>NW_028258137.1:1241851-1552314 GCF_053883595.1 Heterocephalus glaber
ATACTTCTAACCATTGCGTTGTAGGGTAAGCAGGCATTCAAAACAAAATTGCTCTTTTCAAAAGAGGCACTGGGTCAACTGGTTCGGGAGCCTAACAGAGCTTAAGCAGAGAGCAGTGCAAGTGCCTGCACAGCAAACAGGTGGGAGCCGCGCGACACAGAGCAGAGGGGTGTGGCCTGTCTCATGGGAGCCACAGGTACCACCCCACAGCCTCTGGGAGCTGAGATGCTGGGATTGCTCCACCCCTGCAGGAGGGGCGGGCGGGGGCCAGGTGGGCTTGAACACCAGGGCCCTGGTGGGAGCTGAGGATGCACGTGACATGCCAGCACAGCAGGTGGCATCAGGAGCAATCTCAGGCAAAGCAGGAGGGGTGGCCACTGTGACAGTCAGGACATGCCACAACTAACCAGCCCAGGGAGCCCTTCCTCCCCTTCCCAGGTCCGCTTCAAGTCCACAAAGTGCCTCACACTGAGCTGGCCTGCAGAACACAGGCGCTGGGTGGTACCCAGCAGCCACCACAAATGCTGGCAGCAAGGGCTCGGCAGGCCCCCAGGCTTGCTGTTACTCCCACTGCCGTCCGACCCTCAGGAGACAGCCTTCAATAAGTGCATCAAATACAAAGGCACATTTTAAGCCCCTGCCACAAATGTGACTTCTTCATAGCCAGTTGTGGGAAAGGATAAAATGCCACAGGACTCGTAGTCACTGCCCAAGTATGTCTTAAGACAGGCTGCCTTGGCCTATGGCAGTGATGACAAACCTTCTAGAGACCAACTACCCAAACTGCAACCCACTTATCTATCACAAAGTGCCAACACTGGGATTAAACCTGAATGCTGAGGTTTTACTTTAGAAAAAACAACCGTTATCCCGTCCACGCTCAGCTGCTGGGGTGACCTGGCTGGTGGCCTGACAGAGGGCTCTGCGTGACTGCTGCGGCACGCGTGCCATAGGTTCACCACCCCTGGTCTACGGGGTACAGAAATGGTCAAAAACCTTCTGGAACATCTTTCCAGTCCAACTAAACTGTTCATAAAGCTTCAGCTCAAACGGTACATCAACTACATTGCAGATAATCTCTAAGAGGAGACTTTAAGTATTGTTTTAAATAGATACCATAAAAGCTATAGATTTGAGTGGAAAGTTTGGTAGGTTCCAGTGAAATTTATAAACATCACATTGGGAGAAAAATATCTAAAGACCAGCCAGATAGGGTTAGAAAAAGCACAGAAGCAAATGGCTATCTGCAAAGACCCAGTGGCAAGGTGCACAGGCAAGGGGCAGTCTGGCTTCTACCGAAGAGGAAAGGGGGCTCAGCTCAGGTGACTCCAGGCAGAGCCCTGTTCAGTTCTGGTCGCACTGAAATCAGCACCCAGTGCCGACGGCAGCGTGAGTGACAGCAAGGCTGGGCGAGGACCCAAGCGCCTTTCCACAGTGGCCTCCCGGAGCCCTGCTGCTGCCCTTACCATCGCACTTTGTTGCAGGTCTGGGTGGCGCCAAGCGGGGAGCCCGCCACCATGGGGACCTGGATGGGGCTGTGCTGCTTGTTGGTGACCAGGTCCAGCTTCTCCTCCAGGGACTTACACGTCGCCTCCAGAGCCTGCAGCTTGGCCTCAATGCTATCCAACCGTAAGCATATCGTCTGGTTAATGGAGTACAGGAAAGACTGGAAGGGAGACAGAGACAAGCTTCAGAAAGGACCTCCTGAACACTGGGGACCCTTCCAAGCCGCCCGACCATGCAGCGCCTCCCTGACCTCAGTGTATCTGCCCAGCAGAACAGTCCTGCACCACAACCAGCAACCTGCTTACAACCAGAAGCATGTGAGCAACAAACACACTCGTGGAAGGTGGGAACGTGCATAGTACCCCAGGTCACCTCCCTGTGGGTAGCCAGTCCAGCTGTGCTTGGGTCCACAGCATAAACACCTCTGCAGTCTTTGACAGGTTATAAAACTACCAGTGAATCCACACCTAAGCTAGGAAATCCTTCTCACAATAAAACCAGACTACAACTAACATCCGAACAATCCAAAGACCACATGCCCTGCATATGTGCACCATGCCTGCTCCCCAGAAGCAACGAGCATCCAGCAGGCTGGCCTGGCTCTGCAGTCCAGCAGCCCTGGGCAAGCTCTGAGTAACAAGCTTGCCACCTAGTGGCAGGCAGGAGGAGCAGCCCCGTCTGGTCACCGCTGGGTCCAGGCCACGGGAGCCGCTTGGGTAGGCAGCACTGCACAGGGCTCCAACCCAAGAAGGGATTAAGCACACAGCCAGGCAGGAGGGGCTTCCCCTCCCCAATCGGGGACAGGTGGGGCTCACACTAAATCACGTAGGCCTCCCCGGGTCACAAGGGCAGATGGGCCTCACACTCATCCAAAGGGAATCTCCAGGAAGAACAACGAGGGCCTTGCCACACTGAGCTGAGGGTGCAGGCGGTGGCCTAGTCCCTGGTACTGAGGTCTTGTGACTTCCTGGGGTTCCACCCTGGGGCACTGAGGTGCCCGAGACAACTCCAGGGACGGAACCCCCCGGGGCATCCCAAGGTCTACACTGTGACTGTCCTCACCCTGAGTTTTGCAATTCGTTGTCAGGGTTTGGCTGTGACGCAGTAACACTGTAGGTGAATCTGGGCAGCAGTGGAAATGGATTCTCTAACCCGTGCACCCCTGGGTAATTCGCTTCTCTACCCAAATTCAGACACAGTGAGTGAGCAGTGAGCAGCTGGACCTGCTGTCCCCTTACTGTGTACTTGTGACAGCTTCCTTGGGGCACAACTGTTCACTTAGTCACTTCTGGGAAAAGGTAGTTCCATGTAATCCATGCTATAACTTTAATCGTTCTAAAGTCCTTATAACCCTTGAAAAAAATCAGCTTGTTTTGTACATACGGACTGATTTTTTTTTTTTAATTAAATGAATAAAGCCCTGTGCTGGGGATTTAGCTCAGTGGTTTCGCCGCCTGCTGTGCAAGCACAAGGACCTGAGTTCGATCCCCGGTACCAAAAAAAAGAAAAAATGAATAAAGCCCGCACGACCCACCAAAAGACAAGCAAAAGAATCTACTCTGGAGGAGCAGTCCCAACACCAAGCCTGCTGCTGCCTGGGGGTGGCAGGTGGGACAGCAGGCGATCCTTGTGGCTGTAAGGCAGGCACCCGGCCCATGTCAGCACCTGAAGGTATGCAGACTCTCCAGGACTTGTGCGCTGCCTCTCCCCTCCCCTCTCCTGCCATGACTGGGGAGAAGAGGCTGCGTGGACATGTCAGAAGCCAGGAGGTGGGCTCAGGAAGCAGAGACGGGGACCTCAGAGCCAGTGGCGGCCAGTGCACCAGTCAGGGTGCGTCTCCCATCCAGGCCGAGGGGATCGCATGCCATGAGAACTGCAGCAGCAGCATTCGCCCACCACATACCTGGCATCAAACCTGGCTGCCCATGTGCAGAGCACTGCCAGCAGGCTGCCCCGGAGAACCCACACACTCTGCCTAACGCCCCAGGTGCGCAGCTGTCAGGAGCAGCACCTCAGTGATGAGAGTCACCTGACAAGAGTCACCTTGGGTGTGCTACTGTAAGGGGGGCTACGAAACTAGTTACCTGCACCCTCCCTGGAGCACAGCGCCGGAGCAGTGTGCAGAAACTACCAACAGGCACGAGGGCCACCCAGCCCCACTGCCACCACCCTGAGCCATGGCCGAGCTGCACAGGCCATGTCGATGGCACGGGAGGCAGATTCCCTGGAGCCCTGGCTGTGGCTGATCTCTGAGGTGAGGCCAAGCAGCCCCATGACCTTCCACATCGGAAGACAGCACATCCGCCTCCTGAATTCTTTCAACATAGCAGAAGTACAGTAATCTGAGTCAGAAAGGATTCTGCCTGGGCTTTGGGTGAAAATCACCCTTACCTATAATAAAGCAACCTGGGGAACAGAGCAACGTGAAGAAAGAGCGGAGGTGGTATTTCTAAATGAGCCTCTCTCAGGCGGCGGTGACCACGAACAGCTCGGACCTGCTCACTGCCATGCCACGCACCTGCGGGTGTGGCCCAGCCCCAGCCTGTCCATGGTGTCACCAGAGCTGAAGCCACCACTTTTCTCTCTACTTTCTATGTCTCCATGTTGTTCACTACGAATGTGTCTTTCGTGACACTATTATAACCCCATTTTATTTTAAAATGTGATCATACTGTTAAATCGTCCACTTAAGCTTACACTGCCTTCTCCTTGCTAACAAAACAAACGGGACATTTCTAACCAGTGTCCGGGATGAACAGACGGGGTATTAAAAGTGACAGCTCCATTCGCACTGGTCTCAAAAACACCTCTCCTGTGCTGCTATTACCTCTTACTCTGCAGGCACTGGAACCAAACAAGCAAATTCCAAGATCTAAAGACAATTTACCGACCTAGCAAACTTCAGGGTCCAGGTGCTCAGAGGGCAGGCAAGCAGCAATCTGACACCCGAGTGACAGCCAGTGACTGTTCACTTCTGTCCACCCGAGGCAGCCTCTGGCCCAAGGAGGACGGGGAGCGACCTGACCATGCTAATTCCTTGTCCTTTGGAGGAAAATGCCCTCAGGTCTCCTACAGTGGGGAGGCTGGGGACTCCCAGAAGCCAGGGTGGGGACCAGAAGAGTCCCTGCAGGTGTGGTGAGGGCACCTGGCCTGGATTAGGGTGGGCCTGCACTCAATCCGGATGTGGCTGAGAACACCTGGAGCCACCAGGACCTGAGAGGCCAAGAAGGGCTCTCACCTGCGGCCTCCAGAGGACAGTGGCCTTGTTCACTCCTTGCCTCTGGACCTCTGGCCTCAGGAGCTAGGAGAGAATAAACTTCAACTGCTTCAGGCCTTCCAGCTTATGGGAGAAAACTCAGGTACAGTACACATAAACACGATCTTATGCTCACCTTTATGGACGGATCCTGGCAATTGATTTCTAGTCTCTGGCGCTTTAAAGCAGGTTCGTCTTCATCTGTTACCACATGGTTCTCCAAAACAACTGAAAATCAATGAGAGAGACAAATAATTACACATGGGAAGTTCCATAGACTTCTAATATAAAGATAGTAAACATGATCAGTTAAATGAGAAATGACACAGCCTAGTTCATAGTTTACATTAAGTTTAAAGTTAAAATCACAGGCAAAAAGTAGAAGCCCTCCTTAATCCCTAAAAAAATGAGATGCCAGCTATTTTCCTAATGTGCCACCAGGTCTATCACGACACCAAACTCCAGGCTCCCCATTCGATGCTCTTGTGAGTGCCTGTTTGAATGTCAGCATGCTAACACCTTTTCTCCCCAACTTGACTGACTGATTGATTGATTGATTTTTGGTTTTTTAGCCCAGGCTGGTTGTGAACCCACAGTGATCCTCCTGCCTCAACCTCCCAAGTGCTGGGATCACACACGTGTACCACCGCTCTCAGCTTCTCCCCACTTTCGGATCAAGTCTGTCTTCTGTAATCCCACTGTGCCACCCCATGCACTCTGCACATCACACTGGCTCACGGTGAGAAATCCAGACCGGCTCCACTGCACAAGCTGCTGCGCGGAGCCCACCCCCCCGCCCCCAGCCCTGCTGGCCCCCAGCCTGCCCCAGGTGCAACCGAAACCCGACTCAAGGCCTGCCACCCACTCCTTCCTCCCACCCCAAATCCACTACAAACACCACTGAAGACAACCAGACTCAAATCCCGAAACCATCCACAGCCGCCCATCACAATCCACGTTTCGGGTCAGGGACTTAGCTCAGTGGTTCCAGCACCTGTAGCGCAAGCGCAAGGTCCCAAGTTCAATCCCCAGTACCAAAAACAAACAAAGAAACAACAAAAAAAAACAATCCACATGGGGCTGGGAATGTAGTTCAGTGGTTCTGCCACTTGCCTTGCAAGCGCAAGGACCTGAGTTCGATCTCCGGTAGCCCCCCCACAACCGCAAAAAAAACAATCCATGTTTCTACTCCTCTGTGACACTCCCCGCCCCTTTCCCCAGCCCTCGTCAATCTTTAAAAATTTACACATTTACAACATAGATGGCATTTTATAGTCATTTTTCCTAACTTCACACTATAAATGTTTTTCATTTTACAAGAGTATTGGTTTTTCTTCTCATCTTCTCACCTGAAATGCCCGACACTAACGTTCACACAGTGGTCTCCTGGAGGCAAGGGCGGGCCTCTGCTCGACAGCTTCCTCTGCAACCCCCGGAATGCATGGACAGCCTTCTCTGTTAGTGGGTGTAACCACTTTTCTTTTTTGGTACCGGGGATCGAACTCGGGTCCTTGCACTTGCAGGGGAAGCGGCAGAACCACTGAGCTAAATCCCCGACCTGTAACCACTTTTTAACAGGAGTGAACGTCAGTATGCAAGAATACATGTCCAACACATGCACACGCATGAGTATGTTCACTGTGGCACTTCTGGTAGGAAGAGGCAGGAAGGCCGAATGTGCACAAACAGGAAGTAACTCAGTCCCCTTGTACAGAACAAACCATCATCACCCCACTGTTCACTGTACGCCATCACAAACTACTGAAAAGAGAGGCCTGATTAAAGAGACAGCCCCACTTACCTTCAGACAAGTAAGTACAACACACAGCATGCAAAACCAGAGGAGTTTTGTTTTAAATGAAAACAAGAAAAATCTGGAAGAAGATACATGCAGCTATGTTTCTAGGATTATAGGAGTATCTTATTCTTTCTTGACTAAGTCTTTTAACTTTTTGATCATTTGAGCAATAGAAAACTCATACAGGGCTGGGGATTTAGCTCAATGGTGCCGCCGCCTGCCTTGCAAGCGCAAGGTCCTGAGTTTGATCCCCGGTACCAAAAAAAAAAAAAAAAAGAGAGAGAAAACTCATACAACATGTCAAGTGCTGAATCGATCCAACCTGTATATTATATACTGAGAAGCATTAGAAAAATAGTGTGAAATAACTTTCCAAGACCATTTGCAACCTACTAGGAAAGAAAATACAAACCAGAAACATCCGGGAAAATCATGTGAAGTACTACGAAAGAGGCATACAACTCTTTACGATAACCGCTTCCTTGTATCCCGAGCACACCCAGACTGCACCTCCCAGCCTGCAGTGCAGACAGGGGTGTCCAGTGGCGGGCCCGCGAGCTAACAGGACTGCACTCAGGCTAGCCCTCCAGGCCCTCCGAAGGAACCTGCTCACGTCCTCTTCATCCCCGGCAGCTGGGTTCTGCTGCCAGGAGGCTGAAGACCCCACCATCTCACTGGCCCAGCCTCCCAGGGAAGCGCCGAGCGTTAAGAGTCCCGCCCTGGCCTGCCCACTGGGGCACACTGGCCTGTCCCAGGCTATCCACAGGAGTGTGGCGACATGCTGACACACTTCACAAGGCTCATATTTTTGATAAGGGGAAAATCTGAACCTCAGGCTCACTATGGATGAGACACGTGTGGTGCACCACATTTACAGGTGTCCCAAGCTCCGAGTCTGGGCAGGCCTCAGAGACTGTTCACACTCCGTGATTCGAATTTTCATGCGAACCATGCCTCATCACTTCTGCCTAACCCTCTGTCTGCAGGTTTGCTTGTCTGTCTGTGAGAGGGTCTCACCATGTTTCAGGCTGGCCTCAAACTCATGATCCATTCAGCCTCCTACGGCACCACCACACTGGGCTACTTCTGCTTAACTGAAAGGAGAGCAAGCTACTGGAGTGGCTGTGGTTTTGAAGGAGTAGGAAATAACATTTCACCTACTGTCCCATAGCTCTGTACCTGGGTGGTCAGGACTCAGGTCTTCCACTGCGATCTGAACCACATCCGCCAGGTCCTGTTCTGACATCATCCAGAATTCGAGAAGAGGGCCCAGTCAAGGGGCAAGAATCCAATTCACAGGGCGCCTGGGTGGCTGTCACCTGTAAAAGCCAAGAGAGGAGGGGAAAATTAATAAAGAGTGTATGTAGGACGACAAGAGCAGCTGACACACATGTGTTCATGCAGACTGTTTCAGCCCAGGGCTCCCCTTGCCCTCAACCACTGAAGGTAGCGCTCTCTGGGCACTGTGAGCTGTTTCCTGAAGGACCTGTACCAGCCCTCACCTGACGGCCTCTCCAGTTCTGTCCCAACCCTCAGACCACCTCCAAGGTCATCTTTCTAGCCCAAAGAGTGGCTCAGTGGTACAGCACATATCCAGCATGTGTGATGCCCAGGTCTGATCCCCAGCACCATACACGCACAAAAACTAAAGCTCTCTTCCTGAAAAGGGATCAGACCTCATCCCCACGCTGAAAGTCTCCAGAGGGCAAAAGTGGCCCAAGTGTGGACAGCAAACACCCTGTCAGTACATGTTCCCAAGGTGTCTCAGTCCTGCTGGGCAGCCACACCCCAGAGAGCCAGTGTCCCAGCCACAGGCACCACTGGTCTGCAACAGTGATACTCATCCATGCCCAGTGTATCTCCAAGAAGAACTTTCTGTGACTTTCCTTCGTTAGGCCTTGAGAGATCTTATTTTCCAAAATAAAATGAGGCCACATTCCTCAAACTATAGTCTATTAGCACACAGATATGAATAGTTAATTTCAGAACCAAGAGAAAAAACCCACAATAGTTTCTTAACAAAAAACAAAATGAGCAAATAAAGAAAAATGTAAGAATAAAAGAAGTGAAAAAGAGTTCAAGAAAAAGTAGCACAGCTGGGTTTGGTGGCACATGCCTATAATCCCAGCACTCAGCAGGCTGAGCCAGGAGGATTGCCAGGAGTTTGAGGCCAGCCTGGGCTACAGAATGAATTCAAGGACAGGCTGAACTACACAGTGAGACCCTGTCTTGAAAAACCAAGAAAAAGAAAAAGCACAGACAGGCAAAGAAGATCCAACACATATATAATAGGAGAATCTGAAGGCAAAAGCCAAAGCAATGAAATGGAATACTAAAAACGAACTCAAGGGCTGGGGATTTAGCTCAGTGGTTTCACCACCTGCTGCGCAAGCGCAAGGACCCAAGTTTGATCCCCGGTACCAAATAAATAAATAAATAAAATTAAAACGAACTCAAGAAAACTTTCCTGGGCCTCAGTGGTAGAGCACTTACATAACAGATGTGAGGTCCTAAATTCAACCTCCAGCAAAGAAGGGATGAGGGAGAGAAAGAAAAGGAAGGAAGAGAGGAAGGGAGGGAAGAAAGAAGGATCGAACTTTAAGCAAGCAAAATCACTTGAAGACACAACATAAAGATCAGTTGGTAGGGCCAGGGATTTAACTCAGTGGTTCCGCCACCTGTCTTGAAAGCGCAAAGACCTGAGTTCGATTCCTGGTACCCCAAAAAAAAAAATCGGTTGGTGGTGAGCATTCTATATTCATATGTAGAACGAACATTGTGAAGGACATGGTAGTATGTAACAGCTCTAAGCTATAATCAACACATAGATAGATTATACTGTTTTAAAAGGGGCAGGAAGCACACATACAAAACAAACTTTAACAATTTTCAGTCATCACATTGAGCAGTAGTGTTAGAAGTCCCTTCTGAGAAAGCTTTGTGCATAAATGAGTATTTACAAGGTATGATCAAAGAACATGGTGAAAGGTTTAAATTCTTTAAAAGTTATTACAGTAAAAAAACACAATGCCATTAATCCTCCTCAAAATATTGCCCTTGTTTCAAACACACTCTTCCCATTGTTCTTGCCACTTTCTGCAGCAGCTCTAGAGTCCTCTTTCCTGACTGTCGTTAGTTGAGCAGTTGTGGCTGTCTTGATGTCCTGAATCCATTCAAACATTTCCCTCTCATGGTCATTTTGACTTCGGGGAGGAGCCAGAAGTTACATGGTGCCAGATCCAGTCAATAAGGTAGACGAGGAAGAAATCATTGTAAACATTTGATAAGTGAAGGATGATCAAAAATAGAGTGAATGTTTAAATTAAAAAATGTATTACAATAAAAGACACCCCATCATTAATGCCCCTCAAAATATTCCCCCCTCACTTCAGACATACTTATTTCATCATTCTTGGCAATGTGTTTAATTTAAACATTCACTCTATTTTTGATCACCCCGAGTATAGGGATTCTAATGCTATCATTCCAGATGTCCTTCAGAACACAAAAAGGCAAGACACAGAGATCAGAGTCAAGAGTCTAGTAAACATCTGGGGGCTGCAATATTGATCTGAATTCAAAACAGATATGTGGATCAATGGAACAGAACAGTTAAAGCAGAAACAACCCCAGGCACATTCAGCTATTTGATCTTTGGCAAAGGGGCCAAAAACACACACTGGAGGAAAGACAGCCTCTTTAGTAAATGGTGCTGGGAAAACTGGCTATCCACAGGCAGAAGACTGAGTCTAGACCCGTATCTTTCACCATGCCCTAAACTAAAATCAAAATGGGTCAAAGATCTAAATGTTAAAACAGAAACACTTGACCTGCTGGAAGATAAAACAGGTAAAACTCTGGAAGACACAGCACAGGCAAGGACTTTCTGAACAGAACCCCAGTGGCACAAGAAATAGCACCAAGAATCAAGAAATGGGGTCACATTAAAAAGCCTCTGCACAGCAAAGGAAACGGCCAACAAGTAAAGAGACAACCTACAGATTGGGGAAAAATTTTTGTCAACTATTCCTCGGGCAGAGGACTAACACCTAGAATATATAAAGAACTCAAAAAAGTCAGACACTCCCAAAATAAAAGGCCCAATCAAACAATGGGCAACTGAGGGCCCGGGATTTAGCTCAGTGGCACCGCACATGCCTCATAAGCGCAAGGTCCTGAGTTTGATCCACAGTATCAAAAAAACCCCCAAAATAGGCAACTGAAATAAACAGACACTTCTCGGAAGTACAAATGGTCAATAAATACATGAAAAAATGTTCAACACCACTGGCCATTCAAGAAATGCAAATTAAAACAATACTAAGGTTCCATCTTACTCCAAAAAGAACATCATCAAGAAATCAGATAACAACAAATGCTGGCGAGGCTGCAGGGAGAAAGGAGCCCTTCTACATTGTTGGTGGGAACGTAAACGAGGACAACCACTGTGGAAACTGGTATGGAGACTCCTCAAAAAACTAAAACTAGAGACCCCATTTGGTCTAGTTATTCTCCTTCTTGGTTATCTCCCAAAAGAGCTAAAAGACATCATATTACAGTGACACACGCACAGCATGTTCACAGCAGCACAATTCACAACAGCTACATCTTAGAAACAGCCTACATGTCCACCAACAGATGGGTGGGTAAAGAAAATGTGGAATTTATACCCAATGGAGTACTACTCTGCCATAAACAAGGATAGGCATAAGCCATCCATGGGCAGGAAAATGGATGCATCTGGAGACCACAATGTTAGGTGGAATAAATCAGACACACGGCTGAAACAGTTCACAGTTTCTCTTATATGAGAAACCAAAAGCACAAAGAAGGAGTGGAATAAAGGGTAGATAGTGGGAGGCGGGGATCCTTTTCAGATGGGAAGGGAATGAGGGGTGGAGGGAGAGGGGGGAGCGGAGATGAAAAAAAGAAAGAACTGGGGGAGGGGGGATGAAGCTTCCTCAAATGGGAAGGAGGGGTTGGAGGGGAGGGAACATGGAAGGAACTGAGGCGCGTGTGCCCCGGCTCCCCATGAGGGCTGTGGTCACTGTGTACTGCAAACATGGAGTAATAAGGATAAAGATTAAGAAGAAACCAAGCGGAAACTCCTGTGAGTGTGTGTGTGTGTGTGTGTGTGTGTGTGTGTGTACACTCTGCCTCTGTCCTTTGCGACCAACCCAGCAGCTGCAGCCTCCCTGGAGCCCAGGCTGCAGTACTGAAGTGAAATACTATGTTGCCACGAACATGCCAGGGCTTCCTGAAAAAAGCAATCCTTGTTACACACAAGCCAAATAGCTAATTCCTGTCAGAGCAACAGACGATAACCATAAACCTACTCAAAATTGAGCTGAAGAAACCAAAGTGAATTTGTAGAGAAAACAAAAGGTCAAAATTGGAAAAGATTTTCAACCTGCTGTGTAACTGGTAAAACACAAATCTGAACAAAATGCCATTTCCCGGCAGCTTGGCAAAGGCCAGCGGGGCATCAGGCTGTCGGAGCTCAGGACCAGCCCCGCACTGTGAGGGCAGCGGCCACCACCTCTCAGGCAGCGCGGGGAACAGGCATCTGTGCTCCCACGCACACAACTCCTGCATCTGTGCGAACATCTACATTAAAGAAGCGAACAGAACAACTAAGGCAGCCTTCTTCCAGCCAAAGGACAGAGGTAAGCCGGGCAGAGCAGGGCGTGAACAGCACCCACCCCGAGGGCAGAGGCAGACCCCTCCCGGGGGCAACCCCAGTCACCCGCTCTCTAAAAGGAGACAGCCAGATCTGCTGACCCTTTCCAGGTGAAGTATAAGACAGTCACAGGCCAGGACATGGGGCGAAAGGAAATAATTTTCCTTGTCTCACTCTTTTGTAATATTCTGCACTTTATGACATGCATTTATCACCTTTTCAAAAATACATTTCATAAAAATGATCAGATAGGGCCAGGGATTTAGCTCAGTGGTTTCACCACCTGCTGTGAAAGCGCAAGGACCCCAGTTCGATCCCTGGTACGGGGGGGGGGGGGGGGGGGATGATCAGATAAAGCCAGGTGTGGTAGCACACGCCTGTGATCCCAGCATCTGGGAGGCTGAGGCAGGAGGATTGCCAGGAGTTAGAGGCCACCTTGGGCTACAAGTGAGTTCAAGGCCAGCCTGGACTACACACACAGTGGAACAACTGCAAAAACTGATCAGACAAGCCAATGCACAGTGGTGCAGGGGAGCTGAACCAGGAGGATCACAAGTTCAAGCTCAGCTGGGCAATTTGGCAAGACCTCCTCTCTAAACTTAAAGACAATAAATAAAAGGCGGTGTGTGGCTGAGTGTGAGGGCCCTGGGTTCAATACGGTCCTCCATTTGATAATACTGCCCAACCGAATTCTGCCAATTCCAAGTGTAGCTTTAAAACACTTTAGAGTCGTGCCAGGCGTGGTGGCGCACGAGACCCTGCCTCAAAAAACCAAACAAAATCCCCCGACACTTCAGAGTCACAGATTGCTTTCAAAGCTGAGAATTAAAAAGCAAACAAAAAACTATACAGATCCCTCTCCAGGAAGAAGTACAGGCAGACAAACTGTACAAAGTTTTAGAGGTTGCACAAATTCCAGAACTCTGTACCCATCCCAGCCTCCCCTCCCTGCCCTCAGTGAAGAGCCCTAAGCAGGCCCCCGCCAGGTTCTAAGCCTGCGGAGGGGGGACCGAGAGCGGAAATGGGCCCAGGGGCCGAGCTGGAAGCAAGGAGCCCAGGACCCTCATGCCCACCCCCAACTGGCTCTGCCTGGCAAGAAAGACAATAACCAGCCAGCAGGTCTAAAACAACCAATGGCCCCCAGGCCACAGACGCCGTGGTAAATGCCCGCCTCAGCCAGGGCCAGAGCAAACAGTCTTTAAAGGCCCAATTCAGGACTCTCCCTGCTTTCTAAAAGCTCTGCGAATGGCTTTAGAAAATACCCTGAACTCACCCTAAAATCCT
Source organism: Heterocephalus glaber (assembly GCF_053883595.1). Lineage (NCBI taxonomy): Eukaryota > Metazoa > Chordata > Mammalia > Rodentia > Bathyergidae > Heterocephalus > Heterocephalus glaber. Next base: position 1,255,376 of record NW_028258137.1, read on the forward strand.
GGATCCCAGCCTCTTCCAAATGAGGACACCACCATTATCCAAGTTGTTTTTTCAAAGTGATTCTGTTGCCAGGATAAAGAGTCATTTAAAATTCTGCTAACAGTGAAGGTTTCAATAGGAAAACCAGGGCAGTGAGCCCAAGGCTGGAGCAGAGCACTGCATGCGGTGGCCACTGGCATAAGAAAACTGCATTTCTCAGAAGTCTTGGGGGTAGTCCAGTCTCACTATCATAAGACAACTGGACTAAGATTAATGTGCAGTAAAGACTCTTGCTGCAATAACTGTTTAGAACCTGCATCTCCCAGGATGCTCACAGAAAACAGAGCCCACAGTCCGGCATGACATGCCAGGCGCTCCACGGCAGGGGTCAGCACAACCACGCCGTCAGCACCATGCACGCAGTCATCCGCCTGGACGAGAACAACGTAAACCACATGAGCAAGACAGAAAGGTCTGTACAATGGCCAACAGGAAGGACACGGGCAGAGAGTTCCCGAGCAGTCTGCACAGCACCACACCAAGACCAAGCGGCTGAAGGTGGCCACTGGGACGGAGACCAGGCTCCCGCCTCCTCTTCACAGCTGTCTGGACATCAGCACCCCGTGCTTGTTTGCCAAGGTGTGGTGGACACTGGGGAGCCTTGGGCTGGCCTCGGGGCCCTGCACAGCTGGGTGCACACAGGGACAGGAAAGAGCCACTCCGGAGCCAGGCCCTCCTGTCCTCCCTGCCACTGCTGTTGGCCTCGGAGTCTGAGCCCTGCTTCCTCCACCCTCACACCTCCGGCCCCCTCCCTGTGCTCCACCTGCACCCGCTGCTCCTCCTCAGGTCAGCGCTCCCCAGAGCTGCCCGTCCAGCTGGGGCCTCTCCTTGCCCCAGGGACCTGTTCTCCCCAGAGCTGCCCGACCAGGTGCTCTGCTCGCTCCTGCAGGGTCCTCCGCTTGCTGCTGTCTGCTGGCTCCACATCACCTCCCTGCCAAGGCTGCCAGGGCTCAGTGCTGGGCCCTCTGCTCTCCGGGCACAGGCACCTGGCCGTTCCACCTGGGGGCAAGCAACATGTCTGCTGCTAATGCTGCAAACTCACCCTGCAGTTCAGACCTCAGGATGCAGGCATGCCCAGCACGCCGCCCCGGGGCCTCATCTCCAGTCTCAGCTCTGGCTCCTGCTCTCCTTATCCAGCTGGTGGCAACACCTGCTTCCGCGTGGCTAGGGCCAGAACCCCCATCCTGGCGGGTTCCTCCTCCGGCCCCTCACTGCCGGCCTGGATGGGGCCTGCCACCTCACACAGGGCCTTCTGCATGGCTCCCAGCAGACCATTCAGGGGTCACACTAGACATGGCTTAGGCCACGGCCCTCTGCACTGGCCTTTCTGTGCCTCCCTGGAGCCTTCCTTTCCACCCACTCGGTCCTCCCACCTGGCCCCCAAAGCTCCGCAGGCACTGCTGGCTCAGGCCCTGCTGCCAGGTGTCCATCTACCTGCCCATCCGCCCAGTGACACTGGGTCACAGCAGTGAGAGCTAGCTCCCCAACAGCAGCTGCCCACCCTCTCCCCTTTCCTTCCTGGCACCTGATTCACAGCATGTGGACCCTGCTAGGGCAGAGCCTCACACAGCTCCCCGCATGCTCAGGGCCGGCCCTGCTGGAGCTCAGTCAGCCTGCGATGAAGATGAAGCTGGCTGGTGGGCGCACTGCTCAGGCTGCACAGGGAGGCAGGGTGCGGAGTGAATGCCCTGCTGGAAAGCCTAGGGAGGGCAATCCTCAGGGCACCACGTAGTGCCCCGTTAATGTGCACAATTACTAATCAAAATTTTAACTGAAAAACAAAATCATTCAGTTAACACTGAAAAAAAGCCACTCACCAGCTGTCAACAATGAATAATCATAAACTAAAATGTGCAGCTGCAAATATATTTCTAACTTTGCTATTTCTCAAATATTTTGGGTACCCCTAAGATAAATCACAAAGGCACTGAAATGGGATAAAAGAAAATCTAACTTTTAAGTGAGCATAAAACTTAGTTTTAGCCGAAAGGATTATAAAAGCGTATATAAGGGCTGGGGATTTAGCTCAGTGGACCTGAGTTCGATCCCCAATACCAAAAAAAAAAACCCCACATATAAAAGTGTACATAGCAGACACGAACTCTCAGTCCTGAAGGGTCATGGAGTCAGACAGCTAACTGAAGGCTCCCTGCCCCGCAAGGGCACTATCCAGTGCCTTTAGGCCAGCATCCCCACCACCCTAGGCTGCTGCCACTGGGTCAGCCAGCCCAGCACTTCCTGCGCTGAACTCTCTGCACGTCGCTACTGCAAGGGGCCGCCACCAACCTCCCAGCTCCTTGGGAAAGAAGCCCTGTGGACCTCTCCTGCCTGCTCACCTTCAGCAATGCCTGTCACCACGCCCGAGGATGCCCCTCATGCTGACTCCTTCCTGAGGCCCAGCTCTCTCACACCCAGGTCCTGCGTGCACCTGTCCTTGCCCTGCTCGGGTCTCCTGCCTAGCTAGTCAGAAGGTCCCTGTGCCACACAGAAAGCGCCTGCACTCAGGCACTTGGGGCACAGGCGCGAGCTCAACCAAGACCCCCATGGGCACACAGCACACCACTTCCCACACCCCACGCTGCTCGGGCTGATGCTGCTGTGCTGGGGTCTGTGCCCTGGCTCCTCAGGGGCTGGTTACCTGCTGCAAGGTATCTAGTCAGATCTCCGTGGACTACCAGTAACTTGAATCTGAGACCAGACTTTAACTAGCAAAGATCACAACACCCATATCAGTGGCTTAGGAGGATGGTGTTTTAAAACACTACTACATCTAAGTTACCCAAAACCAGCACAAACCCTATATGCAACAATCTCCAACAGACACACAAACCAAAGAAGGGTCCATCCACTGTAGACTGGGACCAGCAATAAGAAGTACACGTTCAGGCCAGGAAGGTAGCTCAGTGGTTCCACTGCCTGCCTCGCAAGCATAAGGACCCAAGTTCGACCCCTGGCAACAACAACAACAAAAAGAAGTACACATGTTCATTTATACCACGGATCAAAAGTTCCAGGAACAGGGGCCAGGGATGTAGCTCAGCAGCACTGCCCCTGCCTGGCAAGCACAAGGTCCTGAGTTCGATCCCAGTACCAGGAATCAATACACACCCTCTAACTACTATGATGAACATTCTTTCTTTTTTCTTTCAGCGCTGGCCATGACCCACTAAATTGGTCTGAGTTTAGACCCACAGTTTGAAAAAACAGCGCGCCTAATGTAGAGCTCACTTCTAAAGACTCCAAGTTCCAGACTCTCACGAGCTCTGTGGCAGAGCAGGGTAAAGCATCGAGTGTTGGCCAGGCGGCCTCTGCTCCCCTCCCGCCATGTGGGCATCTTTTCCTCACAACCAGAAGGGAAAGCGCAGGGACATGAGGGCGAGGGGGACAGCCCAGGCCCGCTCACACCTGGCCAGCAGAAAGCTACGCGTCCATGCAGACCTCATGTTAGTTCTGCGGCTGTATCTACATCCAACTACACCTCATCCTGTACTGAGATAATGAGCTAGAAACAGTAACAAAAAGTTTAAAGTCGTTTTCCCACTGACATATGCTCATATAAGAAATACTAGCTCTAAGATGATAAAAATTCAAGCTGGACAAAGACCTACAATCCCTGCTACTGAGGCAGGGAATCCCAAGTTCAAGGGCAACTTAGTGAGTTGCTGCCTTAAAATTTAAAAATGTTTAAAAGGGCTGAGGGTATAGCTCAGTGGGTAGAGAATCCCAGGGTTCAACTGCCAGTACTAGAAAGACACTATAAAAATTAATACTGAACATTGCAAATTATCCAAAATCACTTAAAAGAATTCTTTTTTTGTTTTTTTTTGGTACCGGGGATTGAACTCAGGTCCTTGCACTTGCGCAACAGGCGTGGAAACCACTGAGCTAAATCCCCTGCCCACTTAAAAGAATTTCTAATTCTCAATAAAATACCACTACAAAATAATACACCAAAATGACAGTACCACATGGGAAGAGAACCTATCACAAGTCACAACAAAACACACAAGAGGAAGTCCCTCCCTGAAGCAGAAGACAAGCTGTTCCGCCCCAGGCATCCAGGAGGCATCCCCAGCTCAGGACCACAGCTCCCAAAGCTTTAGGGGGATCTGCAGCCCTAATGAGCAACACTTTAGAAAAACAGATTGGCCTCCGCCTTGGACAGTCACTAAGAGCAAGTGACAGGATGGAGGCAAATTCCAGGAGCCACTGGCCGCCATCACACTGCAGGCTGCTCACTTCACGCCGTCTCCAACAGCACAGCTGTGACACTTAGCAATGGGGGATGCCCAGGCAGGTAACAGTCACAGCCTTCGAGGGTCCCTGGGAGTCCAGGCACAGTGAAGGATGCACGCTGGACACTGCTGACCCCCACATGGCCGCCTGCCCCGCAGTGGGCCAAGTGTCTGGTCTTGGTCCTGGCTTCGGTGCCCTGGCAGCTTTACTCAAAGGTGACAAGACCCTCGTCTTCTGTAGTTTTTTATACAGTAGAATACTATTCTCCCATAAAGAAGGACGAGCTTCAGGCATTTCTAGCTAAATGGAGGGACCTTGAGACCATACTCGTAAGTGAAATAAATCAGACACACATGTTTAAATACATTGTTTCTGTGGAGCGAGAAACCAAAGGTGGAAATAAGGACTGAGATGTATAATAAATGTTGGGAAATGAGAAGACAGTGTGCAAATGAGAAGGGAACAAGGGGGGGAGGGAGAAAGGAGGGACAAGAAAAAAGTGACAATAGAAGGAAAAAATGGAAACAAAGTTTCTGTACATAGGGAGGGGAGGGGGTTTGAGGGGGAGAATGAGATCAAATAAAATAAAATGTATTTTTAAAAATGATCCTTCTCAGGCTGGGGATTTAGCTCAGTAATTCCATCGCCTGCCTCACAAACGCAAAGACCCGAGTTTGATCTCCAGTACCAAAAAAACAAACAAACAAAAAAATGATCCTTCTCTTCAAGGTGTGATCAGATTTAAAGAGAGATACAAAGGCCAGAACTGCCGTCTGTGGGAACCAAAAGGACTGGATCAGACTTAAGACTGGGGAAAAGTTTTAACCACCAAAATGTCTACGTAGATCATTTTAACTGTGGAGAAGTTACATTAATAGTAAAATACCTCTATGAGACTAGAATTCTTCTGACAATGTCCTAGGACATCCCAACATGCCTATGGAACAACTGCCCTTGGAGACGCTTCATCTAGAGGGTTCAGTGGAACACAGTTCTGTCCCCAACAGCGCTGGCTGTCCGGAACGTGGAGCTCTGACCCAGACCAAGGCTGGCAAGGAGACAGGGTATCCCAAGTCAACTAGAATTCTGGTCACAAATTTGGCCTGTGATAGCAGTGGAGGGAGAAGAAACTACTGCACTTTCAGATAACTGCCAAGTAAAAGTTCTTTTTAAATCTAAAGAAAATCTTCTTGCTACATTTTGACTAAAGAGATATGACTCATGCATTAATATATCTGCCTTTAAGAAACTTTTCAGCTGATTTTCAGGGTGCACAAATTTTAATTCTGTAATTCAAAATATTATAGACTATTTTGATAAACAAGTGGACCCACCCCTGAACAGTATGGACTCCCTGGAAAGGCAACTTTATCGGCCCAACAAGAACGTGTCTGGTAACGTGGGACCTTTCTTCTGAACTAGCCAGCAACACCTGTCCCACCAGGATCACCTAACCCACACCCAAACCAGGTCGGCCACCAGCATGTTAGACAGCCTGGGTGGGTTTCAGCCTCTGGACCTCACCAGCCCTGTCTTTCCCATATCTCTGACACAATGGCAGAAGGACATGGTTACTCGTAGTGGCTTCTGTCAAAAATAACCCTAGAGGCCAGGGATTTGGCTCAGTGGTTTCACTGCCTGCTGCACAAGTGCAAGGACCCAAGTTCAATCCCCAGTACCAAAAATAAATAAATAAATAAAAATAACCCTAGAGAAAGTCAATTTTACTACTGTGTATTTTGTAAAGAGTATGGCGTCTAATTAATGATTATGTAGGACACAGCAAATATTCATGGGGGAAACTGGGATCTACCAAATTCCATGATTTTTTCTTTTGCAATAAAAGGCTTTATTGGGATAATCAGTAAATTGGAAATAAGGCCTGTTGTTTAGATAACACATAACAAAAACAGTAAATTCCTGGCTGGCATGGTAGAGCACACCTGTAATCCTAGCACTGAGGAGGCTGAAGCAGAAGCAGTGAGTTCAAGATCAGCCTGAACTACTTAGTGAGATGCTATCTCAAAAAAAAAAGATAAAGATAAATTATTTTAATAACTATGGTGCAGTTATATAAGAGAATGACCTTTTTAGAAAATAGCTACTTAGCTACTTAACAGTCAAGGGACTCATGTCTTTGTTTTTTTTGTTTTTTCAGTTTTTTTGTACCAGGGATCAAACTTGGGTCCTTGCACTTGCGAAGCAGGCGGCAAAACCACTGAGCTAAATCCCCGGCCCAAGGGACTCATGTCTTAAGCTGTTCAGTAAAAACAAGAGTTGTACAGATAATAAAGAAAAGATGATAAAATATCCACATTTGAGAATACAGGAGGCTACACCACAACTCACTGCATTTTTCCTGCAACTTCTAAGCCTGACAATACTAAAACAAACACAACCCAATTCCCATTAAAAGGTATTGGGGGTGGGCCAGGGATTTAGCTCAGTGGTTTCGCTGCCTGCTGCGCAAGCCCAAGGACCAGAGTTCAATCCCTGGTACAAAAAAAAAAAAAAGGTATTGGGGGGCCCAGGGATTTAGCTCAGTGGTTCCGCCGCCTGCCTTGCTAGTGCGAAGTCCCGAGTTTGAGTCCTGGTACCAAAAAAAAAGGTATTGAGGCTTTTTCTCCAAAAGCAAAGGCAGAAAAAGGGCAGGCACATTCTCCGTGCTTAAGGTGATTGAATTAATGCTCATCACACTCCTGAAAGGTTATCACTAACAGCCAGGGAGATTTTCCCAAAATCAACTTTAAAAACCTGACCCACACTCAGTGCCTTCACCTGAGATGAGATTGCTCAGCAGCTCCCTCCAGATCCCCAAAACCCCAGGTCCAAGGTGAAGCCTGGGTGCTGGTGGCCCCTGAAACCAGGGACCCTGCGGAGTGCCAGGGATCACTGCAACCTTACACCTGACCAGGGCCTGCCCACACCCCTTTGTGCTTGCAGCCCCCAGAAGGGGCCTGGCTATTGGTTGTGGCGGATGCCCGGAGGGTGCACGGGGAAGGGCCCACAGAGCCAAGTGTGTAAGAATGGTTTCTGGCTCTACAGAAAGCTCCAACTTCAGCTAGGAGCCGCCATGCTTTAGTGACGCTGTCATCTTCCAAGTCCCGAAACTGTCTCAGGACCAGGGAGAACCCAGGCAGCACGCTGAGCGGAGCCCGCCCCCCAGTCCCAGCACTGGTCCTTCCAGAGCAGGGGTTACCTGTGAGACGCAGGGAGGGGGAGGGTTCAGAGTGTGGGGTAGAAGCCCGAGGGCAGGCTCCTAGGGACCTCACTGAGCATCAGGCTGAACTCCCCAGGCCGTATCCATTTCCTTTCATCTTGTTCAAGCCCTGCAGCTTCCAGCCTCCTCCCTCACAAGGAGGATTTTAAACAAATCAGAATTTTAGACTCTTTACCACACTCACAGCAGGACTTTAACACATCTATCTCACTGGCTCGGCCCCTAACCACTGACTGTCCTATCGGGCAGCGTGGGGCAGTCCCAGTAGGGGTACAAGCCGCCAGTGGGAGTCCTGGATGCACCACTGGTGGTTCAAGGCAGCAGGAATACGTTAAATACAGTACAAAACATACCAATGTCAAACCCTCACTTTGCAAAAACATGAAATGATCTAAATCCTATAAATCTTTAAAATCCACGAAATGCTTCATTTCAAAACTGGAAGGCCAGCTGGGCATGGTTGCACAGACCTGTAATTACAGCACTTGGGAGGCTGAGGCAGGAGGATTACCATGAGTTCAAGGCCAGCCTGGACGACATAGCAAGACCCTGTCTCGAGGAGAGGCTCTGAGAGCTCTGGGGTGACACCGCCTTAGGGGACCCCCACTGTACATGCAGGTCGTGGCTGGCTGAAACCTCATTATGCACTGCATGACTGTAACTGCAAGCTGTGTCTGCCCATGTGACAGCAGCAAGATCTCTAGGACACCCGGCCCCCTGCAGGTCCCACACGGGGTGTTACTTGAGGTCTTCGGGCAGCACTGCAGGTGAAAGAAAGCACAGGCACTCCATTCCAAGGCCCAGCACTGGTTCCCACCGAAGCAGGACCAAGCTGGAAGGGCCGCATGTCAGCCAAGGCTGTGCCCAAGGCAGCCCCGGATGCCCAGGGGCCTCAGAGGCTGCACATCCAGGTGAAAGGCCTTGGCTTGTGCCACATTCAAAGGAAATGTAGCTCAGACCACAAGGAAATGCCAATGCACACACGCCGTGTCTTCACTTCTAGTTTTACCCAAATCCATTTTGTTTCCAAAATGGTTAAATGTTTCAAGTTACCCGACCACTTTTCCAGCTTAGAGAAAAAGGGAAAATAACTGGAGCCCAGAGCTGCTTTCTTCACAACACACAACAGAAATCTTTATTATGAAGTCGGCCAGCGTGGAGCCCCGCCCAGAGGCGACCCGTGCCTGATCTGACAGCTCAGAGGAGCCCAAGCCTCCTGGCCCCTCTTTCCAGGCACTCTCCACCGCTTTACAATGTGATGCAGAACGTCCTTCCCTCTCCCACCGAACAGATCCAACCTCCACTCCACTATGGGAAAGATGATCCAACACACTTTTAATCAAAGTGGTGATGTCTCCACTGTGTAGATGTGAAAGACAGTTGTTCCTTCAAAACAGGAATCCATTTCCTGCGACTCCACAGCACTTCAGTGCATGGTCTTCCCGCAGCTTAAGCAGTTGGTGTTCCCAGCACATTCTAATGGGCACCTGGACAGACGGTGGGTTCCGGGCTCTGCTTGAAGACTCCTCTGTTCACACAGCTCAGCTGGGCTCCGCATCAGGCAGGGGGGCAGAGGGGCCAGTGCTCCCCCGTCGCCCCGACCTTGGGAACTGAGGACAGAGGGCAGGCAGGGCAGTGTGTACCAGGCAAGGCTCAGAGCAACGAGTGAAGGTGCCGCATTCCGCTTCAGAGCAGTGGCTCCCGGCGCATCCTCCTGCCAGGACTAAGTGGGCACCAGGCACTGGTGACAAAGCAAGCACAGCCTGCAGCAGCAGTGCTCTGGATCTTGCTTTCAGACGCCCTAAAACTCCTCCCCACCCAGCCAGAGGAACATCTCTGACAGTGTAGATCATGTAGGCTCTATGACCATCACATGCGTGAGAAAATAAAGATCGTTATTTTCCAAGGGTATGAGGACTTACTAAAGCTGTTAGCTGACATTCTCACTGGGACCCTCCATATGGACCCATTCTCAGAAGTCTTTTCCTTCAGAGAAAATGCTTATTTTTTCAAGATTTAAATAGCAGAAGTGGTGGTTTACCGGACATTTTTAAAAAATCAGCCTTGCCTTGTCCTGTGAGTTATTTAATTGTATAAGTATGAAGGACTTACACAGTAGAGACAATTATGAGGAAAAACCAAGGCTAATCACCTAAAGCTACACCAAGCGCGATCAACAGAACCACTACTGCAAACTCATCCAGAACCTGTGCCCACACCCCACTCCCCCCAAGCCCCACCCATCAGCCACAGAACAGGACTCAAGGTCCCTTTGTCCCCGGGCACACATACAGCTGGCCCTCTTGCTGCCTCCAAGTTCTGAGTTTCCCCATCTTTCAAGACCTGGGCACTTCTGAAGGGCCCTGGTCAGGGCACTGGTGACACCTTCTGTTTGGGTCTAACATTTCCTCTTGCTTAGACTGCAATTCTGGCGCCACCAGAGAAGTGACAGGTCCTCTGCACACCTCACGGGGTTCTGACCTGTGTCTTCCTACTAGTGATGTTACCCTTGGTCACTCACTTCAGGATGCACCTGCTGAATGTTTCCACTGGGAAGTCACTATTCTATTTTACCCTTTGTTTTTTATAAATATGCTGAGGGAAATATTTGGGGTTTTTGTTGTTGTTTGTTTTTTGAGACACTGTCTCACTATGTAGTTCAGACTGGCCTTGAACTCCCAGAGGCCTTCCTGCCTCTGCTTCCTGAATGCTGGGGTTACAGGCCTGAGCTGCCACACCCGGCTGAGAGAGATATTTTGGAATTATGTAAATATCACAGGTGGAAGGAGAAATGAAACCTAAGTGCAGTACAGGATCCTGTGTTGTCCTGAAACAGAAAAAGGGTATTAGTGGGAAACTGAAGTTTGGATGAGGTCTATACTGCAGTTAGCAGCACTGTGCCAGTGCCAAGTTTCTGGCTTCTGTATGGACACTTCACTGCCTCAGTGCCAATACCAGAGGAGGCTAGTGAAAAGAATAGGGAAGCGTGCTATTATTTTTGCAACTTTTCTGAAAAGACTAAACTTACTTGATTGTTAGAAGTTTACCAAGTTGCAACCTCTGATTCTGTAGGTCTAGGTAAAAGCACATTTCTCACAAACTCCCAAGCAATGCTGATCGATGCTGTAGGCCTCGGGCCACTGTTAGCAAGCCTGGGAAAGGCGGCTCACTTCATCCCTCACAATTTCCAAGTGCGACAAACTGCCAGACTGCATCAAACTGCGCTCCAGGCACAGCGACACTGACCCGAGGCACTCCTGAAACCACATGCTGGGCACACACTGAGTAACCCCAGCACATTGCTTGCGGCAACACACGTCTGACTGGCCCCCCAGGCTGCAGAGCAGAACCATCCGCTCCACTCCAGGGGACAGGCAGCCGTGGGGCAGTGACCTTGCACCTGCCCTGTCCCTCTGGAAGTAGGGGAGCAACGGTACCAAAGCCACAAGGAGGCAAGCAGGCGCTGGAATTTCTGTTCAAGGTGAGTGACCTCTGCTTCTCCCACTGAAATGACCTTTAAGAGAGTAAACCCACAAGAAAAAAATGTGGATGCAGGCAAGAGATCTCACTAATGTCCTCCTGGATCGGAGAGGTTTCCACTCAGGAAAGCAAACAACCAGCTGGTGCACACGGAAGTGGGGCCTTAGCCTTCTCGCTGGGTACAGAGGCGCTGACTCTCTGGCGCCCCTACCGAGTCGAGGTGGAGCAACTCCCAGGCCAAGAAGGCTTCCGAAAAGCCGGGAGAAAAACCTGGGCGTTCCAGGTCCCATCATAACAACCTCCTAGTCACCAGAGGGTAAATCCATCCCACATAGACCCAGTGCCCTTTGCCAGGTTCCTCCTGCCTAGACAGTGATAATCACCAGTACTGGAGGAGGCCATGTACTAATACTGGAGGAGTACATGTCATGCGCAACAAACCAGTATCTAGCAAAAAAAATGGGTAATCTTAAGAGTAAACAAGAAATCAAAACAAAGAAAACTGAAAAGAATCCTTATTACTTTTCTCAGAGGCACAGATAATGCATTCATAAACAATAAACTACCACGAGAAAGGAACGAGACAAATGCATTCTTAGAAAGTAAAGGTTTGATCCTGGAAATTTAAAAATTAAAATAGGATTGCGATAAACTGAACCCCTCTTCCAGAAACAAGAAAAATGGCACGGAATGAACAGAGACAAGAGGGGTCAAGCCAAGCTGTCTACCACATGCTAACAGGATCTCCTAAAAGAAAAAAGCACAAAATCAGAGCAATAAACTCTCAAACGACCCAAGAGAATTTCCCAGAAGTGAAGGACAAGTCCACAGAGTCACTGAGCACTCGGACTGGGGCTCCACATACATAGGCACACTGCAGAAAGCCATAGGGCCAGATATAAAGTCCTGAACATCTCCAAAGAGGGAAAAAGTTATCCAAACGGAGTGAGAGCCACTTGGCAGAGATTCTCGCTAGAACGAGAAAGCCAAGATTAAAGCAGGCGTGGCAGGCATCCTGAAGAAACCAGGAACAGAACAAGCAAACTCTCAGCTGGTACCTGAAGAGTAACTGACCCGGATCAGGGCCTGGGGAAAGAGGCTGCAGGGCTGGGCTCCATCCCTGAGGAGTCGCAACCCTGTAGGGAGATCAGGGGAGCGGAGAACGCGAACAACCGAAAAACAAAAGCTGTCCAGGAAGGGGACACGCCGCGAGGATACTCGGGCAGTCCTAACGCACACAGCCGCGCGCCCACGGCGGGCAGGAGGCGGGATGCGGGAGCTAAGTCTTCCTGAACCGCTGGGCCGGGCACCCGGCCCGCCGAACCCGAGCAGGGGCGGGATGCGGACGGGGCCCGGGGTCCGGCAGCCTTCCCGGCATCTCTGTCGCAGACAGTCTTGGAGTCAACTCCTAGGCACACGACCTCCAGAACGCGGGCCCGCGGCGCCCTCGACGCCGAGTGCAGCCACCCGCGCGCCACTGCTCGGCCGCCGAGGGACCGGACACGCAGCGGTCCCGACCCTGCGCCCACGAGAGACCGCGGCCCCGCACCCCGCGGCAGCGTACCCCGCGCGCCCGCCCCGACCGCCCGGCTGCCGGGGCGCGCACTGCGGACACCGGCCGAGCCCCTCCCGGCGGGAGCGCGGGCCTGGAGCGGGGTGCGGAACCGGCGGCGCAGCTAGAGGCCTGGCCCCCGCCCCGCCCCAGCGCGGGCCGGCTGCCGTTAGCGGCCGCTAGCTCGGCGGGGCGGGGCGGGGGCGGACGGAGATCTCGCTCTCGCTCTCGCTCTCGCCCCGCGGGAAGGGGGAGTGGAGGCGCGACCGGCTGCGGGAGCTGCAATTACCGTGTGGGCTGCGGAATTCTCGTGGTGTTTGTCGAGGAGATGCGATAATGGCGTCCGTCCTCGCGAGAGAAGCCGCCGCTCTGCGCAGGCGCCGCGAGCACCTCCCCACGCTCCGAGCCCCGCCCTCTGCGCAGGCTCCCTGGACGCGGGGCGCCTTGCCCGGGGCGGGGCCTGCGCTTGGCTCCTCCTGCGCGCGCTTTCTTCTGCGAACTCCGACGAGCATGCGCAGGCTTCCGTCTCCCGCGCCGAGAATTAGCTCCCTAGGCTCTCACAGCCCTTTCGTACGCCTCCGCTTCTTGCTAGAGCGAAAACGGTCGCGTCCGGGGCCAGTTGGAGGAACATGCTTCCTCTTTGAGACTGAGTGACGGGCATTGCTCCCGCGACAACTACACATCCCACGGTGCTATGCGCAAGTTATGCGATGCATTCTGGGGCTTGTAGTCCCCGCGCCGTGCCTGCCGAGACTTGTAGTCTTTCCGGACTCCGGCAGCTGCATCCCGTCCTCTCCCCGAGGGCTGCTGGGACTTGTAGTGCCGCTGGCTCCGTGTGTGGTGCGCCGCCTGAGGGTCCTATCTGCTCCGGCCAGTCAGGAGGTTCCGGGTCTCGCGGCAGCGGTTTCCCGAGTGATTGCGCAGACGGTCGCGCGCGGACAGTGTCGCTGTGACATTGATTGTGTGTGACATGCCTGTGTATCGCAGAATACGAACGCGAGATGGTGTAAATGAGCACGTTACACTCCACGTAGCTTCCATGTGCGTGGGCTAAAATTCCCCAAGGGCCCGGCTCCCAGAAGTGCCACTCGGGTCCGTGTGCCGGTGGCTTCGCTGTCACTGCTCTTGACGCTCCCTCCTGTGCTTTCGCAATGAGCAGAACCCTCTGCTCTGCAGACACGGCTGTGGAGTTCTGTTCCCACCCACCTCCTTTTTGCAGGCAGTAAAGTCACCCGCTTGGACCTGGGGCCTCCGGAGGTGACATCAGGTCCCGCCGAGGCTGGTCCTGGGCTACTGCAGCAAAAGCGCCTTAAACACTTTCCAAGGAAGAGCCACGGACGCTGAATATAAGCTGGACTTTACCACGGGGGCGCTGCGCCGTCACCCGATGCGGTTCCATTCCACACCTCCTCCAGCCCCTGGGGTGGCCCATGCAGACACCTCTGCCCTGTCTCCCTTCGTCCTGACCCAGCCACCTGGGAGGCTGGACGAGGCCTGGCTGCCCGGGCCCTCACCCCAGCCCACTGCGCTTGCAGACCCACCAGGTTACCTCCCGGGCACAGCGCCACCTCCTGGACCTGCCTGCTAGGATCAAACCCAGGAATCAAAACTCCCTTCAAGGGCCGAGGATTTAGCTCCGTGGCGCTGCGCCTGCCTGGCAAGTGCAAGGTCCTGAGTTCAATCCCCGGTACCCAAAACAAACAAACAAAACTCCCCTCAAGGCAAGCTAGATTTAAAAAGAGGCACCAATTACTGACCCCTTCTGGCAGTTTCCAGCTACACGGGTAATGACCGCTGTTATAGGACATTAGGGAAAACTACGGTAAAATCTATAAGAGCTCAACTAGAGTTTTACAATTTCTTTGCTAACATTGTCCTTCAAAACCACCAACCTCTCTATCTTCCTACCGCTAAAACTAGAGAGGCTTATGACAAAATGTCAGACTCACAGGCTCTAGCTGCCGTCTGCATATTTTGGCCCTTCTCACCTCCAAGCAGTTAGATGGAAGCCACGCCCCTTGCCCCCTGACTGCAGAGAGAGATGCCCCTTCAGAGGGGGGATGATGTAGGCGGCCAGACAGGGCTGGGCACGGGAAGTCAATGCAGAGCGTGAGGGCCCAGCGAAGCTGTGGCTGGGGGTGCATCTGAGAAGAGTGAGGTCACAGTGGCCAGATTTGCCTGCTTCCCGAGGACGCACAGAAGCTGAGATTACGGGTGCCACCCTTTGGCCTTTCCCTATAGACCAGACCATTATCTCACGGGGGTGTGCTGTCCTCCTCCATCCACTAAGACTGAGACCAAGGTGAATGATGTCATCCATATACCCTCGTTACTATTGGGTCAGTGTCACCTAAGCAACTACACTTTAATCTTATTGGTAGATTATAGTTTCCCCATGTTGTGCCCACCCCTCGAGACTTTGCTCTATAAAACTTCCTTTGAGAAATGGGCCCACTGGCAACCCATTTGGGGACCCCTCCTGTCTCTCAGGAGCTATTCTTGTTCCACATTCCTATTCCCCACTACATTTTCCTACTCTTAAAAAAAAAAATATTTGGATAGTGTCCTGGACTCCAATCAAGTCATTGACCTAGAGTGCGTTTCTCTCTCCCTGCCAGAGCTACCTGACCTCCATCTGCACACCCGGGTGTTAGGGAACAATCATGATATGTATAGATTGGTGAGGGCCAAACTATAGGCCCGGAAATCATGAGGCAGATGTTGACTTGCTTCAGGAACAGGGAAGTCTGTATAGAAGCCTGCAGGCTTCCTGGCTAGGTGGGATGTAATCCCATGATCCCAGGGCTCTTGAGGCAAGATAACACCTACTTAGGACAGCACAAAGAAAGCAAGTACGTAGATATGGGGAAGGATCTTAACTTGTTTCCTTTGTGATGCTAAACTTGTTCCTGATTCTCCTACCTCCTTCTTATCACCACCCCTCCCCTGTGCTGCTCACTGGCTAGTAAAAATGAGCCAAGCAGGAGAGGTCTCATGTTTGCTTGCTCTGAGGCATCGACCTCCTATTTCCTCTGTATCCACAAATTTGTCTTTGTCTTTCTTTCTTTCTTTTTTTTTTTTTTTTGTTACCGGGGATCAAACTCGAGACCTTGAGCTTTCGAGGCAGGCTGTGGAACCACTGAGCTAAATCCCTGGCCCTGTCTTTGTCTTTGTTTATCCACCCCCCCCCCAGCAGGCAACCAAGGGTCTGATTGGTGCTCAGTACTGGGGCCTGTAATTACACATTTTTGCCTTGTGTCTCCTAATCATTTTGAGGCATGGTCTCCAACATAAAGATCCTAAATTACAACAGAATCCAAAACACCTTGGTCTAAAGTCCACTGATGTTGGGAAGAGGTTACAGAAGCTAACCACAGAAATCCCGTGGGACGCTGGGGCTGAAAGCCACCCAGAGCAGGGCTTGGTGCCACACACCTGTAATCCCAGCACTCGGGGAGGCTGAAGCAGGAGGATCATAAATTCAGGCCCAGGCTGAGCAACTTAGTGAGCTCTTGTCTCAAAATGAAAAGAAATAGTAATAGAATAATAAAAGGGCTGCAGATGTACCTCAGTGGTAGAGCACTTGCTTAGCTTGCGTGAGGCCCTAGGTTCAATCCTACTACGGGAGGAGAAAAAAAGAATGAAAGGAACCCAGTGGAGAAGCAAATGGAACGATTGAACACGAGCCCCCGCAGAGATGTCTGTGTTTTCGAGATTTCTGTCCAACACAAGTCTCTCTTGTTCCTCTCTTGAAATGGACTAGAACTTCTCTGGGGACGTGTGGGTACCACTTCTGATTACACTCAAAGTAGGGACACTGAGGACAGGGCTCCACTGACTGGGGCATCTGCATGCCAAGCCGCAGTTGTACAAGAATGACTTAACAATGCGTGTGCCTCGCAGCCTGCCAGGCCATGTAAGTGCTGTCTCGCCTCGTCCCAGTGAGCTGATAACAGCTAACATAACTGCTGTGAACTAAAGAGCGCTCTGTTTTGCTGTTTCTGCTGAAGAAATAAAGACAAGGAGCTCTCGAGCTTAGGGCCCTGGCTCGGCTCTGCTCTGCTCTGCTGCTGCTCTTTTGCTGATGAATTGCTCTGCGTCCTGTTCTTTATTGGGGAATTAATTAACTCACTCCCGGTACCAAAGACTATATGAACTAGTGTTCAGACCCCTCCCCAGGTGCCTCCAGGGAGGCACGGCCTCGACAGGACAGTGTACAGATCACTTTGGGACGGTCAAGTACTTGGGGAAGCATTCAGCTGCATTTAGGAAAACACAGCATTTTAAGGGAGGAGAAAGAAATCAAAATGGAAACCCCAGTCTTTTCATCCTGCCTTTGAAGTGTTGTCTGGGTTACACGAAGTCCAGTCTACCAAACATAACCCTAAAGGTTAGAGCTAGCATTGGAAGTTTAAGCACAGAGAACGTGGAGTCCACAGATGGGCCGATCCCGTGACCCCAGCCCTCTCGGTGGGAAGTGAGGTTTTGCCCCCAGCTCCCTTGCTGTCCCTCCTGCAGGGGCCGGGGGGCGCAGAGCAACAGAGCAGCAGCTACACAAAGTGGGAGAGAGGGGGCATCTTACAGAACAGAGGAACTCAGCAGGTCCTCAGTCGGTGGCTGGCAGGGGCCTCCCGCTAGGGAGGTCAGCCCGGTCAGTCCGCTCTATTCGGTGCTCACACTGTGGAGGGCGGTTCACTTTGTTCAAAGCCCATTTAAATTTCTGTGTTCATTGCTCTAAAAGAGAAGGAAAACCACCTTCACAGAAGCATCCAGAATCATGTTTGACCAAGTTGACATGAAATAAACCATCTCAATGCCACAGGAGAATTTTCAGCTCTGGCAGCAAACTGTAGAAGCACGAACCTCGCCGATCAGCACCGCATGTACAAGGCAGGACCTGAGGAATCAGAGGACGCTGGTAAATATGAAATCTCTGGCAAAAAATGCAAGGTGCACAGCTGAGAGTGTGACCTCTCAGGAAAGTGGGAGCCCAGCACATTCAGCTGCAGTTTGGATATGTTCATCCAAGCGAGCATGACGCCACACACCTGTAATCCCAGCACTCAGGAGGCTGAGGCAGGAGGATCGCTGTGAGTTCAAGCCCGGCCTGAGCTGCAGAGTGAGACCCTGTCTCAAAATAAATAAATAAAAATAAATAAATATGTTGGTCCTTTGAGCCACGAATGTCAAACCTAAGAATTTCATTCCAAGATGTTCAGTGCAGTGTTATGAATAAGACCAAAAACAAACAACCAAAAAAACAGAAAGCTTGGAAAGAACACAAACATCCACCCATAGACAGAGTAATTTAGTGAATGATGGAACATCTTTTAGTGGAATATTCAATCATTTCTTAAAAATATATATGCACTGCTGGGGATTTATCTCAGTGGCACTGTGCCTGCCTCAAAAGTGCAAGGTCCTGAGTTCAATCCCCAGACTGGGGAAAAAAAAAATACACTAATATAAAAATAATCCATGACAGCCCGCTCCATCCCCCGTGCCCTGCCCACCAGCAACCAGCTTAGCCTCCAGGGAGCCTGCAGCCCCCCGCCCCCCACCTCTGGCCTCCTGGCTATGCCACTACCTGGTTCCACACTACAGAGGCACAGGGGGTCATAAAGGCCATTGTCCTGAGCTCCAGAAGATAGAGCAGAAGTGAACAACAGAAAGAGGGCCTCTCTCAGGCTCCTTGAAAACTGAAGCCCACTGGAAAAGTGAAGAGAATCTCTGCAATAAAGGCACACCAGACCACCGTGCTTGGCAACTTTAAAACTAGGTTCATCTTCAGAATTGCTCCAAATTGGGCTGGGCGGCCTAACCCCTATGTCTCTCTACTTTCCCTGGCCTAATGCTGGGGAAAATGTTTTCCTGTGAAAGACCTCTCTGCATTGTGCAATCCAGGAAGGAGATGACAGCTGAAACTTTCATCTACAGAACTCTCAGTGCCTGAATGAACAAATGCTTCATATAGGGGCATCTGGGCAGCACATCATAGTATCTACTACAGGATGTTTCAAGATATATAAAGAAAGTTCAGAAGTTATTGTAGAATTATCTTTTTTTTAATTCTCTCATTGGTACATTGTAGGTATACAGCACAATTACATTTCTCATTGGGAATTGTACCTTTACATGATGCATCTTGGTTCTTATTTTTTCCCCATTCCTATCCCTCCCTTCACCCCCTCCACCCGTCCCTATTTACAAAGACTTTATTTCCATTTTTTCCATTTCTCATCATTTTTCCTTACCCTTCTTTCCTTTCCCCTGCCCCTCCCACTACCCCTACCCCTTTGGACCTTTTCTTCCTATTTTGCATTATCGATTATTCATTCTAATCATTGGTACATTTTAGGTATACAATATAATGACATTCATCGTTGGAAATTTGCACCTTTACATAGTCTCTCTTGGTTCTTATTTTTCACCCTTGCCCAGCCCTCCCTTCAACCCCTCCATTCCTCCCTATTAACAAAGATTTTGCTCCTATTTTTCCATTTTCTCATATTAATCCCATTCCCCTCTTTCCTTTCCCCTACCCCTCCCATCTCCTTCCCTTTGCCCCTTTTCTTCCTATTTCACATTACCTATGATACATTTTAGTCCCCATTTACACTTTCAGTTTCTCACACCAGAGAAACTATTCGGTATTTATTCATGTGTGTCCTATTTATTTCACTTAAGAGTATCGCCTCAATGTGCATCCACTTAGCTATAAATGTCTCCAATTTCTCATTTTTTATGGCTGAGTAGTACTCCATTTTATAAAAAAGCCACATTTTCTTTATCCAGTCTCCAGTTGATGGGCATTTGGGCTGTTTCCAAGCTTTAGCTATCACAAACTGTGCTGCTATGAACATGGGTGCACATATATCACTGTGCTAAGATTCTTTTAATTCTTTGGGGAAGATCCCCAGCAGGGGAATAGGTGGGTCAAATGGGACTTCCAGTCCTAGTTCTTTGAGGTATCTCCATACTGATGTCCACAGTGGTTGCACCAGTCTACACTCCCACCAGCAGTGGAGCAGGGTTCCTCTTTCCCCACAGCCCCGCCAGCATTTGTTATTGGTTGATTTCATGATAGCAGCCATTCTTTCTGGGGTGAGGTGGAATCTCAGTGTTGTTTTTATCTGCATCTCTCAAATGACCAGTGATGTTGAACATTTTTTCACATATTTAATTGCTGCTTTTACTTCTTTGTCTGAGAAATGTCTTTTCATTTCAGATGCCCAGTTTTGGTTTGGGTCTTTAAATTTGAAAGGTGTGATTTTTAAAGTTCTTTATAGATTCTAAATAGTAGACCTTTATCTGAGGAACGGCAGGTGAAGATTTTTTTCCCACATTGTGGGTTGTCTCTTCACTCTGTTGGTGGTTTTTCTTGCTGCGCAGAAGCTTTTTAGTAAGAAGAGATCCCACTTGTTGATTGTGGTAGTTCACGGGCAACTGAGGTTTTGGTCATAAAATATTTTCCTACACCAATGTCTTCAAGAATTTTACAATAGAACAAAACGAATGTCCCCACGTTCCAGAACCGGACACAGCGGGGAAGACAGGAAGGGTAGGCTGAAGGGGGGATGCGTCAACACCCGGCAGGGCCCTGTGGAAGGAGAGCGTCTGTGCCCAGAGAAGTGAGAGAGGCTGCAGCCGGGCTGGGGGGCGGTCAGGTGCCAGGCTCTCGGATGTGCGCGTCACCCCCTTATTCCAATTGCCTGGGGCCTTGTGGGTCCGAGAGTGCCGTCCTGCCTCTTGGAGACCGTCAGCTCCCACAGCAACAGTGCACACGTACACACGCACACACACGCACACACACACACACACGCACACACACACGCACACACTCCCATCCCTGTGGGCTCCGCGTGCGGGAAGTGGGGTCCAGCAAACAGACTGCCCTGTGGCTGGGTTTCCGCAAACACTGACCGCAGGCCGCGTGGCCAGGTGATCGGACTCTCCTGTGCACAAGGGCCAGCAGCACACGGGACAGGGACTTTGCCCGATCCGTTTCCCACCCACGTCCTCCCCTGGGCTCAGGGCGGCTCCAGATCTGTTTACCAGATTGAAGCACTGAGACCTGAGTGGCCCCAGTGAAGCTGCTGTCCCCCTGCAGCCACCCCTGAGCCAAGCCAAACGTCCTCACACAACAGGGACAGGCATGGGTTGAAATTTAACCATGGGCTCAGGGATTCAGGTGAGTTTCCCAAAGAGGGGGTACATCCACCCTGCAGCTCTGCTGACCAGGGACAGTCGCAGTGAAAGCGTCTCCCTCTTAGATGGGGTGCTGACCAGATGCTCAGGGCCATGACGCTGGCAAAGGGCCCCTGCAAGCCCTCCCGCACCCACTTCCTGCTCACGTGGACCTGGGGGGCTCCCCTGGCCCCCGCGACAGGGCGGGCACGGCAGTGTTCCCAGCAGCCCTGCACACAGAGCCACAGGAGCAACACGTGTAAGTAGAGCCGCGCGTCCCCAGGTACCTTGGATGCTCGTGTGGGTTCTAGGAAGCCTTGGGGAGGAGAGGCTGCGGCAGCTGCAGCGGCGTGCCTCCATGGCTCGCTCTGCCCTTATCTGGAGGAAGTCATTTGCCTCCATTTCCTGGGTCTCGGGGCCCGGGCTCCTGGGAGCAGGCAGAGTCAGCATGTCCACAGCTGCTGGGCTCCGTCCTAGCTCCGCACTCCCACTTTCGAGCATGTGGGCTCCACAGGAGGCCCGCTGGGTGTGGGTGCCAGCAACCTGAGCGAGGAGAGCACTTGGCCCAGTGCCCAGTGCCCAGTGCCCCACCTCCCCAGCCTCAGGTTCCCCGTCACAGGATGGGTGTGACCGGATGCTGCCTCCTGGGCATGCCAGGATGAGGGGATGAAAGCCTGGCTCTGACAGGCTCTCGGACGTCACCAGTCCTCTCCAGGCCCACCAGGTACAATGACTGACTGTGAAAACCCCTGGACTCCACGCTGGCTGCTGTTGGGCAGGAACTCAGGCCTGTGAAGGGCAGGCAGATGAGGACACTGTCCCCAGCCCCGAGGGGTCCAGCCCGGCCTCGGGAGATGCTGTATGAGAAGCTGCTTGACGACAGGAGGCTGGAAGCTCAGACAGTGGGCGCCAGGGAGTCTTCCAGGATTCGCACAGAGAGGGAAGCAAAAGGCCTTGGGCCCACATTTTAGGATCTGGGGCAAAAGCCTTCTGTTGTAGTCAGGGTTTGCAGGGAATAGATTTAATACAGGACACATAATTTATGGGATTAATTTATAACAGTCACCCAAAAAGTCAAATGCAGAGGAGCACAAGAGATCTGTGCACACACTAGAGACCCGAAGAATCCAGCCCGGGGCCTGGATCCCACAGCAGTGTCCCACACAAGTCCAGCTGAAGGCCTAGAGCCCAGGGCAACATCTCAGCTGAGTCCCTATTGAGGGTCTGCCCTGGGGAGGCCCCAAGGCCAGTGGTGGACCCTAGAAAGTGCGCCAGCAGGGTGAAGGGTCTGTGGCACCAGGCTGAGGGATCTGCACTGGAGCCAGGAAGTGACGCTCATGGTGAAGACCAGAGCTCCCCCGAGGAGAACAGCAGCCACTCCAGGCCACGGTGAGGACCCGAGCTCCTCTGAAGATGAGAACAACCCAGTTCGCCTCAGGAAAACCAGCTGTCCAAGCTTCTCCAGGACGATCAACAGCACACGATCTTCCCCTCCAGGTCTCCTCTTATGCTGTTGGATGCAACCCTCAGGTGGGTCTTCCATGCCCAGAGCCAGGCTGACCCGGTTCAGCCCCGTGGGCGTTCCAAGATGACCGGTAGTTAATCCACTACACCTTCCTAATTCCTTCCACTGTCCCCTCTCTAGCCCTTGTCCTCCACAGACAAGAACACTCCTGTGGGGTCCCCAGAGCAGCAGCCTCACCCCGGGCCCTGCCTAAGACCTCCCCTAGGATCCAAATCACACAGAAGGGGACTCACCAGGTACAGTCCCCACCCTGACCCCCAGAGGCAGGGCTGTGACAGTGTGGGCGTGGTCTTCAAGAGACATGCGGCCTCCCTCTTCCTACTGTCCCATTTCCTACTGGCCAGTGGCTTCTCTCTTGCCAGAAGCACCGGCATCTTCATACCCAGCCCTCTTTTATTGTCAGAACCACCAAGAGCTCCAGGAGCTAGGACCACCTAGCTCAGGCCCTGGCACCATCCTTGTGTGGCTGTGTGCCCTTTGACAAGGATCGAGACCCTTAGACCCTTGTCCTCTGTAAAAGGAGGCGCAGTGCTGACACGGGCAGGAAACCAGCTGGTAACTGGAGAGGCAGAGGACAGCACCTGGCCTTGGTGTCAGTTGAGGCCGAGCCTGCCCAGGAGGCGCCGGAGAGGATTCACATATTAGTCCATGCAGGCCTACCTGAGTGCCTTAACTAATTCCCCAGTAAGAGTGACAATCATCAGCATCGGGGTGGTATCAGAGCATGAGAGTTGGAGCTACAGCTCCAGAGCTCAGGAGCTGCGTCTTTATTCCTTCAGCAAAACAGCTCCTCGAAGCCTACAGTGCCCTCCAGCTCACAGCAGTTATTCTCTTACCAGCTCACTGAGGCGTGGAGAGACTAAACACCTGCTCCAAGACGTGTCCATGCCACACACGCGTGGCTGAGTATGTTGGCACATTCTTGGATAACCGTGGCCCATTACGTGCATGGCCCTGAGAGTGGCGTAGTAACCTTAAGTGCCCTCAGATGCCCTCAATGCCTGGGCTTTGATGCAAGCAGAAGTGGTACCCACTGCTGCCGGGGCCAGGGCCTGGAGTTCCCGTATCCAGTGGCACTGCCCACGTTGGTTATGTGAAGTGGCATCGCTCCCTGGCGCTGCAGACAGTGCTGCTCCATGAATGCTGCTCTACATGCTGCTGCTGGACACAGGGATGCCCCAGCCAGTGGCCCAGGACCTGCTCAGCCAAGGACCCTGTCCTCCACACCACAGGGGACACACATACCTCCGAGGGAGTCATGCTCTGAGGCCAGGTTTTGTCAGTTGGTACCTGAAGAATACAGCACTGCATCTGAGGGGAAAATATGCAACTAAAAATGAAAACCATGGAGTTTTGGCCTTGAGAGAAAAGTCACCCTGCTCAGGGTCAGCATGATTCAGGGTCGGTTCTACATCACCTCAGCATGTGCGGGAGTCTCTCGCCCCCCGAGTGGGGACTTCACATCAGGTGTGGCATGCCGTTGACCCCATGGTGACAGCCAAGAGCACAGCCAATGTCCTCGCTCCCAGGGCATGGCTGTGCATATTAACCCACGGCTCCCCTCACTCCTTAGCCCACAGTGGACGGTGCCAGCTCAAGTCTACAGGTCACCTCAGGTTGGCCACTCTGGTGGGGGCAGCTCTGTCCCATAGCAGCCAGGGAGGGAGCTCCTCATTTTTTGGGGGGTGGTACTGGGGATTGACCCCCAGGCCTTCCACTGAGCTACATCCCCACTGCTTTTTGTTTTATTTTATTTCTAGTGCCAGAAATCGAACTCAGGACCTTGCACTTGCAAGGCAGGTGCAACACCACTGAGCTAAATCTCCCACCCTTTATTTTTTATTTTGAGACAATTTGTCACTCAGTTGCCCAGGCTGGGCTAGAACTTGTGATTCTCCTGCCTTGGTCCCCAGCATGCTGGGATTCTAAGAGTACACCACCACACCTGGGTGTGTGCCACCACTCCCAGCTCTGGCTCCGAGGTCTTAGTCACCCATCACAAGGAAGACACTGCCCTGCTGCCCTGAGTGGATGTGGCATTGTCCTGTGTATGCCCAGCATCCTGCTGGGCATCGAGGCTGGGGCAGGAGCTGATGTGTAGCTGTGTGTGTTGCCTGAGGAGCTGAAAGGGTAGCACACAGGCTTCTGCTGCCACCTTCTCTTCCTGTCCCCTGGGAAGCTACATGCCCACTGCAGCCTCACTCATTTGCAGGACTGGCCTTGCAACATGTCTACCTCAGGAGGGAAACCAGAGACAGGATTCCAATAGTGGAGCTTCAGGCCTCAGGCAGACTGGAGAGGGGGCCTAGGGTGATGCCCACCATCTGCAAAGAACAGAAAAATTGAGGCCTGGGAGACATGAGAGCAGCAGACTGTTGCCCAGGCTGTGCACTCGGAAAAGCTGGTACTGCTGAGACCCTGCTGTGACCTTGCAAGAGGCCTTGAACCATGAGCCTGACTCCTGGCCCACTGTGTCCTCCTCCATGGGAGGGCAGGGGTGATTAGCACACACCAAGGATTATTCATTCAACATATGCGTGTGTGTCTGTCCTGTCCGAGTGTGGGCAGTGGAGAGGGCAGGACCAAGAGACAATGCTGACCTGACCGACGGCCATGGCACTGGGCACAGCCATGGAGACAGAACTGGGACGGAAGGTGCAGCCAGCACAGGGGCCACCGACCCCCTGCTGATGGTGTATCTCAGTGCGAAAGCCTGGCTTCAACCCCGGCACACACATGCACACGCATGCACGCGCACACACACGCACGTTATACATGGGTTACTTAAACAACGTCTCCTAAAAGCAACTTCTTGGTTCCTTGTTTCCTAGAAGTTTGCAGAACACACTTTGACCCAGCCCCTCTGTGGCCGGGTGTTTATGAGGAGGAAATCATCCAACCCAGGGTGTGATGGGAACTTCACAACTCTGTACACTCCCAAGAAGTTGAATAAAATCCCAGTCTCACTAAAGAATTGATTTTTGAAAGTGCAGCATAAGTGGTGCAATGGAGATGCAGCACCGAGGGAAGAAGGAAGTGGGGAGGGGAGAGAGGAAGTGAGAGAAGAAAGAGGAAGGGAAGAAAGAGAGAGAAGGGGAAGGAAGGAAGAGGGAGGGAGGGAGGGTGTTTTCGCCCTGCAGGGTGCACTCTCAACATGAAAGGAAAATGGCGTCAGGCTCCCGAGATGACAGCAGCACGTGATCCTCGTTTAAAAATTCCAGTCTGTCTTTGCATGAGGGTATTTGCGCAAAAGCAACCTGGACCCCCACGCACCCCAGGAGTTAGCACCAGGGGTCTGGAGGCCTGGGGGCCACCCTACCTCAGTTTCCCCTGCACTGGGACCTGCAGGACCTCGTGTGGCCCTGTGTCTGCTGTCCCCACCCCAGGCCTCAGCTGGGCTCTCCTCTCTGTCCCCAGGGCACCCCCGCTGGACAGGCCAGGTCTCCCTGCCAGGGGGCACCCGGCAGTCTCCCATCAACATCCGGCGGAGGGACAGCGTCTACGACCCCCAGCTGCCGCCGCTCAGGGCCTCCTACAGTGCTGCGTCCTGTCAGCACGTGTGGAACACGGGCTACCTCTGCCAGGTGGAGTTCGACGAGGCCAGCGAGGGCTCAGGTGAGCTCGTGGTGGGGCCCCTCCTCTCTGCGTGGGTCCCCAACATGGTGGTGAGGCGAGACACGCAGGGCAGTGTGGGGCAGGGAGCAGGAGGGCCCGGAGCCGGTGGGAAGCTCGCGGGGAGGGGACACCCTCACCCAGGGTCACGCAGGTCTGGGGGCCAAAGCCCTGTCCTTCCCATCTTACCCCAGTGGGCCAGCAAAGTGGACAGTGACGCCAGGGGCACAGGCCTGCGCCCAACTGCCTCCTGCTAGGCTGCTGGAGTCGGAGACTCTGGTCTCGGCTTTGCTCTCCCCGGATCGAATTCGCTGTCAGTCCAGACCTCTTTCCTCTGCCTGTGCCAGACCCAGCCCACCCTGGTTTAAGCAGAGCAGAGCAGGGCTGGGGCAGCAGTCCCACTCCACCTGCCTGGGGAATTGGGAGGCTGGGATTCAGGCTCCTGTCGTGGCAGGGATGGTGCCAAAGGTGCGGCTCAGCCCCCTGTCAGAGGGACAGGACAGTGCCCTGCCTGGGGCTCCGTGTCCCTGTCGGTTACCTGGGTCGAGCCTCTTGGAGCAAGACATGGATGAGAGTGGGAAATGACTTCTGAAGGCCAACAGGGCGCTGCTCCCGGAGGCCACCCAGCTGTCAGCCAGACCAGGGCTCTCCGCTGTGGGAAACTGGGGGCAGGTGGGGCGCGTGAGAAACCAAGGACTAAAAATGTTTTTAGCAGTAAAACGAGAATGAGATTCTTGCGTGCATTTAAAATAGAAAACCGGGGCCGGGAATTTAGCTCAGTGGTTCCGCCGCCCGCCTCGCAAGCACAAGGACCCGAGTTCGATCTCTGGTACCAAAAAAAAAAAAAAAAAAACTAGAAAAGAGGCCTGGACAGAAGGGAAGGAGAGCCCCCCGCCCCCAGTGCAGGATGGAAGTGAGCTGGAAAGAGGGTTAACTCTGGGTCAAAGGCTCACCCGGGTCTCGAGGTACCGCCAGGTGAGTGCCAGGAACCAAAGCCAGATGTGAGCCGGAGGCTGAGGGCAGCTCCAGGGTGAGGCCAGCTCCCCCAGAAGGGGAGGGGCTCGGGCGCAGCAGCAGGGGCTCCTCTGGGAATGAGTGCAGGAGGCCCAGAGCAGAGGGGGCGACCGCTCGTGGCCCTGGTGCCAAGCCCCCAGGGAGGGGCTCCATCCTCAAAGGCAGAGGACAAGAGGGCTCACCGTGGAGGGAGATGCGCCCGGAACACACAGCAGCCACTCGGGAACATTTGCTCCTGGACACCAAGAGGCCTGCAGGTGTCCACGTTAGGGTGCAAACCGCACTCCTACAGCCAGGGCTCTTTGGCCGCGAGTCAGAGAGACAGGCTCCAGCGAGGCGAGACAACAGAGGCACCCAGAAAATGTAGGCTCCCTACACAGGTCATCTGGACAGGGCCCCGCATCGTCCCACCAGGCCCCGGGAGCCCTGCAAGGCCCCACTGGGTCAGGGGCCAGCGGGCCCTGTCCCCCATGAGAGCAGGAGGCTGCAGGCCCTGTCCTGTGAGGTAGGGACAGCTGGCTCCAAGGTGACACACAGGCCATGTGGGGAGTTCGGGGAAGGGGAACGGCCACACAGGCCGAAGACACCCCTTGGCTGCGGTGGAAGAACACAACCACAGCATGTATCCTGGGCAGCAGTTCTCCTTGCAGTTCAAAGCCTGGCAGGCCAGGTGCTCCTATCGCGCACTGGCACGCCTCACTCGGTGATGGGGCGCCTTGGGAGATGTGTTGCCGGGCTTCCTGGTTTCTAAGGCCCCCAAAGCCCTGTGTGCTCACAGCTGGGCCTTAGGAGGAGGACTGGGCTATGGGCTCTGCAGCTAAATGTGATGTAGGAGGCGGGGCCAGGGTGGGAGGGGCGGGGCCTGGAGGTCGAGTCTGCCTTCCCAGCCCCTCCTTCCTCCCCTTCGTGTCCTCCAAGCGTGAGCGGCCCTCCCGCCACGCAGGTCCCAGGGAGGAGGACAGGGACTAAGGCGTCAGGTGGCTCCATCGGGCATACCCTCACGGTGTGCAGTCACACCCTAAAATGGCCTCCCTCAGGCCACCACTGTACCGTGGCCCAAGTTGGCCAAAACGTTCTGTGCAGCCTAAGACTGCTGGAATATAAGCTCTGCGAGAGCAGGCACTTTATCCTCCGTCCTACAAAATACTGGGCAGCACAGAGTAAGTGTGGGAGGATCAGAGCCTTTCTTTGATCTAATCCTAACCACAGCAGCCGCTGCTGCTATTGTGTCCCAACCCTGGTCCCTCAAGCCATGTCGCACCAATCAGCATCCACTCCTAAGCCCTGCCCCTGATTGACACAGGGCTGGGCCAATCAGCCACTGCTCTGCGAATTTGGAATGAGTTGAGCGGGAGCCATCCTGTTCCTATGACATTGCAACCACCTGGCACAGAGCTTAGAGTCAAGGCCTCCTGCAAGCCAGGCCACTGCTCCACCACTGACCCGTCGACGGCCATAATTATGAAAAGACTTTGTGCTGCCCTCGGTAAAGAGTGTTGTTTATCTCTTCTCTGCTGGGCCCCTTGCTTAACGCTTGGAGAACGTGGCAGCTCTGTACAATTAATGGTGCTTAGGTCCCAGTAGATTTAACCCCCCCAGACCCATGATTGGGCCTCTAGAGTTACATATGAAGGGGGGAGTGTGAGACCTAAAACCTCAAGCTGTACTTTGCCCACCTGCTTGTGATAAGTGTTCAGCCGTCCCCTGGCAACCGCTACCCCAATGTCCCAGGTGTAACTGTTTGCAGCTTGGGTATGCAAGGCACAACCAATCAGGTTTAATTGCCAATCTAGAACCTTGCTGTAACTACTATAAAAACCCCTGCTGATTTGGAGTCAGGGCTCTCAATCTTGACCCGCTGCAGTGGTGACGGTTGGGAGTCCCTGCTCGAGCTTGAATAAACGACCCTCGTGTGTTTACATCGGAATCGGCTCCTTGGTGGTCTTTGGGGACCTCGAAATCTGGGCACAACATCGGGGCACAACTCCCAGCCCTTTTGACTTTATTTTGAGACAGGTCTTACTGAGTTGGCCCCTCTGGTCTTGAACTTGTGATCCTCCTGCCTCAGCCTCCCGAGTGCTGGGATCACAGGCATGCAGTTCTATGTCCAGCCACCTTTTAGATGCTACGGCATCCACCCCTGAGGCTCCTACGTGGTCACCACCTTTGCTGACCTCTGTGCACCCAGCCCAATCCCCACTCCCCTGCACAGGCCACATCCGGCCACCAGGGACGTCCGTGTGTTCCCCTGGGGACTGCTCCCTTGCCACCTGCTGACCCTCTCGGCCTGCACCATCTGCATCTACGCCTAACACACACTCAGTCCTCCAGGCTGATGTCCTTCTGTTGGAGGCTGCCCGATGTCCTAGGCCCCTCAGGTCCCCAGAGCCCCTGTTTGCCCTCATACTTTTTTGAGGGGATTGAGACAGGGTCTCGCTGTGTAGTCCTGGCTGGCCTCGGACTCACTGTGTAGCCCGGGATGGCCTCGAAGGTGTTGGAATCCTCTTGCCTCAGCCTCCTGAGTGCTGGGCTTACTGGCGTGTGTCCCCAGGAGATCTGATTTGAGGAGGACCCGCATGTCCATCCCTCCCCTGACTTCCTCGGTGCCCTGTGCTCACGGGACACACCATGGGACCTCAGCAAGGACTGGGGCTGCAAATGCTTGGCTTTTCTCCTCTTAGCTTTGCGAGCTGGCAAAGTGCCCTTCCGGATAAGGTCATCGGGAATAAGATCCTAGACTCAATCTGTTGGGGCCAAAAAGAATGCACTCAGACACAGAATAAGAAGTCTTCTTTTTTTTTGGTACTGGGGATCGAACTCAGATCCTTCTGCTTGTGAGGTAGGTGGTGGAACCACTGAGCTAAATCCCCAGCCCCAGAATAAGAAGTCTTGACAAGGCAGGTTTAGTGTTTCTTCTGCAGAAGAAAATGCGCGTGAGGTACAGGTGCACGTGTGGAACACAGGAGACAGCGCTTTCATCCAAACGGGGGGGTGGCCGACCTCGCCCACTGGCTGGGCAGAAGCTCATAACCTGTCCTGATCGCTCTCAGGCGGCACGGGGAGAGTCAGGAAAGGTACTGAGGGGAGGAGTGCAGGCTGAGGGGGAACACGGAGAGCAGAAAGTCCTTGGGTCTCGATAAGCAGCCTGGGTGGGTTGGTTGGTTGATTTCGTTTTCTTTTTTTTTTTTTTTTTGCCATGACCAAGGGAGATTTATTCCAGAAGTACAAGACTGGTTTAAGGTTCAGAAGTGAATTAATGTCATGTACCATATTAATATATCTAAGAAAAAAGATCATGAAGAAAACCTTTGGAAAAAATCAATACCTATTTATAGAAAAATTAAAGAAGATAGAGATTATAGAAAATCTCAGCATGACTTGTGTGTGCTACCCTGGGTGTACAGCTGTGGTCCACAGTTCGAGCTGGGCAGGCGAGTTTGTGCCTGGTGCGTTCGGGGGGTCGCTCAGGACGAGCAGAGCGGAGGTGGAGACAATCCGGTTTGACAGAGAGGACGGAGTGTACTGGTTTCCCAGGCAGCTTTGTCCACCCAGGTCCCTGATCAGAGTCCCGGCTGGAGTCCTAACCAGGCATCAGTAGCGGCTGTGTCAGGGGACAACGACAACTCTGATGACGAGAGCACAGAGCCTGTGATGGTGACACTGCCACCACAGGGCTCTCACTGTCTGCTCTCTCCCCTGCTCGGGGACGTGGCTGTCACACCTTTCACAGCGTCGGGGCTAAGGTTCACACAGGTCACGAGCTCAGAGCACCCGGCTCAGGCACCAGCGAGGACGTGCCTCCCTCTGAGCCTCTCCCAGGGGCACGGCGCTCCCGCTTTGATGCTCTGGGCTGGGGGCTCGGTGACCCCAGCACCGCGGTGTGCTGGGTGCCAGCCTGGGTGCAGCTCTGGCTGGGAGAGATTGCAGAGAGCTGCCCGGGGCCAGAGCACACGGCCCTGTGGCCTTGGGCTTCACAGCGCCGCACCGGTTCCAGCTCAACCCCAGAGTGGGAGAACAGGCGCTCCTTTGCACGGCTTCCACAGCGCTGAGGAACAAGAGTGCCACCTGCCTCTCGGGCCTGCCGGGAGCCGCTGACCCCGTCAGAGGCCCTGAGCCGCCAGCCCGTAGCTGTAGTGGCGACTGCATGGCTTGGCCTTGGGTGGCCGCTGTTCTCCTTGGGACGGCCTGCCTCTCCCAGGTGGCCCAGCTACATTTCCAGGAGCGCTGCTGTCCCGTCAGTGCCCTGCGGGGGGAGCTGGTGACAAGGGCCCTGCTAGTGGCCCACTCTGGGGGCTGGCTGGGCTGCCAGCCTAAAGGCCTTCCTTTTTTTCAGTACTAGGGATTGAATCCAGAGCCTTCGCACGGACCTACACCCTCAGCCCAACATTTTATTTTTTTTCTACGTTTTGAGATGGGGTCTTGCTAAGGTGCCCAGGCTGGGCTCAAACTTGTGACCTGCCTGCCCCAGCCTCCTGAGTGCTGGGTCACAGGTGTGCACTGCTGAGCCCAGCTCTAAATGCCTCCCTCTCAGGGCTCAGTTTTGCCTCCTTTTCAATTAGAGTAGTTACCCCGGTACTGTAGTATCACTATGAAAAGTCAATTAGAAATTATTTTATCTGAGTTTTTAGCTAGAAAAGTGGCAGGATTTGGCTTGAACCTTGCTAAGGAGGCTGAGGGTCTGGGGCTTCCAGTAGCCTAGGACAGGTGAGCTCATGCCCCGAGTTTCCATCCAAACCGCAGAGTGGGCTCCTGGCACTGCCTGCAGGTTCAGCACAGAGAGGAAGAGCCCGTCCCTCCGGGAACGGGAAGTTCCCGCACTCAGCCCGGTGTCCTGCAGCAGCCGCTCAGTAATGCTGCCCATCACTTGGTCACTCACAGCCCGACTAAGTGTTCTCCACATGTGCAATGGGCAGGAGGTGAGTGCCCCAGACCCACAGGGCCTGGCCCATCCAGTCTGTGTCCCCGGGCAGCTGCCTCACCCGACGTGCAGGGTGCTGTGCTACCTTCATTATTGATGTAATCTTTACAGCACCCCATCCAATGATGTCTTTGTCACTTTCCTGTCACTGGGACGAAACACTCAGTCCCCACAACGTAAAGGAGAGGTCGGTTTGCCTCACGGTGTCAGCAGGTTCAGTCCATGGTCAGCTGGCTCCAAGGCAAGAGCAGCATGGTGGAGGGGCCTGCTGAAGGACAGCTGCTCAGGTCATGGTGGCCAGAAAGCAGAGCAAGAGTACGGGGGCAAAAATGCAGCCTTCCGGGTCATGCCAGGGACACCTCCAACCGGGCACCCTCCTAACAGCACATCAGCCACGGATGCACCCATGGGTCAGTCCATTGAGGAGCAGAGTGCCCCCAGCCAGTCACCTCCACACACAGGAGAATTCGGGGGCAGTTTAGATTTAAACTCTAACAACTGGGTATTAGGGTCATCCCACTTGACAGAGGGGAAACTGAGGCTGGGAGAGGTGAGACACCTGGGCCAGGGTCACGCAGTGCTGCAGAGGGACTCGGCATCTGTGCCACGTCAGACTCCTCCCGACTGCACGCAGTGCTTCCTGCGGCAGAGCCACAAACACAGCGCTCCAGCCTTTAAACAAATAAACACTGGCCCTTTGCCAAGGGTTGCATTGTGAGGTCTAATTTAGGAAACATTGTAAGAATCTTTGTTCCGTCTTCAAAGGGATCCGGACACCCCCTCGCCCCCAGTTGGGCAGGGGCCAGACCCATGCCAAAAGCGCTGTGCCGTGATGGGCCCCATGCAGGTCAGAGGAGGGCCCAGCCCTGTGAGCCACACCCAAGGATTCCCGGGCGTGTCCACTGCTTCGCCACTGGGGCCCGCTGCAGCCCAGCCGGTTGGCCACCGCCCGTCTTTCCTTGACCCCCAGCAGAGTCACAGGGGCGCCCCTGACTCACCCGTGCCACCGTAGCCCTGCTGGTTTTCCGAGAGCTGTTTTCAGGGTGGCTGCTGTCCCAGACCGCTCCTGTGCTCGGATGCAAAGAACCAGACATCGCTGCCTGGCGTGCAAGGAAGGGAACGCTCTTTCCTCTGAAGGACCCGCTCTGTCCACATCCTCTTACCCAGGTGCTCTGTGCCCACCGAGGCAGGGCCCAGGCTCCAGGTCAGGGGCTGTGTCCACACAGGAGGCAGGGGCAGCTGGACGTCGGGGCTGTGGCCGGGCGCAGGCCCCAGTCCTGCTTGGGGGGCCAGGGATGTCGCCCAGGCCCCAACTCCCCACAGGACTTTACCTGCAGGGGGAGGAGGCAGCTGCACTCAGGACTCTCTGGTGGGCAGTGGTCGGGGTGACCCCCTCGGCCCAGGATCCAGGCCACTGGGGGCAGGGGGCGGAGACGTCCCCAGACTCAGGACAAGTGACAGAGGCCTGCAGGTGTCCCCGTGGGCACCGGGGTGTGAGCATCTGGGGGCTGAGGCAGCTTCCCTGAGCCTCCGCTCTGTGCCGATCTGGGCATTTTGGTGCCACAGGGACGTGGGAGCAGGCGGACACCGGCAGGAAATCATCCCTGCCTGCGCCTTGTGCTACTGGGATTTCCCTAGGTCAGGTTTCAGGCTCCGGAGGATAAAGCAGGAGACAGTGGGACCTGGATTCGAATCCCCCGTGCTTGGGACGGTGGGCACCTCTCCACGCCCCTACAGCCTCAGGAGCCACTGGGTCACGTGGCATTACCCCTCCAAGGGCAAAGCTGCATCCGATTTGCACCCTGGGGAGCCGCACTGGGTGCTGGGGCCCATGCCTGGCCGCCTCCCCCTGCCTTGTCTGCCTGGCTGCAGAACGGCTGGCAGCGGCAGATCATGCTTCAGCACTGTGTGCGTCTTGGGTACTTCATCTGGCAAGGAGCATTTCTGCGGATTTTTAAAATTCACGTAGATCCGTGGGCGCAGTTTCAGAGGGCGGGGTTACCTCAGACAATCACAGGACTCTAAAACCCACTGAGACCGATGTTCTGACCAACAGCCGTGTCAGCCAAGAGAGACGCAAGGTCGTGCCTGACACAGACTGGACTCTGTCCCCAGCTGCCTGCCACAGGGCTTCGGTGGGGACAAGCAGGCCCCACGGCAGGTGGCCTTTAATGCTCAGTGCGCCCTTCACAGTGATGTGAGCGAGGCTGAGCATGCAGCACCTGCCTGCCCACCGCCCCAGAGCCCAGGCCCCACATGGACCTGCCCCTGCCACCATTTGTTCTTGGACAGCGTTAGCGATGAGGGGCAGCTAGAGACACCAGGTGCAAATTCCCGAGCTCCCCTGGAGGAGTTGAGGGTGAGTCCCTGCGTCCACAGTGCAGCCCGGGTCCTCCACTAGTGGGTCCGTGGTGTGTCCCTGCCTGCAAGCAGCGGACTGACTGAGCTCTTGGGGGGCCACCCGGCACCAGGCCCGTCTGGAAAGCCATCTCGAGCCTGCTTGTAGAGCGCTGCTGCCTCCTTGGTCCGTGTCCGGGGACTTAGAAAGGCATCTCCGTAAAAGACCTGGTCCAGCGGTGGGCCTGCACTAAGCAGGGGCCGCAGAGCTTGGGGCTGGGGGAAGGTCATGTGCTGTGGCTCAGAACTCACCCAAAACCTTTATTGTATCACATGACTAGGGCCAGGGATGTAGCTCAGCGGTTCCACTGCCTGTCCCAAAAGTGCAATAGGGCCGGGGATTTAGCTCAGTGGTTCTGCTGCCTGCTGCACGAGGACCTGAGTTTGATCCCCGGTACGAAAACACACACACACACCCGTATCACATGACTAAATTATAGGTGACAGGATTTGAGCTCTTCCTCTTTAAATTAAAGCTCAGGGAAGGCCAACTGGACAGGCGCATCTCAGATAAGGCCTGGGTGGAGTCGCGCCCCACACCCCGCAGGCGGCTGAGGCCCTTACTGCCGCCTAGTGGCAGTGTGTGGATCTGCGGCCGTTCACACCCTTACGGGAAATCCCCCCAGGCCTGGCGATGGGGACACGAAGCTCGCGCCTCCCACGGGGCCCCGCAGCGGAACACAAATGAAGACAGCGGGGGGATTGACGTCTCGCTCACGTTTGCAGGGATCAGCGGGGGCCCCCTGGAGAACCACTACCGACTGAAGCAGTTCCACTTCCACTGGGGGGCTGGGGACGCACGGGGCTCCGAGCACGCCGTGGACGACCTCACCTTCCCCGCCGAGGTGTGTGAGCGGTGAGCGTCTGAGCGGGCTCTCGGTGTGCCGGGCTGGCCGCGGGGTGACAGGAATTCGGTGCCCACAGGGAACGGCTTCCGGGGCCCGGGAACTGAGGGGCTCCCAGCAGAGCAGCTAGCGCTGCCACCACCGCGTCCCTGTCCCAGAGCAGGGCTGGGGTCCCGCAGGGCTCAGGAGCAGAGCCACCAGGATCCACAGCCTGTCTCGGAGGGGTGGGATCCAGGGCCTCGATCAGGGTCTGAAAGTCGTCCATATAGAGGTCTGTGTGTGTGTGTGTGTGTGTGTGTAGCTGAAGGCCAAAAGAAAGGCCCCACGGATGTTACTGAACTACAACTCCAGCTTTTTAAATTTTTTTTTCATTTATTTATTTCGAGACAGAGTCTCAGTTTGTGAGACCAGGCTAGCTTTGCATTTACAATCCTCCTGCCTCAGCCTCCTAAGCCTGGGATCACAGGTGTGCAATACTACCACAAATCCCTTTTTGTTTTTATTTGAGGTAGTGTCCTGTAAGTTGCCAGGCTGGCCTCAAACTCTTGACTGCTGCCTCAGCCTCCCGGAAGTACATGGCAGGGACTTCACCTTGCTGGGTGTGAGCGCTGTGTGGCACACAGAGACCCAGGGTCCCCGGTGGAGCCCTACACAGGCCACAGGGATCCAGAGTTGGTCCCTGCCCAGGGAGCCTCCAGCACACCCCGCGCCCAGGGAGGCATGAGCCCTTGCTGGACATCTATGGGCTGGGTCGGGACGCTCCCATCCCATGTGAGAGAGCTGTCGCTCAGGCCCTGCAATGCCTCCGTGGACTTTCGGTCACCGCTAGGTCTCCTGGAATCCCCGGCACCATGCTGCACCACCCAGACAGCAGGGACGGGGAGAAGTGGGCCCTGGCCAGCGCACGCATGGCTTCTTTCACCAGGGCTTTCTGTCCAAGGTTGGGGAATATGCAGACACAGAGCCTGCAGGCAGGGAGGCAGCTGCACAGACGCCCAGCCCTGGAGCGGGGGCCTTGATCCTATTACCCGTGCTGGGCCTGTGGCCACCACCAGGGACTCAGCCCATCCCCTGCCACGCTGCACCCAAACCTGTCACCCGACAGGAGGCCACAGGTCCTGCCTCGGGAAAATGGGAGGAGAACTGTAAAACAAAGACCTGGAGGAAGTCAAGGCCAGGCAGCTGACCCAACTGCCAAGCCTCCCTCAGCTGGGTCTCTGTTTCACCCCACAACCCTCATGCAGGGGTAGCGGAGAGGGCAAGCCATCAAACTGCCTGCTTCTGTTTTGTTTTGTTTCTTTTTCCAATACTGGAGATGAACCCAAGGCCCTTGCACTGAACTACCTCCCCAGCCCGCTTTTAGTTTTCATTTTGAGATAGCGGCTCCCTAAGTAGCAATCCTCCTGCCTCAGCCTCCCAGAGTGCTGGGATTGCAGGCATGCGCCACCATGC
Organism: Heterocephalus glaber; assembly: GCF_053883595.1. Lineage (NCBI taxonomy): Eukaryota > Metazoa > Chordata > Mammalia > Rodentia > Bathyergidae > Heterocephalus > Heterocephalus glaber. The sequence goes on from NW_028258137.1 coordinate 1,291,853, forward strand.
CCGGCTCCTATTCGGTTTTGAAGCGTTAAAATAGCACTCTTCCGGGCCGGGGATTTAGCTCAGTGATTCCGCCGCCTGCCTCGCAAGCGCAAGGACCCGAGTTCGATCCCCGGTACCAAAAAAAAAATAGTGCTCTCCCAGAAGAACCCAGCTCCCACCATCTGGTCCAGCGGTGCTGGGCTCCCTTCCCCCAGGCTGTATGAACTCTGCACTGGATAGCCATTTCTTTCTGCATGGAGCCACATCTGAATTCTCTCTCTGCTGTGTTTCAGCTGCACTTAGTTCACTGGAATCCCTCGAGGTACCCGAGTTACCGGGAAGCAGTCCTGGGGGAGAAGGGCCTGGCTGTGATCGCCGTCTTTCTGCAGGTAATGGCTCTGGGGAGGGTGCTGTGGGAGGCCAGCTGCTACCCCGACACTGACAGCCATGTGTCTGTGCCACAGCTGGGCGCCCCGCTCCAGGCCCTGCAGCAGCTGGCGGATGTCTTACCGGAGATAAAACACAAGGTGAGGTGTGGTGGAGACCAGCCCAGTGGGCCCGTTCCGGGGTGGGGGTGTACAGGGCACAGGAGCCCTGCAGAGCGAGTGCAGTCCAGATCTGGAGAGAGAACCAGGGCCCAGCTCCCAGGGGTCCAGGCAGGCTTGGGACACAGCCTTCGCCTGCAGAAACTGGCTCTCCGGCTTCAGCATGGCTTGCTGTCCTCAGGCCTGCTTCCTCCTGAGTAAGAGACAGGTGTGGAATCCACTGGATTCCCCGAAGTCGGCCACTCGGGCAGCATCTGGAAGGGCTGGGGCACATCTGCCTGCCCCAGGTTTGCTCTTCACCGGCACTCTGGAAGCCCGAGGCAGGAGAATTGCAAGTTCAAGCCCAGCCTGGGCAACCTGGTGACTCAGTGAGACTTTGTCTCAAAATAAAAATACTAAAAAGAGCTGGGCATGGAACCAAGGAGGGAGGCTCTGGCTCAATGCCCAGTACTGGAAAAACAATCTTTAGCCTGGTCTCAGGCAATGGGGGCCAGTACTGATAACGTGGGCCAAAGAGATTGAGGCGAATTGGGCTCAGCTATTAAGGTCGCAGAACATCGGCTCGTCTGGCACGCAGCACACGCTTGGGGAAGGAATCGCGCCAAGGCCGCCTGCCCGAGGGGGACTGCGAGGCCCGGGAAGTTGGGCCAAGCACTCAGCTTACCTGGCACAAAGCGGTCGGGCTTTTGGAAGGTCAGCGAGGATGACAATGCTTGTCTCCAAGGTCAGCCGGGAAGGGACTTTGATGGAGAAGTGGAAATCCAAGAGAATGGGGTTTATTTATGTAGTACCAAACAAAAGCGCTCCTGGGGGAGGCCAGGGTGGCGGGCAGACGGGGCCAGCTGAGGCTCCACCTGTCTGACAATGGCCAGGGCACGGCAGCTCCCTTGATCTCCACACGGCTGTGCCTGAGACAGGTCACCCCGCTGCTCCCCCTGGGACGCCCCAAGGCCACAGCGCGCTGCCCGGCGCCTCGCTCTTCCTTGCTGGTCCATGGCCAGAACAAAGGGGCCGTGGATGTTTCCCCGCCAGCTGCGCCCCAGCGGTCCCCACCTCTTGGTGGGAAAGAGAAGCACTGGCTTGGAGGTGTGCTTGCTGCGGGGCCAGCTTCCTACCCAGGTGGGGACGCAGGGCGGGGCACTCGGCTCCGGTCCTGAGGCTGCTCTGGGTCCATGGAGAATGGGAAACGAAAACCCTTTCTACAAGGCTGGCCTTGCATGGCTCCCCAGGGAGGGAACGGAGGCCCTTGGAGCCCCCTCCTGGCCAGGACTCCTAGGGCACAGGGGACCCCATAGACTCCCCGGTTCAAAGCTCTGACCCCCTAGTCCAGCCCGATGTGCCTTTAAGGAACAGCCTTGACCTCTCAGAGGCTCAGTTTCCCCATCCATGAAGTACTGACCCCATGGCAGACATTAGGCCATCAGTGTCAGGGTAAATGGGGCGCGGTGGTGCCCGGTCCTTAAGGCCGCCCAGCTGGCTCAGGGCCCCAGTCAGGGTTGCCAGACCCTCCTCTCCCCCGGGGGCACAGGGTAGTGCTCGGGTACCGGCCTCTGCTAGGGCACTGCCCGGCCCAGCCTGCTCCTTGCCATGTCCCCCACGGGTACGCAGGGTAGAGCCTGGCAGGGCGGCCCCTGAGCACCGGGACCCACCCTCTGCACCCGGGCTCGCTGCAGGGCTTGGGCCCCACAGGACAGCTATGCCCGGTCAGCTGAGCAGCGTCCAGGTAACAAGCAGGGCAGCCACCTGCTTGGGCGATGGAATTTTTCAGGGGTCCTTGTTGGGGTAGAAGCAGAGGCTCCCCTCTGTAGCAGGCCGCCCCCCCACCCTTTTCTTGTGTGTCATTTCCCAGCTGCGGCCCCATGGCCTCTCTGCTGTTCCCGGGCCCCTTCCCCCACTGCCTGGTGTCTCTCACGATGTCACCACAGGGAGGGCTCCGGGACGGCCCTCAGCCGCGCTGCCTCTCTGCGCCAGCTTATCCCCTTCACCCTCGATCCACCAACAGCCAGAGGTTTCTCATGTTTGCTCTGGAGAGCCACAGCGGGCAGGCGGCTCTGTCCTTTGTCTCTCTGCATCCCTCAGGCCTTGGGCAGTCAGCCGCTCTCACGTCAAGCTGCCTGATGTTGCCGGGCAGTGGTGCTGGGGACAGCGCAGTGGCTCCGTGCCCATGTTCAGAGAGTCACCTTGCGGCCCCGCGGTCCTGCGACAGGCACTCACACAGCAGAGCCGGGCCCCGAGCTCGTGTTTGTACCGCTGTGGGTAGCAGCAGATGGTGGCATAGCCCAGGTGTTGGTGGATGGGTAAAGACACCGAAACATGGCCGTCCCCATGCGGAAGGCCTCAGCCCTAAAAGGCAGGAAGTCCTGACACATGTCCCGCATGGGCAACCTTGGGGACAGGCACTGAGAGAAATGGGCCAAACACAGAAACCCGATACCACAGGGGTCCTGTGAGGGGCTGAGGGGGTGAAATGCAGCGTCGGAGGGTGGGGGTGAGCGGGACACACTCACAGTTCAGAGGAGGGAACGGCTGTGCTGTCTCCTTAACGTCACTTGCAAATGCCTAAAAGGGCGGGGCGGGTGGTGCAGGCCTGTAGTCCCAGCACCCGGAGGCTGAGGCAGGAGAATCGCCCTGAGTTCCAGGCCAGCCTGCACTGCACACTGAGATCCTGTCTCAAAGAAAAAAAGTAACACCTAAGATGGTCAATGTTATGTCAGGTATATTTTACCACAATAAAAAATGTAATTTTTCCACAGCCAAGGTGTACAAAAATGAATAGCTTTAAAAGGGAAAAATAAGGCGTGTGGTGGGACGCTGCTCTGAATGGAGGATCATGTGTCCATGTCCTGCTTTGAGCAGAATCCGTCCCTTCCCAGTGCGGATCTGGGCCTGGGCTCCCCCGGCCCTCATGGCCCCCGCGCTGACCGCTTGGCCCTGCTCTCAGGATGCGCAGGTGGCCCTGGGCCCCTTCGACCCCTCCTGTCTGCTGCCTGCCTGCCGGGACTACTGGACCTACGCAGGCTCCCTCACCACCCCACCCCTGTCTGAGTCGGTCACCTGGATCGTCCACAAGCAGCCCATCGAGGTGGCTCCCAGCCAGGTGAGTGGCTGCCCGGGGGCCACCGGCCTGATGGGAGGGGGCTCACGAGAGCAACGAGTGGGGCAGGGGACAGCACTGCCCTTTGTACCATGCGGGCATGCCGGGCGGGGGCCGGCAGGAACGTGGGTGCAGCATGGCGCGCTCCCATCTTCAGGGGCCATGCGAGCCCAGGTGACTCCTGAGGACACAGGGTCCGACCAGTCAGCACTGACCATCCGGGCCTGTCAGGGTGGAATTGTGGGAAAGAGCAGAGGTGACAGGAAACGGGACAGAGTCCTGGCCACAGCGGGAAGGCATTAGCAGGAAGCGATGTCACAGAGGCACAGCCAGGACACCATTGGGTGTGGTTCGGTGGCAGAGCAGTTGTCTGACACGCCCTAGGTCCTGGGTTCCATCCCAGCCCTACAAAAGAAAAGAAGGAGGATTGTTGAAGGGGAAGAGCAGACTTTAGACTCTGACCCACTTCTCTGAATGATGGAACAGTACAAAACGGAGACGGCAGAGGAGCCCTCTATTAGCAGTAATGGGCCAGCGTGTACCCAGAGAACAGTCCAGACAGGTTGCATCAGTCAGCGCCGGCTTCCAGGGTGCTGAGTAATAAGCCCCTGACCTGCCACAGCTCATGGCAAGCTCTTCGTGCTCTTCTCCTGGTGCATGGTGGGCTGGGGAGGCCCTAAGGCTCTGATGGGTTTATGGAAGCCTGGGGCTGGGAATCAGGCCAGGCCCAGCATCCGGCCAACTGCAGAGCACACCCAAAGCCTCTCTTGCCACTGCCCAGAGCAGGTCAAGCGAGGCCGCATCGGTGGGGCCAGGGAGGTGGTGGGCAAAGCTGGGCCTGCCCCACGGCCACACACCAAGACCCTAACAGCACTCGTGCCAAGGCTCGGCACTGGTTTTATTTTCTTCTTTTTCTTACACAAATATTTGAATTTTTTCTAAAAGGAGTGGGTAATTTTTGTATAGTCTTAAAATTTACGTCATCGCTTCTCTGGGAATCTTGAGGATCTTTGAAAATCCTAAGGCAGTGTAGACCCCAGGATGATGCTCGCACAGTGGCCACCCCCTCCCCTGCCAGGGCAGACATCACTAAACGATCTCCGCAGTGCTTATAATCTCTAGGGCTCCAGATGGGCTCTCGGCCCCTCCAGCCTCACCCTCTGTGGGAAGCAGTCATGGATGACAACTTGTGGGCTCAGTGGTACTTTGAGGTGTGAGGTGCAGATTATCTGCCCTGCCCCTCACCAGACCTGTGACAGGCTCAAGGAAGGGGTTGGGTAGAAAGTGGCCTCTTGTCACCATTCCTCAGCAGACTCATCCACCAGTGCCCATGTGTGTCAGGTCTGCACAGGAGAGGCCAGGAGCTACGGGTGTGGCTGTCTGGCCAGAAGGTCACTGAGGGCAGATTACGCTAGTGTGCATGGCTGCCCCAAAGTGTAACCCTCTGGGGGCGGGAGGAGTCCCCTGTGCACCCCAGAGTGCAGGGAGCCCAAGTGCCCGCCAGGGAGCCACACACTGGGCACCAGCTTCAGGGCCACCTGTGCACACAGCCCAGTGCTGGAGCTGGTGACATGCGAGCATCACCCTCATGCTATTCCTCAGCGTGCTCCGGGAAGAAGAGGTCGTAGTAAAGGTGGGCTCCCATTTCCCGGCGTGGAAAGTGAACCAGAGGTTACTCTGGGATTTGTGGTATAGCTGTCCTTCAGCATCTTTGGGGGCCCGGCTCCAGGATCCCGGCAGATATCAAAATCCGTGGATCCTCAAGTCCCTCAGAAATGGCACATACCATCAGTGGTAGCACACAGCAGTAGTCCCAGCTTCTGGAGAGGCTGAGGCAGGAGAACCACTAGCTCAACCCCTCAAATTAAAGAATAAAAAGGGGTGGGGTGTATCTCAGTATCCCTGGGTTTGATCCCAAGTGCTTAAAAAAAAAGAGAAAAGAAAAAGGAACAGTATTTGTATATAACCTACATGCATCTTCCCAGGTACTTTAAATCATCTCTAAATGACTTTTAATACCAGGTACAAGATAAATTCCATGTAAATGATTGTTGTATTGTTTAGGAAATAATGATCAGAAAAAAAGCTATGTGTGTTCAGCACAGACAGAATTTGGGGGGCAGAATATTTTCCACCTGCAATTGGTTGACACGGAGGAGGCAGAACCGCGGTTATGCAGCACCTAATGCATTAGTTACCAACTGCTGTGTAACAAACAGGTCCAAAACTCAGTTGTTAAGAGAGCAATGGTCACTTATTCCTCTCCTGGCCTCTGAGGTGAACTGGGAGGTCAGGGTCTGCTGCAGTCCCCACAGCTCCCCACAGCAAGTAGCCCTGAAGGCCAAGTGGAAGCCGCCCTGCTCTGTGGGTCATGCAGGGCCACCCCGACTCAACACGGGACACAAGGGCACCGGGGCGCAGGGCCATGATCACTGGCCGCTCTCTACTCCAGCTGTCCGCGTTCCGGACGCTGCTGTTCTCCGCACCGGGCGAAGAGGAGGAGGCGATGGTGAACAACTACCGCCCGCTTCAGCCCCTGATGGACCGTGAAGTGCGCTCATCCTTCCGGGCACCGACTCAGAGTCCGCGTGAACGGCCAGAGCAGATGTGGCAAGGGCGGCGGGTGCTCCAGGCTTCCCCATCTGAGCCCCATGGCCCCCGAGCTAAGTAAAGAGAAAGGCCCTCGCTCCCGCCATGCGCTCTCCATCACCAGTGAAAGAAGTCACTCTGGAGAAATGCAGTTGCGCCAGGGAGCGGAACCCTGGGACACGGGCACCTCCTGGGGCCTGGGCAGTGTGAGGCTGCCCCCGTCCAGCCAGCCACCTCAGCTGGGCCGCCACCCTCACCCACACCCCCCTTCCTGCTGCACGTGGTGTCCTCCGTCGGTCGCACCTCCCAGCGACGCAGACTGGCACTGGCGTTGTCCTTTTCCCCACTTCCTTTTCCCTGGCTGCACCTGTGTCCTGGGCCACCACCACAGCCCAGTACGGCAACTCGGTGGCTTAGAAAGAGAGGAATAAACTCTGCCGGGAGGCCAGGTGCTAGAAGTCTCAGCCTGCGGGGCTGGCTCCTCTGATGCTGCAGGGGAACTGCTTTCCTGGCTCCTCGAGGGGCTGCCCACTTTCCTGCCTGAGGGCCGGTCCTCACCTTCAGACTGTCGCCAACCTCTACTCCATGTCGCAGCTCCTTGCTTAGCCTGCTGCCTCCCTGGCAAAGGACCCTGCGATTCCCCAGGACGAGCTTCCCATCTGAAGATCCTTGACTGAATGCCATCTGTCATGCCAGGTGCAGGACTGGGACCCGGGGTCCTTGGGCCTCAGCCCCCAGCCACGAGGCCCTGGCCCAGGCAGGGTCGTGTGAGGTAAGAGGGCCTTGAAGGGCGGGCAGAGCGGCCACACCCTCCCTGAGCATCCCTGGATGCTGGCTTCCGGCCCAGCTGCCAGACTCGGGCCTCAACATCTCCCTGGGTGCCCCAGGCCCTGGGTTTGTGCCCCAGCTTCTGTGGGGACTGTCCCTGGCCCGCAGCCCTGAAAGCACCCCATGTCCGAGAGCTAGCTTCTCTCTTGGTCCCTGCCACATGCATCCTGCTGGAAGGACATCCAGGGCCACCCTGTCTAAATCGCCACCCCACCTTGGGGCAAAGAGAGCTCTGCGACCATCTGAATACTCATTTCACGAACATGTGGAAATGACCCCAGCGCCCCGGCAGTGCCCTTCCCACCGAGGAGCAGCACCCACTAAGAGCAGCATCGTGAAGCAGAGGGGACACCTGGCAGGCGCCCTTTCGGCTCCGTCAGTCTGGATTTCTCTTTTCTAGTTAGAAAGCCTCTCAATCCTTACAGCATTTTAATTTGCATGGCATTAGGTTCTTTCCCCTAGGGTAGATACACAGGTCCACAAACCACCTAATCCTGTTATCTCAGGACATTTCCGTACCATCAGGTCAGCAACAAACAACGGCTCCAAAAGTCAAGCCAAGCTGTCCTGTTTCCCAAGGCCTGGTGACAAGCTCCGCTCCGCTGGGAGAGATAAGAAGTGCCCTCCTGTTACGTCTGCAGACTGTACCTAGAATCGCAGTGGGGTTTACTTTGGCAGGGCCCTGTGCTTCTCTCCCAGGGCAGAACTTCCTGTGGCATCAGCACCGTGGCCGGGGGGCCCGGTGGGGACCTCAGGGGCAGCCTGGAGGCCACTGCTGGAGAGCACAGTGGTGGAGGAGCCATGGAGCTGGCCCTGTTCCCGGCACCGTGGGTGCCACAGCGACAGCTGATGACGGCAGAGCACCAGAGAGACGAACGGCTGTGTCCTGCAGAAGGGAGGAGAGAGATATTCCTAGCTTCAGATTGGACCCAAATACTTTCTGCCAGTTGGGAAATGCAGCCACCTACTTGGGTCTCCGTCACAGGACCACATATCCTAGGGTCACTCTACCCCGAGGCCACAGACTCAGTGGCTTCTGACAGATGTGTTGGCCGAAGCCCAAAACTCTAGCTGAGCTCAGGTCAGGGCATCCTGGGCCAGCTCCTCTGGGGCGTCCGGGGCACCTGTTTTCCCACCCTTCCCAGCTCCCAGCACGCGTTTGTCCGCTCGGCCCCTGCTCCGTTGTCCACACCAGCAACACGGTCTCCCAGATCTCTCTGACCGGCCCTCTTGCCTCCCGTGGGAGGGCCCCGTCCTGACACTGAACCACGGGCTGATCCAGGGCACCCCCTACGCGAGGTCCTTGGCTTCACGACATCTGTGAAGTCCCTTTCCACATCCGGGTCCTGGGGTTAGATGGACCTCACTGGCTGTTCTCTGCTCACCCCCCTGCCTGCAAACCGGGGCTCTGGTCATGGGGCCCAGCCGCTGGGGCTGCCGTCGGAGTGGTGGAGTGGGGTGGCACAAGGGGCTGTGGGGCGCAGGGAGTGCCAGAGGTGTCGGAGGGGCTTTGCCCCAAGCACCCTGCAGCCGAGAGCAGTCAGGCTGCACGGTGTTGGAGCAGCCCCTGGGCACACACAGCCCCTGAGCCCTTCACACCCAGGCGGCATGAAGGAGCAGCGAGGCCTGATGCGCTTGATCTTAGTCAGCTAAGGCCTGCGAGCGGCCCAGGGCCCCTGTGCCACGCCGGGTGGTGCAGCGGCCATCAGCACGGGGCGAAGGTGGCAGTGGGAGCCAGCGTGGAGCAGTGTACCCAGCCTGCCGTGTACCACACGGCACTCGCTTGACGCAGTCGCTCTCTGCCTCCCGGGCCCCTGGGTCTCTGGTCACCAGACTCTGGCAATGAGTGGGGCCGTGGAAGACGGGAAGCACTGTGCACTGAAGGGGGTGCAGGGCTGCAGGAAGACAGGACAGGACAGGGAACGGGGACCTCGTGAGGGTCACCGTGGCAGCCCAAGTGACCTCCTCTGCCTGCTCCTCCGCCACCAAGGCTGTCATGAGACACAGCTGCCGCCCAGCTGCCAGGAAGTCTGGGCTTCCAGAGGCCCTGGCTGTGATGCGTCCTCAACAAACTGTCTAGCATCCGACTGGAGCGCAGGGTCGGGTCTGAGGCATCGGTGGAGGTGGACAGCAACCCGGAAGGCTCTGCTCCTGCAGCTTCCCCTCACTCACAGCCAACTCATTAGGTGGCTGCGGGTTTCCAGCTGTGCTGGCACTGATGCTGTCCATGCCAATCCCGGCCCACCTCTGAGCCAGGCACAGTGCAAGCCTCTGCCTGCATGTGCAGCGCCCCTCACCCCTGCAGGTCAGGCCCCCGCCGGGGAGCTCCTCACCCCAAAGCCTGGGGGGAACGAGGTTGAAGCTCCCGAAGGTCAGGGAGCCATGGTGGGGTCAGGAACCAGAGCCATCCTGACCGCCTGAGCTGCTGTCACCAGCTCTTGAGTATTCTCCAAAGCCCTCCTGCTTCTAAGGGGAAACTGAGGCTCACCCACCCAGGCAGCCAGACAGGCAGTATTTCGCCCTACCCCTTCCAACCGGTGCAGTTAGTAAATTTAGAAAAACTGCAGCGCGATGGTGAGCTCTACACCCGGGAAGGCTGTGCGCGCAGCCTGAGGGGTGAGGAGACCCTGGAGACAGCGTCTGCCGGGGACAGGACCGCAGGCCCCTGGCGCGGCGCGGGGGAGCCACGGCCACTGCTCCATGGGCCTCCACCCCACGGGGACCTGGAGAACGCGAGGAAAGGCCGAGCGCAAGAAGGGACGCAGCACCCCGGCCCCGCCCCCAGCTGCGTGGCAGGCTCACGTCCACGGGGACGCCGCGTGGCACACGCACAGCTCTCTCGCTCTCCCGCAGCGCATGGTCACGGCCTCCTGAAAATGTGCTCTTTAGCCACTATTTTTAACCCTGGCTTCAGGGCTGAGACACTGACACATGCCCGGGAAGCGGCCACGCCAGGACACGCTGCTGAAAGACCCAAACAGCCAGAGGAAAGACGTGGGTCTGGGCCCTCAAAGCAACCACACTGCAAACAAAGCCAGGAGCCCCGCAGCCGTCCGTCGGGAGGCCAGGGACAGTGCCATTGTCTCGGACAGCCTCCGGGCCCGCTTTGAAAGTTCAAGGCTTCCTCCCTTTGCTTTCATGTTTTTTTCTCGCTTTGTGAAAACACAAGAACACAGGTGTGTGAGAACAAACACTTGCCGACTCCGGCAAAGCACGCCTGCACCTCCCCCTCCCGTCCTGGCACGTTTAGGGTGACATTTCCTGGACCAGGCCCCCAGGGAGGGCCCACGCCCAACCACAGACCCGAGGACTCCCGCGGTGCTGACCAGCGGCTGTGGCCCCCGCCTCTGCCCACAGCCTGATCTGTGCTGCCCAGGATTTGCAGCCCCTGCCGCGGCTGCTCCTGAGCCCAGCATCCCCTAGGCAGGCGGAAGGTGTCGGCCCTTCAGCCATGGGCCGTCCCTCCTGCTGTGTCCCCAACTGGATGGCCTTTCAGAAAATAGCTCCTCCGTCTACCCAGAGCCAAGTGGGACTCAGGGAGGACCCAGTGGGTCCCCTCAGCCCGTGGCCCCCATCCCCAGGTATCCATGGGGTCTGCTGGCAGCACCCCAAAACCTTCGCATCTGATAGCCCCCTGCCACCCCTCACCTCCCGCTCAGCCCCTTCCCCACAGCTCTCTTCGAGTCCCCAGCAAACCCAGGGACCAGGCCAGGGCGGGGATCTGAGAAACCCTAACTTGGTCACGTTGCTCCCTGCACAACTGAGCCTCCTCATTGTACCAGGAGCAAAGCAGGCGCTACCTGGGCACAGCCTCCCGCCTCAGCCTCCTGTCCAGAAGGCCTGTGTTCCCCAGAGCTCCCTCGCTCCCCTGGGCTGTCAAATACCAGCCCAAAGATTTTCCCAAAGAACTGAGCTCTAGCCAGATGTGGTAGTGCACACCCATAATCCTAGCACTTGGAAGGCTGAGGCGGCAGGAACACAAGTTCAAGGCCAGCCTGGGTAATTTAGCAAGACCCTGGCTCAAAATTTAAAAAGGCTTAGGACATAGCTCAGCACTCTTTGGCACCCCCCCCCCCACACACACACACTCACGCACGCGTGCATGTGCACACAGATGTTCCGCCACAGCACAGAGGAAGCCTGGCTGATTTTCCAGTGCTGAGATTCATCCCTTTGTCAGAATCTCCTGTGTCAGCTTGGGAATCTTTTCCAACATGGCTGAAATGTCTCTAAGCATGGGAGTTATTTTTAAGCAGTGTGAAATCCACTAGTCCTTTTCCCTGAATTCTGGAAACTCAGAGAGGAGCTGGCCAGTGTACACGGCCTTGAACAGAGCCTCGCCTGGAAGGCAGGCCATTTGTGCACACGAGGTGTCCCATATGTGGCAGCTCTCGACCACCCAGATGCTGCGCTCCCAGGGAGCGCCCAGCACAGGCTGCAGCCACTGTGTCTCTGTCCAGGAAGAACGGGACGCAGCCCGAGCCCTGGTGGAAGTCGCATGTGGCAGGAGCACCTGAGCCCTGGGGTACAAGCAGGTGTGCACTGCAGCGGTGGGGACCAGCAGGAGGACAGGGCCAGGCCAAGGCAGGGGAGTTGGTGTCTGGGCTGAGACAGCTGGCTGTGACACAGACTCGCTTCCACAGTGTCCCAGCTGCATCCTGGGCGCAGGAGGTGTTGGCTTTTCAGAAGTGGAAACTGAGGCAGAGGTCAGCCCTGTCTCACCACGAGGGCCCCTAAAGAATGGCCACTCTGCAGCCTTCAGGATGGGGTGGGCGGCCGAAGGCACTTGCAGAGCAAGGTCACGGAGGAGCAGTTTAAAGCTCCCGGGATGAAGGGACCCCAGATCCTCAAGCTACCCTTGGCAAGGCAGAAATCGTGCCCGGTTCCATTCTGAAGTGTGCCAGTCCCAAGCCACTGAGGCCCTGGGCTCGCTGCTCCCCAGACATGCCTGCTACAGACCACAGTCCCGAAAGCTTGTCAAAGACATCGAGTCCACTTCTGACCAGCATGGTGACACACAGCTTCCATCCCAGAGACCCGGGAGACTGAGGTAGGAGGACTGCAATTCAAGGCCAGGCCAGACGACTTACTGAGAAGTTGACTAAAATTTAGAAATCAAAAGGGCTGGGACGTAGCTGAGTGGTACAGTGCTCTCCTACCATGCGTGAGGCCCTGGGCGAGGGGAGCAAACGTGCCTTTCCGAAGGCCCAACCTATCCATGCCTGTCCCTCTGGAACGAGAGGAATGGGAGCAGGGCTTCATGGAGAGCAAGTCCTCTCTCCCCACAAGAAGCAGAAGCCAGGAGTGAGTGGGGACAAGGAGACAACCCTTACCTGCTCCTTGGCTAGGCTTTCTTCGACTTTAGCACCTGTGAGGGGAGTTTTAGAGAGAGCCCCAGAGAAAAAAATATGCTTGTTGGAGAAACAACCCACAAGTGCAAGAGCCAGGTGTGGTGGCACACACCTGTAATCCAGTACTTGGGAGGCTGAGGCAGGAGGATCACCCAGAGTTCGAGGCCAGCCTGAGCTACACAGTGAGACCCTATCTCAAAAAAAACAAAACAAGAACCTGAGAAGCACTGGGCAATAACCCAAGACAGCCAGATGCTGACAGAAGCAGCTCCCGCCCGTCTGTGTGCCGCCTTGGAGCCTCGCCCCACCCCCAGGTGCGAGGGGCTCCCTGAGGAGCTGTCACTTCGAGAGACGCGCTCTGGCCCCAGGCGCTGCACAAAGGCCACCCGTTCCTGACACCACAGCCTGGGAAAACGTCCCCCCCAGAAGAGGCGACCAGCCTCCCTGCACACATCGAGGGGCGACTGCTCCAAGACGGAGCTTCCCAGGCTTGGCGACTCCAGAACCCGCGTCTGAGTAAAGACTCTCCAGGCGGCCTGTGCCGGTCACGTGCGCCACTTCCCACCCGTGGCTGAGCCGCGCTGACCACAGTCAGTCTGCTAGTCGGCGTATGCTGGGACGGCTTCAAACACGGCACACACGGCCATGCCCCGGAGAACGCCCCGGAAGTAGAACTGCTGCTCAAAGGGGATGCACAGTGCCAGGTTTTTGAGAGAAACCTCCCAATTTCCATCTAGAAAGAAGCGACTCTTCCTGTCGCCCGCCCAAGAGGACACAGGACCTCCTGATAAATGACTGAGACAAAAGGTGCCGATAGTCCAGCCGCTAGGTGGCGCTCCCGGCAAAGATTTTTCGAGTCCGAAGCCGGGTAAGGCGGTATGGACTTGTCCTTGGCCGAGGGAGGCTGAGATACTGAGAGGGAAAGGTGGAAAGATACAGGCGGGGCTTGAATTTTAAAAACTCATCACGGTAAACGACAGATCATTGAGAACGATGAGACAAAGGCGTCCAAGTCAATCAGGAGTACTTTGAGAATTAATGGCAACATGTCTGTTACTGTAATAAAAATTTTAATTTAAATATTTACTGTAGTTTATGATCGGCCCTTGTGGATCAAATGTCTATGGCAATTTCTATCAAATTAAAGCGATGACACTGTGTCCTCATCCGCCTTCTTCACTGCATCTGGCACCGTGCGACTTCTGGCTCCTCCCCAAAGTCAGATTGACCATAAAAAGTCAACATTTTGAATCAATCCAGGACACAGAGGCAGCCATGATGGCACAACTAAAGCCACTCATGAACCCCAGCATGGTGGTGCACACCTGTAAATCCAGCACTTGGGAGGCTGAGGCAGGATTGCCAGGAGTTCAAGGCCAGCCTGGTGTACATACTGAGACCCTGTCTCAAAAACAAGACACTCATGGAACGAGAGAACATTCACCAAACATATATGTTTTAATCACACCCGTACATACCAAAGCAGACCGGAAGAACCCCAGGAACGTACCTACCCCGAGAAGTGGGGGCAGATCGAGGGTGGTAGGTGACAGCCTCTGGTGCACCCCTTCCTGCACAGGGCCCCCTCCTGTCCCAAGTGAACTGCTGCCCTGCCTCTGTCTCTTCCCACTCACCTGGACTCCCAGCTCCACCCAGGGAGCCCATCCAGCCTGCTTGGCTGCTGGCAGCTGGCTTGCTGGGCCTCCCAGGGCCTCTGCTCACCAGGCTGCGGTTGAGCCCCCCTCTGTGCACCTGTCAGAGCTCCGTCAGACTCTGGCTTGCGTGCCCTGCCCTGCAGGTGACTGCATGTGAGGTGGAGTCAGTGTGGGGCCTTGCCAAATGGCTGGCCACGGTGAAACCTAAATACACAGAGCAGTGGGGTGACTGAACCACAGGTACAGAGCATCAAATGGCTCAGACAGATGGGGTTCCAGCCGGTCTGCTGGCCAGACAAGCCATACGACCGTGAGCCTCAGTTTCCCCACCTATCAAATGGCTCTAAGGACTGGGATCTGCCCTGTGAAATGCGAAGTTCACAGTGAGGTCTCAGCCAGGCTCAACTGTGTGGTCCTCTGCCCCCACAAAGCACAGGATGGAGATCCAGAGTGGAGAGCATGTCTTCTCTGTTGTTGCCATTGCTAAGCTTTGCTATCTTCCTGAGCCACCACCTTGGGCAGGAGCAGAGCTGCAAGTGGATGTTTGTGTGGCCTTTTGTCTCCTTTGCTGTTGGCTGTGTGGGCTGTGGAGAATTCCAATGGTTTTATCAGTGCAGATGAGTGGCTGGTACACTGGGCGGGCGCGTGCAACATGTCCTGGCAGTCCCCTGCCCAGCATGTCTTGGTGGGGCCAGGGCAGCCTGTCCTCCCTCCTCCACGCTGCTCCCGACTCCAGGGCTCACTGTCCTGCTGCAGCTCTCTCACGCTGTCACCCGTAACCCAGGCCTCACAGCGACCCCTGGGACCCACGGAGGCAGACACCAAGTCAAGGAGAGACCCTGGCCCCTCACCACACCCATCGCCCCACCCGTGTGTCCAGGCCTAAGGGACCATGCAGTCCCTCTTCCGACTTCTGACCGAGTTACCTGAATCCCTCTTGGCCAAGATCCTCAGCATGTTTCGAGACTGACAGGCCAAAGCCCTTCACCTTCACCTGCAGGCAGCTCCGAGCTTCCCCGCTAGCCTGGGGGCTGCCTGGCTCTTTCCCAGAGAGCCCGTCCTGTTGATTTAGCAGGGCTTGTGCAGCTCCTGGGTTTCTGCCCCCCCCCGCGCGCGCCGCCCCCGGTCGCTAGCGAGCTTCCCCTTGGCCTGAAATGAGCATCTCGGGAGTCCAACCTGTCCCCGCAAGCTCTCTGGGCGGGCAAACCACCCCACGACGCCGTTCCCCTGGCCGGACCTGACCCGGCCCCCTGCCCAGGCACGCTTATCTCCCGGGTGTCCGGAGGAGCAGACTGGCAGGGGTGGGGTGCGTCGTCAGGGACAGCCCCTGGGCCCTCTGGAGTTTGTGGGGCTCAGGCACCCCGATCTCCTGGCAGAGGGGAGGGGAGGGCGCGCCCTGACCTCGGGGAGCCCTGCGGCCTGCACGGAAGATGGGCCGGGAGACACGCAAGTGGGCGAGGGGGTTGCGAGGCCGGGATCTGCCGGAAGCTCCACGTGCTCCGAGCAGGCCAGGGTGCGGGTGCCCGGGGCGGGGCCGGGGGCTCGGCGGGGCGGGGCCAGGCCACGGGGGCCAATGGCGGCGGTGGGAGGGATCTCGCGGCGGCCCAACGGGGGCGAAGGGTGGGCGGGCCCTGCGGGCGGGGCTATGAAAGCCGGGCAGGCCGGGTGGCGCGAGCGCGGCGGAGCGGTGGGGCGCGCGGTGTCCAGGCCCGGCTGGTAGCGAGCATGGCGGGCGCGGGCGCGAAGCGGCGCTCGGTGGCCACCGCGGCGGCAGAGGAGGAGGAGCAGCAGGCGCGAGAGAAGATGCTGGCGGCGCGGCGCGCGGACCCCGCTGGCCAGGGCCAGGGCGAGGGCGAGGGCGAGGGCGTGACCCTGCAGCGGAACATCACCCTGCTCAACGGCGTGGCTATCATCGTGGGCACCATCATCGGCTCGGGCATCTTCGTGACCCCCACGGGCGTGCTCAAGGAGGCGGGCTCGCCGGGCCTGGCGCTGGTGGTGTGGGCCGTGTGCGGGGTCTTCTCCATCGTGGGCGCTCTCTGCTATGCCGAGCTGGGCACCACCATCACCAAGTCGGGCGGCGACTACGCCTACATGCTGGAGGTGTACGGCTCGCTGCCCGCCTTCCTCAAGCTCTGGATCGAGCTGCTCATCATCCGGCCCTCCTCGCAGTACATCGTGGCGCTGGTCTTCGCCACCTACCTGCTCAAGCCGGTCTTCCCCACCTGCCCGGTGCCCGAGGAGGCCGCCAAGCTCGTGGCCTGCCTCTGCGTGCGTGAGTAGGGGACCCCGGGAGGGAGGGGGCAGCCGTGGCCCTGGGCCCTGGTCCCGGCGCCCAGCATCCCTGCGACACCGCCTCCCCGGACCATGGGAGGCCGACCGAGGTCGCTGGTCCCGAACCCACTGGCCTTTCACTCCTTCCATCAGCCTCCCTGGGCCCCTGGGAAGAGTTCTGGGCCGCCCGGTGGGCAGTCTGCTTCCCTACCAGATCCGATCCATTAGGACTTAGGGCTTACGCAGTGCCACCCGCAGGCAGGGCGGCTGAGCAATACTTGGTGTGTCTTGCATGGGCCCACGTGGAGTGACTGAAAAGCGTTTCCTGTTTCTGCTCAGTTGTGATTGGTTGTTAAGAAATTGCAGTTTTAAAAAAAAAAAAACCATTCATTTCTGTTCTCCAAACCAGCCTGTCAGGGCTTGGGCAGGCTGACTCATAGAAAATAGTAGTAATAAAATTGTGTGTGTGGTGAAGGTTGCTCACTTATGACCAGGAGCAGGACTGAATTCCCCTTGCCTGGGAGTAAGGACATCCATTGGCAGAGCCCCTGGGCCCACGGGCACAGTGCTAGTTGGCCAGGGAGGGCTGCTGCTCCACAGGACAGTTTCTTGCACGATTACAGGGTTAGAAAGTCAGACATAGCAAATGCTACTGGGTTGGTTTTGTTCTGTCTTGGTTTTGGCTTCTGTCAATTCTCAAGTTCATCTTTGGCCATCCAAGACAGATTTACTTGTTTTCTTAAAGCTGCCACCTGATTTAAGGCCCTGCCTGCACACTGTAGTGCATACAATTACAGTGCTAACGGGGTTACACTGGAGTGTGAGTCACAGCAGTGAAACTTAGTGCTTGGAGCGGCTCCGGGCTGGCAGTGGTGCCCCTGGGTGGTGTAGACCTGCTCAGCCAGCACCTGCACTGTGAGGCGGTCTGCAGAGATGTGGGGACCAGAGCCAGCAGCTCTCTGCCAAGATCAGGGCCTTCCTGAGGCCAAACAAGACCTGCAACCCGATGAGAAGGGTCTCCCTGGGGTGGGGCTGGGCACCCAGAAACTGCCTGCCCGCAGTAAGCAGGGCGTGGCCGTGGCTGGTCTGCATGGGGCTACAAGCTGGGAAGGCCCGAGGCTGCTGAGTGGGTCGTGGAGAACGATGCGTGGGTGACACACTGGGCTGCATGAGGGAACAGGCCTCTGACAGATTGGCTTTGCTGGTTTTGTCTTCAGGGAATTTTAATTGTCCAGTTTTCATCACCCCACAGTGTTTAATGTGTGGGCCTGGCTGGTGATGGGGGTACGTGTTTCCAGGGCCGCCTCTAACCTGTGGAATGGGCTGGAAGCTGGGGCACTGAGCTCCGAGGTCACTGGCAGCACGTGTGAAATACTGTTCTGGGGGCCCGGGATTTAGCTCAGTGGTTTCGCTGCCTGCTGCGCAAGCACAAGGACCCGAGTTCGATCCCTGGTACCAAAAAAAAAAAAAAAAAAATACTGTTTTGGCCAAGGGCGGACAGAGTCAGAACAGGGGTGTTCTCATGTTCTTTTCCTGACGAAAGGCCCTAGTATATGACTACGTGGCCCCGTATGGCCACGCATCTAATCAACCCTGAGATCCACATTCCTCCTCTTCCCCACGCCTGGGCCAAGACGCCACGGCTAAAATGCAGGCTTCCAGAGCTTTCTCTGTATGGATAGCCAGTTGCTCCTTCTGCTAAGATCTCCCTGGATTGCCATGTACATCTTGTTCTCTCTTTTTTTTAAAGCCTGAGGCAATATTTCCACTGAAGTACCCAGAGGCAGCAGCTGCTTTTCAGCTGCAGGAGACCCTTCGCTTAGAGGTCCCACAGGTGTGCTCAGCATTGGGGTCCCTACTTTGAGAAAACAGTAGACAGGGGTGTGGACTCTAATTCCATAGCCACAGTGCCTTCCGAAGAAGCTGTTCCAGACCAGACATTCGTGGGCTTCTTTGGTGATAGAGGGCAAGTCGCTTTCAAACGGTCCTTGGGGCCCCATGGGTGAAGCCCCTGGTGAGTCCTGAGTGGAAACCCCTGCAGGGTGCAGATGTGCGGCTTAGTGCCAGTCAGAGCCCCTGTCCACACAGGAAGGCTGCGCTCTGCGGGTACCCATCAGCCCCCTGCTCACGTGTGTGAGGGTGCGTGTGTCACCTCCTTTTTACTGGGACAAGGATCTGCAGTGACAGAAAGGGACAGGCTGTCTGCAGGAGAGGTAGCTCCTGGCCAGCCCACGTGGGAGAGGGTGCATCCCAGTGCCAGGCCCCGGCCAGGGAGCTGGGCCTGGCCAGGGTGGCCCTCCCGGGTGCCCCACAAGGTGCTCCAACTCACCAGGGAGTCAGGCATCTGAGGAGCTTCAGCTGTGTGTGTGGCCTCACAGGTGGAGGGGCAGCCTAAGCCCTGACCTGAGGACAGCCATACAGGACCGGGACAGTTTTTGGCATTCAGCAGGGACAGTGCCCTGACCCTGGGGATACTCCTGAGGAGAGGAGTTGCAGTAGATCTCAGAGGTCACATAGGAAGTAGGTCCCACAATTTCTCCTCCAGGCTGCACACCGACCAGGTACCTGGTTTTGGGGAATGTCTGCCACACAGGAGGCCGGACTGGAGCCTCAGCTCTGTGCATCTCTTCAGCCCCAGGGCCTGTCCCTCTGCACCGTTCTTTCTGCTTGCTGAAGGCTGTCTTGTGAAATGGCTTGGCTGGCTTGATCAGTGCGTGGGATGGTCCTGCAGACAGGCAAGGGAGAAAGCCAGTCCTTGGGCTCTGGCACAGGGAATTAGGGCTGAGTGAGGTCTTTTGGGGGTTTTGTCCTTCCTAAGGGAGAGAACTGCTTAAGGGGATTATTGCCTAATGAGAACATGGTGGCATTACCTTTGACTTCAAGCTGTGCCAGATCTCATCTACAGAAGTCCAGCAGACTGGAGCTGAGATTCTGGCTGGGGCTGGGTCGGGGTTGGGACAGGTAGGCCGACCTTCCTGGGCCCTGGCTCCCTCTGTGTGTGGGAGTAGCACGGGGCCAGATACCTGGAGTCCCTGCTTGGAACTGGGATGCGCTCACAGCTGCCAGCCTTCTCCAGCGCCTTCCCCGGAAGGAGCTCTGGAACGAGGGATGGGAGCCAGCCCTCTGCCACCCTCGGCCACCTACCCCAGCAGCACGGCTCTGTGTGCAGGGACCCATGGGGCCTCTGAGCCTCCCTTTCCGCTTCTGTGTAAAGTAGGCAGCCCCAGCCCCAAGCGGGTGTCAGAGAGGATTAGGCCAGGCATGGTGTCTGTCATGTGGCGTCTCTTCTGCCCTCCTCCATCTTGCTTGCCTTGGAAGCTAAGGAAGAGAGCTGGGCTAAGGTGGAGGCCAGGTGTCTCCCTGCCCTGGAGCCTGGCTCCAGTGTGACCTGCCCTTGGCACGAGGATCAGCCTGAACCAGGGGGTGGAGGTGGGGGCCTGGTTGAGGACCCTCAGCCTAGTGCCCAGCCCTTCCCGGAGGGGCCAGCCCGGTCAGCTGACCTGAAACCCGGGCGTGAGTTGGGCTGATGACCAGAGAGGGGGTGGGGTGGGGGTGCCAAACGTCCTTTGAGTCGTCTGCTGGTCTCCTGCTCCCCTTGGGTGCCCACCACTGTAGACCCCTCTCTACCCAGGCCTGTCCCTCAAGCCCTGGGGTGTCTGGACACCTGCCAGCCACCACTGCAAGGACACTGGCGAGCAAGGAAAGGCCCTGGTGTTTCCAGGGCACCCCGGGGCCTGTGCCTCAAGTGTGAGCTCTGTGCAGCTGACAGCCCAGTAATTAGCCCTGCAATCCGGCTTTCCCAGCCGTGCAGGGGCAGCTGGCGCCCGAGTGGGTCACGCCCAGTCACGGGGCCCGGCCTGGGCCTGCAAGGCTGTTTCAGAGCTCGTGACCCACAGACTGGTGGGAGGTGGGCAGGCATCTGTGACCCTTTCCTTCCGAGTCACAGACCGTGGTTAACCCCGCAGGATGAGCAGGATGCCTGCCAGAAAGGCCCGGCAGGTGCCTCTCCCACCAAGACGTGGGGGCACCTCAGACCTCACGGCAGTCTCTGCTCAGGCCGCACCCAGGCCTCTGGAATCCATGTAAC
Source organism: Heterocephalus glaber (assembly GCF_053883595.1). NCBI lineage: Eukaryota > Metazoa > Chordata > Mammalia > Rodentia > Bathyergidae > Heterocephalus > Heterocephalus glaber. The sequence goes on from NW_028258137.1 coordinate 1,312,255, forward strand.
CATCCTGTCTTGCTGCTGGGGAAACTGAGGTGGGAATAGGCTGGGGGTGCTGAGTCATGGCACTGCCTGGTGCCGCCCACCATTTGTCACCAGGCGCGTGGAGGTGGCCCAGCATGCCTGGGCAGGGTGGCGAGTGCCAGGGCCTGGGCTAGCTCCGTGGTCCGGTGGGTCGGAGGTCCGTCTATGTTCTGGACCCCTTGGGGAGTCCTCCCTCTCGTGGGCAGCTGTCCAGCTGTCCTTCTGTCTTCTGAGTGTCCTGTTGAAGTTCACTGCACACGAGCTCCACGACGGCCACCCAGAGCCCCTCTGCAGGCCCCGTGCCTGTCCTGGGGCTCAGGTGTCCGTCTCGGGAAGTGGCATTCCCGGGAGGCACAGCCTCTCCCAGAGCTGCCCAGACTGCTGGCCGTGGGGAGCTGCCTTGTCCTGTACACGTAGACACCCTCGGTGCCCTGGAGCCCCTATGTGCCACCCCAGGCAGTGCCTCCTCCCACCACTGCTGAGTCCCCCAGGAGGACCCTCGCCTCATGGGTCCACGAAGCCCTGGACTCTGGCTGGGTAGGGCAGCTCTGCCTGTGTGTCCAGGCTGGCAGGAGTCCCTGTCCAGCAGCAGGCCATGCCCACCCTCCCCTGGCCGGGATCTTCTGCTATGTGACTTCCCATCCAGGCTCCTGGGGAACAGTACCTGCAACCTGATCCCCGGGACTGGCTGGCATCTGTCACTGAAGCTGAGCCGAGTTGTGTGTGCCTGCAGTGAGTGACCAATGGAGAGCCCCGGCCCTGTGACCGTGACTAGTGCAGTGGTTTGTCCCTGTCCCTGTGAGCTACCACGGCTGACCTGGGATCTGCCTTTGGCTCCTGCTACCTGTGGACAGGCCACCAGGCCGGCTTCAGAACAAGGAAGCTGCGGAGGATGCACCGTCACTGGGTCCCTTTAGGGCCTTTGTCAGCCCGAGTGATCTGGAAGCTCTCAGGGCCCCAAGGCGTCCTGAGCCAGGCCCTAGCTCTGTCCTTAGCTGTGGGTCCCTCCAGCTGTGTGACCAGGGTGGGGCACTTTGCCAGAGTTCAGAGGTGGGAGTGGGCCCAGTCCAGGGGTCAGTGGGGAGTGGCAAGGGGCCCCTGGCAGTCAGATGCCGGGGAGCCTCCTGCAGCTGGCACTAGCGTCCCCAGCCCTGAGTGTTTTTCTTGAGGTGCGTCAGGCCCACTTGGAGCTGGAGCTCCCCTCAGCTCCGGGACTCACCTGGCCTCTGCCCCTGCACCTGAGCCCCAGTGGGTCGGGCGAGGCCGGGGCCTGTGTGTTCCAAACAGCTGTGTGGCCTCCCCACCCCACACACGTGTTGTCCCGTGATGGAGCCTGAGCTCACCTCAGCTGGTCGGCTCCTTACAGGGTCTGCTTCCATCTACTGTCCAGATAAAGCAGCCTGGAAGCCCCACCCACCACCTCCACTGCCCAGAGCTGGGCCACCAGCCAGTCCCAGGTGGCAGCCACATGGCCCTGGAGCTTCTTCAAGACAGCTGGGCTTCAGCAGGACGGGGAGGCCGAGACCTGTGTGCTCTCACCCCTCCCTCTCCGAGCTCCCTCCACCCCGGGACCCTGCCTGCGTGGGTCTGCCTCTTTCTCTCCCTGGGCACAGGGCTTAGGGTTGGCGAGCGTCACAGGCCACAGACGGGGAGCTCTGCGCTGGCTGGTGACGCCGACTCCTTATCGCCCACACACAGCCTCAGCACCGCGCCCTGACTATCCGATTAATTACCAGGTGCCAGAACATGTGTGAGTGCATGTTACCTCACCCACAGAGCAGCTGTAGCACTCGTGTTTATGACAGAGGCTCCAGGCTCGGATGTGTTAGGTAACTCACCCCAGGTCACAGCCTGGCAGAACTCAGGTGCCGGAGGCAGTGCTGTGGCACCAGGGACCCTTGGGAACCTTTGTTCATCAGGAGAGCCCTGGGAAAGAAGTCCCTGCCTGGGGTCTCCTCTTTGCCCTGCATTCGGATGTCAGCCTGTTGCGCTCCGTTTAAGCTGCCTCTCTCTGGCCCGTAGTGGAGGGTGTGGCAGCTCCATTCTGGATGGTCCCCGGCACCCTGTGTCTGTGCCAGTGGAAACTGTGCGGTCGGTTCGAGACGGAAAGGGGGCTGGAGGCAGCTTGGTGGCAGAGCGCGCGCTTAGCGTGCACGTGTCCAAGGGTCCACACACGGCACCGAGGGGAAAATGAAGGGAAAGCCATGAAGACCGACTGAAAGTGTGCTACCGGCCCCCACTCGGGTTTTCACAGGCTGTCGGGGGGCACAGAGCAGCCAGGAGACCCTGCCCCAGCACACAGGCGGTGCCCCTCCTCTGCACCGGAGGCCCACCTCCACCACAGCTGGGTCAGGGTCGCAGGCTGCACGTGTGCACTCTGCAGCCCCAGCGTCCTGGGGATGGGCCGGATGCAGATTCTGGGGCCATCCCAGACCTGCCTGATGGAAGCTCTGGGGACCCCTAGGGTCCTGGGGGTGGACCGGTTCCTAGTAGGGATGAGAGAGAGCAAGGCAGGAAGGGCATCTGGGGCCAGGGTGTCGGGGGGGAGGGTGTTCCAGCCTCCAGGGGCCAGGAAGCCGGTGCTGACTTTAGGAAACTGGCATGCCTCCGGCCCCGTGTGCTGAGGGGTGCGACAGAGCTGTCCTCAGGAGCGGGGCCTGTGCAGACAGGGCCCTGGGGCCTGGGCCAAGTGTCAGATGTGACAGGTGAGGCCAGGTCTCGGCCAGCTGCAGTTGCCATGGTCCCCAGTGCTGTTCTTGCTCAGGACCGGGCAGTCAGTGCTTCCTGGAACCAGCGAAGCCAAAGCCTTTGCTCTCTCCCTGCTCAGGGGCCTGCAAGAAACGGGTGCGGCTGGCAGAGTTCTGGGCAGTGAGACGCTCCTCTGCCTGGCCTCACCCACCCGCCGTGTGAAGCACGCAGTGCCTCTCCCTGAGCATCGCCCAGGCTCTGCCCAGACTGCACGCTCCGCTCCCTTATGGGGGCCCAGCCGATGCTGCAGCAGCACCTCTGCCCTCACTGCACTGGAAGACCAGAGGCTGAGTCCCATGTGTGCTGAAGCCTGAGCTCCGAGGACAGGGCAGGGGCTCTGGCCGTGGCCTGCATGTGGGGCTCCTTCCCTGGCCGGGCAGCACCTGCTATGAGGTGTTTCCAGAGAATGCGGGTTTCCTTGGTCCAAACGCCTGGGCCAAGTGGGCCTGGAGGCGCCTGAATGGGGGCTCACGGAGCTGCAAAAGGACCCAGCTCCTGTGTCGCGCTCGGCTGTGGGGCCCTGTAGCCAGCGGGCTGGGTTGCGGCAGGCAGGTCCCTGAGACCAGAATCACCGCTGGCTTGACCCGACCGACGAAGCCCGGCCTGCCCGGCCATCCGCACAGAGGGGCGCTGAGCTCTACCCCCAGGTCCGCTGGGCTCTGGGCTCTGTCTCGCTTGCTCCCACACTGGATCCTCCCCTCGTCCTCTCTGGAGGGCTGCAAGTTTCTAGCGGTGACGGTCACAGTGGCCAGGCGCAGGGGAGCCAGGCAGTGGGCCAGGTGGGAGCTGGGGCTAGGTCAGCTCTGAACCCTGCCCACGCGTGGCTGTCTGGTGAAGGCCGCAAGGCGAGGGGTCCAGATGAGTCCATTTATTTAAGGCTGTATTTCATTTGGAAATGTTGAGAAAAGGACTCCAAGAATAAAGAAGCCCTTGTCTCCCTCTCCCCAGGCAGTGGCATTAAAGTTGCATCATCTACTCCAGTCCTTTTACAAGAGGACCAGCACTGTGAAGTCCCCTTTGTCCCTGACCCCACCCCAGCCCACCTGGGGGCCGTGACCTGGTTACTTCCACGTCAGGAAGGCTCTGAGTCAAGGGAACAGGAGCCCAGCCCAGAGTGGCCGTGGCCAGCACCTGCTGGCCTCTTCTGTCCACTTGGCCCCCCTGGCCTGGGCTCCAGACTTTTTGGCAGGGCAGCAGCTGGCGTGGATCTCCAGCAGGGCAGGTGTGGGTTGCAGAGCATGGTCCTGCCTACGGCCAGGATGACCTCCATTATCCCCTTTCCTGGACACCCAAGGTCTGCCTCTGGGAAATAAGCTGAGAGCGCCGAGGCTGGAGCCTCTGGAGCTGCTGCTGCTCCACAGGCTCCCTGTAGAGATGAGAGGGAAACCTGAGCCCACAGCCAGACAGACTCGGCTGTCTGGGCCCCAGCCCCTCCGCAGCCCCGCCTACCAGGGCGACTGATGCAACCCGCTGGCTTCTTGCTGCAGCCGGAAAGCCGGGCCTGGGGGAAGGGCCGCCTCCGGTGATGCCCGGGCCCACGCTGGTCCTTTAGGAAGTGTGACTCCTGGTCGAGGAGGCCCCACCCCACACACCAGGCTCAGAGCTTAGCGACCCGGTAGTGGGCAGAGGGCCAGACTGGACGCGCTTCCGAGTCCGCAGCACCAGGAGAAGGGGCTCATCCTAGCCGTTGCAGTTACAGTAACCACCGCCGAGTACCTCCAAGCAGCAGCGGGTGCGGCGTTGCGTCAGCCGCAGCTTTGGAGACCTCTGGGCCGCGTCCTGTCCCGAGAGCAGTTGCCACCGGCGGCGGGCAGGATCAGGGATCCAGGATCCGGGGAGCCTTCCTGTTTTCCCGCCCCATCTAATTAGTGTAGATTCCTGTGTTTTGAGACCTGGGCCTGAAATTTTGTATAATTAGCCCAGCTGGAGGAAAGCCACCTGCTGTACTGGCCCCAGCCGACCTGGCCTTTCAGAGTTCCCCGAGGCGGGGCGGAGGATGGGGCGGAGATCTCTGGGCTCCTGCAGCCCGATTGGGGGTGCTGGTTAATGTTTGATGGCAGTGGCGGGCCAGAGGGTCCCGCCTGTGACATCCGTGCTGTGCCGTGCGTGGGCTTGCTGCTCGGGGTCAGGTGCCATGTGGCTCACGTCATGGAGAATCCCCAGGGCAGGGCCCGCGGCCACGTGGACCTTAGGAGCGTGAGGAGCAGAGGTGGTACGAGTAGGAAGGGTGGGCGGTGAGTACCCGTCGCCTTTTTAAATATACTTCAGTTCCGCCTTCCGCTGGGAACAGCAGTGTTTGCTGGCGTCCACAGAGCCCAGGCAGGACTGGCCAGTGTCTGGGGTGCTGGTCCCTCTCAGCTGCCTGCCTGTGGGCCTGACCTCTGGTCTCCTGCAGACACCATGTGCCCTCCCAGCCTGCTTTCAGACTGCCCCGGGCAGGTGCAGTTGTTCTGGTGCCGGGACTGGCCTGGGCGAATTCTCAGTTCCCGTTATCTGCTGCTCAGACTGCAGCAGAACTGGATGGAGCGTGTCTGCCTCCATCTGCCCAGGGCCGAGACTACAAGGAGGGCTCCTGGGGTGAGAGGCCTGGTCCGCGGGTCAGGCCCTTGCTGTGGTCACAGGCCGGCTCCACGGGGCCCGTTGTCCTCTGGGCCCAGCATATGTCCCTGACAGGATGCCTGTGTTTCATCCGACACCACCCAGGCCACTGCATCCACAGGTGCTGCTGGGTCTCCAGGGTGTGGGGGCAGCTATCCTCCCAGTGGCCAGCTTTCGAGTTTCCCCGGAGTCCACGGTGGCAGGGCCCTGGGGAGGCTGAGACCCACTCCTTTAAAGGGAATCCATGAGGGCAGCCCAGGGACACCTGGGACCCCGGCACTTTGGAGTTTGGTGTTTTCAACGTTTGACCTTGGCCGTAGAAAACCAGCAAGTTCATCCGAGGAGCCCCGGACAGGGACACGGAGGGAGGGGCCGGTGTGGACACAGCCCCGTTTCCTTGGATCCCACCCCCGCCCCGGGCGTCCCAGCCTTGCCTGCCCCTAAAGCGCTGTGAGCGCCTGCCTGGTGGGACTCACTGCCTCTGTCCCCACAGTGCTGCTCACCGCCGTGAACTGCTACAGCGTGAAGGCCGCCACCCGCGTGCAGGACGCCTTTGCAGCTGCCAAGCTCCTGGCACTGGCTCTGATCATCCTGCTCGGCTTCATCCAGATCGCAAAGGGTAAGTGTGGCGCCGGCGTGGCATGTGCTGCCTGCTCTGTGTCCACCTCATGGGGCGTGGGTTCCAGTCCCCAAGCGCTGTGCTGTGGCATTGCATTTGCCCCTGAGGAAATTTGGAAGGGGCCCAGCCAGTCCCCGAGGAACTCGGGCAGAGCCAGGCACGCATGGTCATGACTGGGCAGAAGCTCTTGGTTCTCATAGGTTTGTGCAGCTACATTCCCGAGTGCTAAGTGTGGGGGAGGAGTCCACCCTGGCCCGGAGGAGGGTGCCGAGTGTCCTGTGCTGAACCCTGGCCCTGGCCGTGCGTCTCCACCACGCACCTGGAGTGTCCTTGGGGTTCTTGGCGGTGTGGCAGCTCCAGGTGATTCTCGAAGATCCTGGGGGCTGCTTGGCTTTAGGCCCAGTGGCAGCCCCAGGAGCCCCTCAGGAGGGACAGTCCCCCCAGGACGCCATCTGTCCTTGGGCACAGGCACCAGGCCCGGAGGCATGCTCCTGTGCTGGGGGAGAAACCTTGCTCTCGTTTCTGTATGTGGAAGTGAAAGATCAGGTTGGGGTGAAAACCTGTGAGCCCTGCTGCCGAGACACCTGCCATCGACACACAGGGCCAACAGGCTGGACAGACCCGGCGTGGTCATGTGCCGTGTGACTGTCAAATCACGCAGGTCGCTGCGTCTCCTCCCCTGGCTGCCTTGCCCTGGGGCTGCTGGCACAGCTGGTGGGAGAGTGAGTCCCATGTGGCCTGTGCAGCACCCATGCTCTCGGTCAGTGTGGGGCAGTGTGGGTGGGCATTGCAGGGAGTCTGAGGACATTCTCACACACCCCCCCGCCATGTGTGAAGCTCCTCCTTTTCCACTGCCATGTAGTATTCCAGCGTGAGAGTGTGCACAGTCGCTAGGCCATCTCCCCCCTGCCCAGGTGGACGAACACAGCCTGGGTGCCGAGTGCGCTCACAGGGGAAGCAGCCAGCAGCATGGTGGGTTGTGGGCTCCACGCTCACCCAGCGTCCCTGGTGTCCAGTTGGCTTGTTACCAGGATGCAGCAAGGAGGCGGGGAGGGGACACTGGCACAGCCTGTCAGGGTCCTGGGGCGGCCGTGCCGTGTGGCCGGTCACATGGCGCGGATAAGAAAGGGGAGCTGCAGCACCGTGGGTGGGAGAGCTGGGGCTGGGGCTGGGGGGGCGGTGCCCCTTCCTGCCCTCCTGCTGGTCAAGTCCGAGACCCCTCGAGGCCCAGGCTCTGTGCAGCCCACCCCCCTTGCACGCTTGCCCCGAGGAATGGCCGAGTGTGGCCTCACACAGCTCCCGTGTTCATGGCCAGCCTCCCCCTTGCCCGGCCTTCCTCTGGGGCACTCGCGGGGAGCCCCGGCCTGACGGGAAGGCTCGTGCAGCTCTCGGGGCAGGTGGCTGTGCAGGCCCCTGACCTTGCAGGCAGCCAGTGGCACTTGCTCCTGTTGTCACCCTTGAAGGACTGTCTCGCCCCCCCCCCAATTCCCAGGTGACTGCGCAGTGGCCCAGGTGAGCTCAGAGCCTCATCCCGAGAGCCGCTGCTCACCCAGGCCCCTGACCTCCCCTCCGGAGCCATCGCAGGCCGGCCTGGGCCCCGGCTCTGCCGCCTGTGCCCTCCGAGGGCTAGGAGCCTCCTGGACTTGGCACCCGGCCCCTTTCTGAAGGGGAGACTCACAGCGGGAACCTGGAGCCCACGTGCAGAAGAGGTGGCAGGCTGCCGGGAAGGGAGCCCAGTGGTCAGGGCCACCATGGGCAGAGGGATGAGCCCGTCCATGCCCACGGCCCTCAAGCAGGTGGACAGGTGCCACTGTGCATGGCGTGGGGAGGGGTTGGCCTGGTGGCCGTGACTAGATGGACTGACGAGGAATTTAGGAGGGAACCTGGTTTTGGTAAAAATAAACTCCAGCTGGGCTAGGGCTAGCGAAGAGCTTTTGTTCGGCCTGAACACAGCGTTTGTCTCATGCCAGTTGCCGTGGAAAACACCCCCACGCCCCAGCGGTTCCTTGCTGAGCTCAGGGATGCCATGCCTCGTCTGCAAAATTCCTGTCCCATTTGTTCCCAGGGAATTGACTATGCTGGACAGGCGCCTTCACTCTGGGGCCGTGTCGAGGTGGGGGCCCTTTCTCCCCCAGCAATTGCCCCGCTTTATTGCCCGTGGGGCACTGGGACCCAGTGCCAACAGAGGCGGCTGTGCCCAGGGTGCCTCGAGGCAGAGACCCAGCCCCAGAGTGCACAGAGGGGCCACTGTCCCTGCGTCCATCGTGGGCCTGCTCTTTGCCCTGGGTGCCCCTCCGTCCAGCGTGGGGACAGTGGCCCTGCTGCAGTGGGCTCCAGCTGGCCGCCTCCCGGTGCTGCCTGTTTCTGTCTGGCTGCTCAGAAATCAGCGCACGGTTGCCAGCCTTCCCCAGAACCTCTGGCGCCCCCTCGCCCAGCTGAGGATGCGGCCCTGCTGTCAGTGGCTCAGGTTACCCTGCAGGGACATCAGACATGGAACCCTGTAAGCGGGAGGCACAGATGGGGCCAGGGAGGTCCTTGGGCAGGGCTCCTCCCCAAAGTCCGGCACAGGAGGAGGCAGTGGGATGCAGGGCGCAGTGCTCTGAAGAGTGGGAGCAGCTCCAGCTGCCCTGGCCAGGCAGGCGGGGCACTGTGAGGTCCAGGGACCGCGCCCACACTGGCCATCCCGGGACTCATCCTGGGCTTGGACAGGCGATACAGAGGGAGGTCTCAGAGGTCAGGGAGATGGACAGGCCGTTCCCAAACATGAGTGGTAGCTGGGCCTTTGTTTCCGAGGCCACGGTGGAGTGGGGTGCTGACGGCCTGATCCTTCCGCCTGGCCAGGGGCCAGATCCCCCATCCTGGGCGACACACAATGGGACCCTTTGTGGTTCTGCTGAGTCGCAGTGTCCAGTGGAGAACAAACTGATCTTCTCTGGCAGTCAGACCGGGCGCCTCGTAGACCAGCAGGTCCCAGTGAGACTGTCCCTTCTCCACCCACGCCGTGTCCTGGCTCGATGCCCCTCTGGGGCAACAGTTGGCCTCTCCCTGTGTCTCTGCCCCTCTGCCCCTCACCGCCAGGGCATCCTGGAGGAGAAACGGGCTCAGACCCCTCCTGACACCCCGCCCAGTAGCCAGTGTGGTCTGCGGCCTGTGAGCAGCCTCCTCGGGACAGGTGCAGCTGAACCCGGGCTCCCGGCAGTGGCAGCATGGCCTGCAGGAGCCTGGGTCTGTCGGGCACTTGGTGGCTTGTGGAAGGGCCGTGTCCTCTCGGCCCTTACACTGGCCAGGTGCCCTGGGCTGGGAGAAGTGTGGGGTCCTGCCCCTGGCCTGCAGCTGGTACAGAGGAGGTCGCCGGGACTGGGCAGAGCTCTTCCTGGAGCGTGCCCTAGACTTCACTGCGGGGCATCGGCCCGTCCGCTCTGGGGTTTGTGGCAGGTGTTGAGGGTGTTAGGGGAGGCTGGTCGCCACGTTGCGGTTGCCCCAGCAGGGCCTGGGAGGCACCTGGAAGCCTGAGCCCTTCCTGTGCTCCTCACCGCGACTCCTGCCGGCTCCACGAGGACAGAGAGCAGGGCTGTCTGCCTTGGGAGACCTGGAGGTGAGCACCGGGGCCCGAAGGGGACTGGAAGCCTGTGAGGATCAGATTGGCACCCGGCCCAGGAAGCGCAGCGGGACCTCCAGCGAGGGACGTCCCTGTCTGCTCAGCCGAGCGAGGACAGACTCGGTGGGGCCACCGCTGGTCTCCTCTGGAGGCCGTGTCCCGGGTCTGTCCCCACAGGCCCCCCCAGTGAGGACTCTAGTGAGTCCTGTGTGTTGGGTCAGGGCTCCATGTGTCCTTAATTATCCCGAGAGGCCCTGAGTCCAGGTGCCGAGGCGCAGGGGTCAGGGCTCCACACCTGAGTGGGGGCCTCATTCCGCCCGCAGGAGGATCCAAGCTCGAGGCGCCGCTCAGCCTGCAGGGAGCTCAGGATCCCACATGAGCCCGGGCAGCTTACCCGAGTGAGAAAGCCAACCACAACCCGCCTCCGGCTGCCAAGGCGAACTTGGACAGGGCCCAGGCTCCCCTTCGTGGGAGGCCCAGCGCACAGGGCTGTGGTGGGCGGGAGCACAGCGGCTCGGGTCACAAGAGAACAGGCGGGACGCTGGGGCCTCTGCACGCCCAGGTTCCTGCCAGACTCCGCGCAGCCCTCCACGCTGGGCGACGGGCCCTGGACAGGGAGCCCTGGTGAGCGCCCGGGGCTGCAGCCACGTGTGACCTCACCTCGGGGACATTGCCGAGTCCTGAAGGGGTGCGGGTGGGGCTCGCTTTTCCCTCGAGTGTTCTTTTTTTGAACCCAGAGGCTTCACACTGAGCTACATCCCCAGCCCTTTTAAAAATTCTGAAACAAGGTCTTGCTGAGGTGCTGGGGTGGGACTTGAACTTTCTCCTGCCTCAGCCTACCGGAGTGCTGAGATTACTGGCATGTGCGGCCATGCCGGCTCTGTTGGGTATTCTTCGGCAGTGTAACTGAGTCCTTTTCCTGGGCCTGCCGAGGCCCTGTGGTGCCTCAGCATGTAAAGAATAACAGGTCTGGAAACACATGCTTTGCTTGTAGATAAGGTCAGAGGACAGGAAGCTGGGCTTCTCCCCCACGGCTGGGTGGGGAGGCCTTTCTAGCGTGGATCTGAGGTCCACAGCTAGTCTCAGAGCCGAAGGACTGCCCCCGAGACGTCAAAGGAGAGGACTGCCTGTTTGTTTTTTGCTTTTTGTTTGAAACAGGGTCTCACTATGCAGCCCAGGCTGGCCTCAAACTCTTGGTGGTCCTCCTGCCTCAGCCTCCCGAGTGCTGGGATCACAGGTGTGTGGCACCACGCCCAGCTAGGACCACCTGTTTTGGCCTCACTCCCCAAACCGGGTTCCTGCCCCACCCCTTCCCACACATCCGGCTGAGCCCAGTAAAACAGGTGCCAGAGCCACGTGGCACATGGAGACGGGTGCCACAGTCCTGCGCTGGCACTGCCTCCGGGGCAGCAGGGCCACAGAGCCTGGAGCCACTGCCCACCGCCTGCCAAGGGTCAGCCCTTCTTACCGCCAGGACACGGCCACGGCCTGGAAACAGCGAGGGCACCTTGTGCCTGTGCCATCCTGGGCCCTGGCAGGCGCTTACCCTCTGTGCCTGAGGCCAGAAGTCCTGGGGTCGAGGTGTTGGCATCGTCGTCGTGTCCTTCCCGAGTCTCCAGGGGACCACAGAGAAGAAAAGAAACACAATTCAAATCCGGGGACCCTTCCTGCCTCTTCCCGCCAAGCCTGGCGGCTCAGGGCGGCGAGCAAAGGCCATCTTTCCAAATAAGGGCAAACTTGCAGTCCCAGAGAGACAGGACCAGAGGTCACTGTCCCTCCCGCACACGAGTGTCTTGGCAGACCAGCTCGTGGAACTGCAAAGGCCGGCGTGGGCTGGAATGTAGGAGCCCCCGGCAGCTGTCCCCGTGCTGAGAAGTGGCTTTCCTGCCACTCGTGTCCTGAGTCCCCCCCGCGGAGCTGCACCGAGGGGTGGGCTGGGCTCCTGACCCCCGATCATCTCCGACCCAGCCCCTTCTCCAGATCACTGGTTTGCCTTTTCCCGGTCCTGAGACACAGACTGGTCTCTGGGGACGGGCAGCCGTAGGGGGCCTCTGTGGCCTGAGCCAGGGCCCTTAAGGCTGGCCAGGGCCCGGGGAGAAGCGGGTTGTTGGTCCCACTCCCGGGCCCTGGGCCACTGCGGGCACCCTCCCAGCTGTCAGCCAGGAGCCCGAGGGCGGGAGCCAGCCCTTGGCTTGGGCTCCGCTTCCCCTGGTGGGGGCTGCTCGTGTGGCATTTGGGGTTCGCTGGGCTCTCGGTTTCTGCTCACGTGGTGCCCTTAAGGCAAGTGCATTCTGTGGACAAGGAGGAGACCTGGGGTGAAGGGCTTAGGGGACCTCACCAGGGCTGCACAGCCTGGCATTGCTGCCCACTTGGCCAGAGCAAGAGAGGACACTTCCTGTCAAGGAGGGCACTGTGCCCCAGGAACCCCACTTGGTGGGAGCTGCTTGTGCAGAGCCTGGGTCCTCCTGTCCCCAGCAGACCTGTGCCGCCCGCTTCCTTCCACCATCTGGTGACTTTCCTGCCTGCTTTCCTGGTCACCAGGCCTGAGAAGTGCCCTGCCACCGAGTGGCAGTGGGATGAGTGAACTGCTCAGTTTCTGGAGTGCTGTGGGAGCAGAATCTTGGCCCTGGGTAGGTCCACAGGAGGGGAGGCCTGGGGTCAGCCTTGCCCAGCCCTGGGCAGTGGCGGCTTTTAAGGACTAGATATGATTTGGACTGGCACTGCCACCTCCCTGGACTTGGTGGGGGGCTGCTGGGTGTCACAGGGCCAGAGCAGCACCTTTGGCTTGGACCACTACACGTTGCACCCCCACCAGCACTCGCTCGAACCCCAGGCGTCTCCAGGCCTCGCCAAAGCCTGTCCTGTTGCAGGTGGGGTGGTTGGAATGGCTACTCTGGAGCTTAAACCCCAGCACCTCATCCCGGAAGGTGCGCTCGGCTCCCTTTCTTCCTCCCTGGGCTGGTGCAGAGCCAGACATGGAGCAGCTGCTGCTGGGAGTGAATTTGAAGGGCGAGTTCACTGCAGACAGTGTGCTGGGGACTGGGCAGCCCTCAGCCACCCAAGCAGAGCTGGAGTTGGAGCAGACAGTCGGGGCAGGTGGAGCTCCGGCTGCTGAGTGCACCCCTGTGCCATGTTAGGCTGTGCCAGCCCTGGCCAGGGACAGCTCTTTGGGGTCCAGACCAGCAGCCTGGTGCCCGCTCCGTGGCGCCTGTGGAGAGAAGGGACCGCCAGCGTTTGGTCTGGCACCAGAGATGCAGTGGCCTCCCATCCCGGGCCGGCATCCAGCCTCTGAGACCGCCAGACCCAGGGCTCTGAGCGGTGGGGCTGGTGCCACAAGGTCCTCAGATGCCTGCCCGTGCCCCAGGCCCGCACCTCCTCCCCTGGGCAGAGGTGAGGCAGTCACGGGCCCTGAGAGCCTCTGCAGAGCCCTGTATACTCCATCCTGACCCCATCGCCCCTGAGAGGCTGTGTGGTCTCAGCTGCCCCTCTGCTCCCAGACGTCACCTTCCTCCAAGGGACTCTGGCCGCTAGGCATGGAGGGAGCCACACCCTGGGCGCCAGCACACTGGTCAGGTTTGGCCTCCTGGCCCAGCCTCCACTGCACTGGCGGAGCCGTGAACCCGGGCCCATCAGAGCATCTGGAGTGTGGCGTTTTGTCCTTGGGGAGAGCAGCTGGCCTCCCCGTGTCCATCAGAGGCTCCTCATCACAAGGCCGGGGGCTGGCCTGTGGGGCAGGGCGCCCTGTGACATCCTGGGCACCATGAGCGGGGCATGCGGTTGCCCTCCTGTCTCTGAGTGCCCTGGCACAGAGCCTTTGTTCTTGTATAGGCTGGCAGAGCCTCAGGCCCAGGCACGGGCGGCCTTGCCTCAGTGTCCCTCCTCGTAGGGCAGCTGCTCCCCAGCAGGGCTCTATGGGCCAGGCCCCGGGACACACCAGGGTGCTACAGGTGTACGGAGAGCTGGGAGGAGGGAGCCCTGGCCTGGCCCAGCCCAGCCTGCCCGCCGCCAGTGAGCCGGGCTGGGCAGTCAGGGACGAGGGTGGTCAAGTGTCTCAGCAGGCGCGTCCAGTTTGTCCCAATGCAAAGCCTTCACCCGGAGTTTTGTTAGGCATTTTGCTGCAGGGACATTCTTGAACTTCCAGCGTGCCCTAACCAGCATGCCTCTCTGTCCTGTGCCAGGTGACGTGTCCAACCTAGACCCCAAGTTCTCCTTCGAAGGCACCCACCTGGATGTGGGGAACATCGTGCTGGCCTTGTACAGTGGCCTCTTTGCCTATGGAGGATGGTAGGTCCCAGAACGCCTGGGCCCTGACATGTCCAGAAATCTCAAATCTCTGGACCATGCTGCAGAAGGGTGGGATAGAGCCAAGAGGCCTCAGAGGAAGCAGAGAGGGGCCCCGCCACTTGGTGCACGGCCTGCAGGTCAGCCTGGGGACCAGGTCCTGCCAGCCGGCAGCCCTCGGGCTGGCTGCACGGGACAGAAGTGCCACAGGGTGGGCAGGCAGGAAGATGTAGAGGCATCAGGACCCCAGAGCAGGCACAGGCTTGAGAGCTGTACTGTCTCTGCAGCCGCCCTCTGCACCGCACCCTGTGGCCTCTGACCCCGGGGACTTGGAAGCCAGCTCCGACCTCCAGTGCTCAATGGGGCTGTGCATGGGGCAGGGCAGGGCAGCTGTGGCTCCGCGTCCATCCCAGGGACAGAGCAGCCTGGTGGGCACAGTGGGGCACCAGCCCCTTCCCTAATGCCCCAGGGAGTAACATCTAACAAAGCCCTGGCCTGGGTTCTAGGAATTACCTGAATTTTGTCACAGAGGAGATGATCAATCCCTACAGGTATGTGTAGCGCGATGCTGCCCTCCCTTCCACGTGATGCTGCTGGGCTCGGCCTGCAGTCTGGGGACCTGGACAAGACCCTGGGGGGGGGGTGGGACAGCGTGCGCATGCGTGGTGGTCCCGGGGGGCCCACACACGGTGGGAGGTCTGGAGGGCCCGGCTGTGACTCCTGAAACCCGAGGCAGCTCTGAGATGGGGCGGGTGGGGACCTTCAGACCGGGTGGGTCACCACACAGGACTCTTGAGTTGTCAGAGCCGTGTGGCTGGCATTGCTGAGGGGCCACCCTGGCTCAGCCAGCTGCCCACTCCGGGTGCGAGCACCTCGTGTGCCCAAGAATGAGGGCTCAGATACGGGGCGCGGTGGGCGGCGGGCTGGACCTGGGTCCCGGCTGCACTCTGACCCGCATCCCTCCCCATGGTGCCCAGAAACCTGCCGCTGGCCATCAGCATCTCGCTGCCCATCGTCACCCTGGTGTACGTGCTGACAAACCTGGCCTACTTCACCACCCTGTCCACAGAGCAGATGCTGTCGTCCGAGGCCGTGGCTGTGGTAAGGTCCCAGGGTCCAGGCCTCCCTCCTGCCCTGAGGGCTGGGCTCCTTGTCCTTGGTCTCCTGAAGGTGACCACAGAAGGCTGTGTCAGGCAGTGGGAGGTGCAGGGCAGCACCTGGATGGGTGATGAGTCAGCATGCCCCGTGTCCAGGCCATGTCCAGGGGCTGGGGGCCCCTCGGACCTCCAGGGCTCAGGAGGGGCGGCTTCGTGTTAGGCAGTGAGTCCTGGGGCAACGTGGCCAGGCCTCTGCAGCCCGGGGCTCTGCCACAGCCCCCACTCCGGGCTAGCAGTCAAGCCACCTTCAGCAAGTGGACTCGGTGTCTGCTGCCTGCCAAGACCAGGACAAGAAGGGCAGAGACCCGACCCCGACAACCCTCCCTCTGCTCTCCGTGGCTGGAGGACACCAAGTGCAGTGAGGGTGACTGAGGAGCCCACTGCAGGGCCCCCAAGTGCCCCAAGCCAGGTCACAGGTGGAGCTGCTGGATGGGCCGTGGGGCTGCTGCTGCTGGGGGAGGCTCACATGGCTCTGTCCCCAGGACTTCGGCAACTACCACCTGGGAGTCATGTCCTGGATCATCCCGGTCTTCGTGGGCTTGTCCTGCTTCGGCTCGGTCAATGGCTCCCTGTTCACGTCCTCGAGGTGAGCTCCCCAGGTCCCCCGGTCCCGCAGCCCCTGCTCCACCTTGCTGCCCATGCTTTGAGAGCTGTCAGCTGTCACTAGGCTCAGTTGGTGGCACAGGAAGCAGGACCCATGCCTCTGCAGGCCCTGAGGGTCGGGTGGCACTGAGGGGCCCCTGGGCTCCCTGCCGCCCGGCAGGTGTGGTTTCAGCCCCGTGGCGTGGCAGGCAGGGCTGACCGCCGCTGCTGTGTCCACAGGCTGTTCTTCGTGGGGTCCCGGGAGGGCCACCTGCCCTCAGTGCTCTCCATGATCCACCCAGACCTCCTGACGCCCATGCCGTCCCTCGTGTTCACGGTGAGCCTCCCTCCCGAGGGCCCCGTGCACACCCACAGCGCGCTTCCTAGGGGCAACCACGGCTCCAGCACCGCAGGAGCGGTCGCACGCTGGGCAGCCTGGGGCGCCAGATGCTGGAGCCTAAGTCTGTGCCCCTGCTGACTGTGTGGCTGTGGACAGTTCAGGCGTCCGAGTGGGGACCTGGCTGGGCCCAGCTTCACCTGGCCCGGGGCTCGGGACTTCTCACTCCATGCTGAGGCCCCAGTGCAGCCCAGCGGCCCGCTCCCGGAGCTGCTCCTCCTCCTCCCCCTCCTCCTCCTCTTCCTTCTTCTTCTTCTCTCCCCGCCAGGCTCCTCGCCCCTGCCTCCCTCTTCCGCCATCCCAGACCTCGCATGCTGCCCCTCGGTTTCCTTTTCGAGACCATTTCTGGTGTCTGGGTGCCCACTGCCCCCTACCAGGTCTCACCCGCCCGTCTCTGTTTCCAGTGCATCATGACCCTGCTCTACGCCTTCTCCAACGACATCTTCTCTGTCATCAACTTCTTCAGCTTCTTCAACTGGCTGTGTGTGGCACTGGCCATCATCGGCATGATCTGGCTCCGCTTCAAGAAGCCAGAGCTGGAGCGGCCCATCAAGGTGCGGCTGGCCTGGGTCCCCTGCAACAGCAGGCAGGGCAGAGCATACCGGGATCCTGGGGCCAGATGGCCTCTCAAACCTGGGTGGTGCAGCCTTCCTCTGGCGAGGATGGGGAGACAGCACATGAAAGCACGTTAGACTGCGGGATCCGTTAGTCCAGCCGCCCATGCGTAAGCACAGGCATGCTGGGGGAGCTGGCCGGCAGCTGGCAGCTCCTGTCACCCGGCCAGTTCCCCTTTGGCACAAGGCCGCCTCCCTGTCCTCCACCAATGCGACAGGAGAGCCTGGTCCAAGGGTGTGAGCGGGTGACTCAATGTCCTGGGCCCCACTCCCTGCCTTCTGAGCATGGGCCAGGGCTGGGTATCACGAGCTTTCAGGTGGCTGTCAGTTGAGGTCCCAGGGAGCACCTGAGAGAGAGCACCCGGCACACTGGCAGTGCCCCACCTTCATGGGGACCAAGGGCTGGGAGCAGATACCAGCGGGAGGCCCTGCCACACCGCCATGCTGCCTACAGCAAGGGCACCCGTGGGTGCTTCCCCTGGGAACCTGCCCCGGACCCCTGTTTTCTCCCAGGTGGCCTCAGGCCAGGCAGGGCAGCGTAGTCCCCCAGCCCCCAGCCCATCCGCTCCGTCAGCCCCGTGCTGAGGCTGGGGGAGCCATGCAGGTCGTGGTCTTGCCTTCTGCTGGTCACAGCCACTGTCCTGGGGGCACTGGAGGAAGCTGGCGGGGCGCTGAGGGGCCAGGGATGGGGCTCCCATGGGGCCCACACCTCGCCTTCCTGCACAGGTGAGCCTGGCGCTGCCGGTGTTCTTCACCCTGGCCTGCCTGTTCCTCATCGCCGTGTCCTTCTGGAAGACGCCCGTGGAGTGCGCCATTGGCTTCACCATCATCCTCAGCGGGCTGCCCGTCTACTTCTTTGGGGTCTGGTGGAAGAACAAGCCCAAGTGGCTCCTGCAGGCAATCTGTGAGTGTCGGCACCGCGCCTGGCACCCTGGGTGGCTTCCTGGTTGGGTTTTAGTGCATTGACAGCAAGAGTGGCCCCGCACTGTGGGGTGCGACATTCAGCTCAGTGCACAGCCGCTGATCCGGGGGCAGAGGAGAGGCCGGGCTGCTGGTCCTGGTCCCAGGCCTGCCCCTCCGAGATGGCGCCAGGGACAGTAAAGGACTAGGACGGCCCCTGTGTGGGCGAGGGCGGCCTGTGCTCAGTCCTGTGCCCTGCAGTAGGACCGGAGGCTGCCCGGCCTTGGAGCAGGGTGTGTGCCCAGCCTGGCTCGCTCAGACCTCAGCCCGAGCCCAGGGCGCTGCTCCTCCTGCACCAGACCCCTCCCCAACCAGGTTGCTTCATGGGAGCATCAGGTGTGACCGGGACTGGGGGTCATTGCTGGACACCGGCTGCCTCGAGCGAGGCTGGTGCTGGGTGTGGAGCTGCGGGAGGGGGCGTCACCTGGAACCTGAGGCCCCAGGGGTGGGTGTGGGTCCTGCCCCATCAGCCAGCATGGGGCAGTGAGCTCTCTCTGCCTCTGGCCAGGAGCTGTGGGCAGACCCTGGGGCAGGGCCTGGCGTCCCGGTAAGCCCTGCGGGTTTCTGTAAAGCTGAGGTCTCCGACCTCCTGTGCTACTCTGGATGGTGTGGCCGGGCTGCAGGGCCCTGGCTTCCTGAGGACACCGTGGCTCAGCTTGCACCCCCGGCCCACGCTCGCTCACTCCTGCCCTTCTCCCGCAGATTCCACCACCGTCCTGTGCCAGAAGCTCCTGCATGTGGTCCCTCAGGAGACCTAGCCCGATGCCCGGGAGCCGAGCCGCTACTGCCCGCGAGCGAGCGAGCAGAGCGCACAGCGCCTTGCCAGGTCACACGCCCCTGAAAAGCAGCTTCCGGCCCTGCCCTCCCACAGCTGTGCCGGCACTGCCAGGCGCCCAGCCCCCTTGTCCCTGCGCGGGTGGGGGGCGGCACCGGGGGGACTGCAACTCCGGTACGAATTCAGTCCTGGCAGGTGAACGCCTGCCCGTGGCTCCCTGGGGACAGGGCTCCCTGTCACCTCAGGCTGCTCCCTCCCCCTTCTTTCCAGTTTTCTCTTATTTTAAATTCCTTCGGGGTCGTGTTGACACCACTGAGATGATTATCGCTTAAAGAAACGGGGCAGAGGCGAGGAGGTGGTGTTTTCTCACCTAATGCTGTCTGCAGCGCAGCAGCCTCGAAGGGACCCAACTGCTGTCACAGGGTGTGTGGAACTACTGAATTTGGACGTCACTGTCGTGACCACGAATTGCACTGACAGACAGCCCCACTGTGTGGCCGGGGTGACCTGGTGTGCTAGGCACATGATCACACTGAGCCCCCCAGCCCGGAGGAGAGATGTTTCACTCAGGCAGGTGGCGGGGACTTTGAAACACCCCTGTGCCATGCTCTGGGGCTCTGCCTTGGCTGGAGACCACTGCCGCCCAAGGGGAGGGGGGCGCCCAGCTGCAGCTGCAGGGACCACTGTGCAGGAAGTAGTGTGTCAGGGCACTTTGCGGTGGGCGGGGCATGGACAGGTCCCGGGGCCTCCTCCAGCGGGGCTCCCTGAGACCAAGGACCAGCCTGGGGACCCCACCTCGCAGGGTGGGGCAGCTCAGGGTCCGCGGTGCTGGCTTGCCCTGCCTGCCCTCCACACTCGGGGAGACCCCTGGCTCTGTGCCCAGCCCACCTGGAAGCCCCTTGCTGCCACCACACTCGGCCCACTGGCTCAGGGTTCTGGTCCGTGGGGTGGTTCTATTTCAAAGCATCTCGTTCAGTCCTTTGCTTTTTATTTTGTCCTACCATCTTACCACTGGGCGGGTACTGTGGGCGTCAGGTTTATTTACTCCCATGGCCAGCGCTTAGCCTCGCTGACTTCACGGCGGGTGTGGCGGCCACACTGCACTGTCCCTGTGACCTGCGGAGTGTGAGGCATGTGGCTGGGCGTCTTTCTTGTGTTCGTGGCTAACCTGTTACACTAGGCTTGTTAGGGTGGGTAGTGCTGTTGTATTGTGGGGTTTTGGTATTTTGTTTTGTTATTTTTTAATAAAAAGCAGTTGGAATTCTGAGGCTGCTGGCTGTGCTCTCCTTCCACACCCGATCTGCATGGGAATGTTCTGGGGTTCCCAGGCCCATCAAGGCCTCCCATGGGGTTATCCTTCACCCACGACCCCTGAGGCCCTGCTGCAGGGGCTGGAGAAGGACAAGGGGCCTGTGGGCTGGGACAGTCGTCAGCAGTGACTTCCTAAGTGAAGGCTCAGAGGTGACAGGGCCAGAAGTCACTGGGCTCAGTAAGCCTGAGGCTGGGACATTTCAGTCCGGAGGGGAGAAGTTTCAGGCTAAGGCTGAAGCAGGAGGGGCCTGGCCCGGCCCAGCAGAGGGCCTGGGGGATGCGCAACCTAGGTTAAGGTGGGTCAGGGGACAGCAAGAAATGAGGGATGGATGGGGTGGTGCACACCTGCAATCCCAGCACCTGAGAGGCTGAGGCAGGAAGATTGCTGAGAGTTCAAGGCCAGCCTCGGCTTTATAGTGAGACCTTGTCTCAAACAAACAGATGGGTGGAGGATTTAGCTCCGTGGTTTCACCGCCTGCTGAGCAAACGCAAGGACCCAAGTTGGATCCCTGGTACCAAAAAAAACCAGAGATGAGAGACACTTGTGTCCTTATTTCCACATTTCCTTTAAGTGTGTGCTTGGATAGACCCTACTTCGAGGCTGGGGTCTCTCCTTGTCGCTGAGTGTTGGGGAGGAACCTGCGGGGCCAGGATAGCTTCAGGCAGGAAGCGGTCACAGGCCTGGCTTGGTTCTGCGCGCCAGCGCCCCCCGCTGGTTGCAGATGGCTGGGCGGCTGTGCTGCCGGGCAGAGCAGGGCTCCAGTGTGGCAGAGGCCTGGGGCGGCTTCTCCACGGGTGGCTGGGGGAGAGGCACTCAGGCCCTTAGGGGGTCCCTGCAAAGGTTTGGGTCACCTGGAGCCTTGACCTGCTGAGACGGCAGGGTCTGAGAGAGGCCGTCCTTGTCCCTGTCCCTCGACCCCACCAGCCGGCCTCTGGGAGATTTTAATGACCTTCCTCCCAGCCAGG
Organism: Heterocephalus glaber; assembly: GCF_053883595.1. Classification (NCBI taxonomy): domain Eukaryota; kingdom Metazoa; phylum Chordata; class Mammalia; order Rodentia; family Bathyergidae; genus Heterocephalus; species Heterocephalus glaber. The sequence continues at coordinate 1,332,879 of NW_028258137.1, forward strand.
AAGGACAGGCCCAAACCTTCCAGGGCCGAGGAGGTAACCCCACAGGCCTGTGGCATCGCCCCGTTATTAGGGATAATTGGGAGCTGTCTGGAGGAGGAGGCCAGCATCGGCCGGGCTGAGACAGTCCTTCCATGAGATGCACACTCTGCTGCCCCCAGCAGTTCCAGGTCAGCCTGTTACCTGGCCCCCACCGTCTCCGAGCCCCTATGCTGTCCAGGGGCTACACCTGTGTCCCTCCACAGGCCACCACCACCCAGGCCCTGCCTGCTGGGCACCCTGCCCAGGGCCTTCCAGGGCAGGAGTCCCGGCTGTCAACCCCAGGGCAGGAGATGCCCTGGAAGCCTGAAGAGACCCAGGCAAGGTGGTACCGACCCAGCAGGCTCCCTGTCCTCTGCCTTGGCCTGAGTTTCTCCCCTGCTGGGCCACGCAGGCCTCAAGCACAGTCACCATTGGCCCCGGTGGCCTCTGCTTCTTGGGAAGTCAGCACCCTTGTGACATCCAGCTGTCCCTGCCCTGCCTGCGTGCTGTCTGTGGCAGGACTGGCTGTGGGCCACGGACCTGGCTGCTCCCAGAGCATTGTCACCACCGGCAGCCCTGGGACGAGCCCCTCCCAGCCCCCCATAAGACACAGGACGGGGCCCCAGTGCGGAGTCACGGCCACCACCTCCTCACTCAGAGCCCACGGAACAGGGGCACTGGCTTTGTTTCTTCCAAGACACTTACTAGCGCATGGCAGGGAGGGGAGCAGGGGCTTCCTGGGGGGCCGGCAGCAGGAAGTAAGCGCAGAGGCCCCGGGGTGGAGCCCGGAGCTGCCTGGCCAGGGGAAGAGCCAGGCAGGAGCCAGGCAGGAGGCTTGTCATCTCCTGCAGGGCACGGAGCTGTTTTAACAGGTGTCAAGCAGGAGATTGTGAAATGAAAAACCTAGGTTTATGCAGGGGAAGCTGCGAAAGGATTCCTGGTGGGAGGACTGTGCAAGGAGGGGCTGAGGGTTAGGTGAAGATCACCTGGGGGGGAGGCAGGAAAGAGCAGGTATGGGAGCAAGTGAAGCCCGAGGGGACCCCAGGGGCAGGGGCTTTGGGTTGGCCCTGAGGGCAGGGCCTGGAAGGAAGAAGCCTGCGTGGTCATCCTGCCTCCAGGCAACGCGGGTCCTTGCCTCAGTGATGATGGAAATTAAAACTGAAGCAGGACAAAGCTTTGACGAAGGTGAGAGAAAATAAAGGGGTCAGAGCTCTGACAAGGATCCAGGTGGTCCCCCAAAGCAAAGGAAGAGCAAGGAGGGAAAGGAAGGACTTCAGGGCAGGCGGCTCAAGGAGCCGTGCTGATGCAGGGTCAGCCTGGCCACCCCAGCAGGAGGCCAGCGTCAGGTGGGCCAGGGTGTGGTCATCGAGGCCTCAGGTGAACCCTCAACTCCAGGGCCACGTGGTGCCCATGGGAGGACTCAGGCTGACAGCAGGGTCACTGCAGGTAACCCCAAGGCTAGGGCAGTGGAGACACAGCGTAGCTGAAGGGCCTGTAAATTGGCTGTCCCGGTGCTCAGTCTGGAACGCTGTTAAGGGGCTAAACAGCACTGCTAAACCTGGCTTCACCAACCTTTAGACAGGCACTCCCTGGATGACTAACCAGGCTCTGGGGAGCTGAGGAGGGTTCCACCAAGAGTTTCACAAAGTAAAGGTCAGGCTTTGTTCTACTTTTATTTGCTTTTGATTTGGGGAAGAAGAGTTTGAGATGGGGTCTCACTCTGTAGCCCAGGCTGGCCTTGAACGTTTGATCCTCCTTCCTCAGCCTCCGAGTGCTGGGATCACAGGCGTGCCACACCACGCCCGATTGTTCCACTGTTAGGTATTTATGGAGCATTTGTAGGCCCAAGTGAAGAGACACAGTTTTTAACAAAACCCCTTTCAAGTCTGTGACCGCTTCAGAACACAAATCATGTTTTCGCTGAGTAACAGGTCAGTTTGTGTTTGTGTCACTGTGCTGGTCTCCGTGCGAAAACCATGCCGACTGATGAGGCCAGAGATGGGGACCACGAGCGAGCGGCTGGGTAGAGCCAGAAAACTGCTCCCTAGAACCGAGGCTGGGGCCTTGATGCTGGAGGGAGCAGAGTGGAAGCCGCTGGTGGGCCTGCTCCCAGGACGGGGGTGTGGGCTGAGGGCCTGCACTGCTGAGACCCATCAGGTGGCTCCTACGGAGCCGGAGAGCACCGAGGAGAGGACCCGCCTCCGCCCCAGCCTGGGTCCACTCTGGTCTCGATTTCCTGGCTGCTGATGCCTCAGGGCCTGGACTGTCTGCACACCACACAGACCAGCCACCCGAACAGAGCAGCAGCAGGGCCCCGGCCCTTGGGGCAGAAGAGGGCACCAGAGGCAGCCCCAGGGCCTGCAGGCGGGGAACAGGGCAGTGGCAGGCAGGCGCCCTCGCCCAGGGGACCCTGTGGGAGTACGGGGCTCCCTCTGGGGCAGTGCAGCCCCAGCCTGTGGGCTCTTGGCCTGGCACAGGGGCCTTGGGCTGGCAGAGGGAGGGAACCGACCCTGTGTGGCCAGATAGGGTACGGATGGTGTCACCCCGTCTGGGAGAGGAGAAAGCAGGGCTCCTGAGGTCCCACTGCTCCCCGGGGTGACCTGGAGCTATGGCTGGTGTGAGGTGTGCAGAGCGGCCCTGGGCCTCTGCCTGGAGCCCTGCACCCCAAGGTTGCCTGGCCTGCACCCTGTGTGGCCAGCTGCATCCTCCGCCCTGACACTCAGGCGCTCCAATGGCCACCTACAGCTCCCTCAAGGCCACACGAGCAGGCCAGGTGCCCTGCATACTCCGCAGGCCCGGTTCCAACACAACCCGGCTCTTCTGCGAAGCTGAGGTGACTAAGTGGTGCAAGCAGGGGCACAGCCGGGATTAGCGGGATCAGCGTTGGCCTCTGGAGCATGGGAGACCAGGAGCGAGCAACTCGCCTCTGCCTGTTCCTGGAGATCAAATGCTTTCCCACCAAAGAGGGTGGCAGGGGTGCCAGGTTCCCCTCCCTCGGTGCCCTCTGCAGTGGGAGGAGAGCGGGCATGTGGCCAGTGACTTCAGACCCGAGGCCACCCTGTCCTCCGTGGGAGGCGCCTTCGGGCCCACAGGATCCTCAGAGGAGCCCTTAATCCCCGGCAGCTCCAGACTCGAGGCTGGGGAGAGGTTCGGGCAGGCCCAGGGCCTCTCTGCCCCCTGCCTCTCATGGGCAGCCTGCACTCTCCCTGCTTGGCACACGTGAGCGCCACTGTGCCCAGGGCCTTCGCAGTGAGCGCACCCGCAGCCCAGCCTCCGTTCCTCACTGAATTGCCCAGGCTGGGCTTGTGCTTGAGCCCTGCCCTGGCGGTGTGCGGCCTTGGAGATGCTCCTTCAGCAGCCCTAGAGGGCCTCACTCGGGTGACAGAGCTGCTCTTGCTTGACGCCCGCCCTGTGTTGAAAGCAGGGAGCAGGGTCCAGGCCGCTCAGTCTCAAAGATGCCAGCCCAGGAGGCCTGGCCGAGGGCGCTGTGGCTCCTCAGAGCGCGGGACACGAGGAGCCACGCTGAGGCGTGCACACTGAGCACGCGCTGGACACCGCTGCTGTGTTCACGGAGTGTGACGTGTGTGCCCAGGGCAGGGGAGGGAGCGGACCGTGCAGGCCTCGTGAGCCACAGCGTCACGGAGGCACAGGACAGAGTGGACGGGGCCAGGGGCCACAGGGTTCCTGGGGGGCACGGGACATGGCAGTGAGACCCCGGCCGGGGCCTGGGACGTCACCCAAGAGTTGCAGGGGTCTGGGGCCTCCAGGCGGGAGGAGTCGGGGCCGGGCAGGAGAACAGGTGCCCACGGCGCCCTCAGGAGCCCTTGGCGAGCCAGCCGCTCACTCAGTGTTCACAGTTCAGGAAACCTCTCCCACCTCTGGGGCGCTGGTGAGGCGCTGGCCTCTGAGGTGGTTCTCGGGCCACACTGGGGGTGAGGTGGGGCAGGAGAAAGGAGACGTGAATTTTAAACACGGTCCACTGAAGGCAACAGCAGCTTCTCAACCTAAGCCCCGGTTTTTCTTTTTCCTTCTCCCAAGACAGAGTAAACCTGGGCAGCCCCCTTGCAGTTGCAAAGGGCTCTGCCCAATCCCGGTTCCTTCACGGGGTCCTCTGTCACCCGTGAGCGGTCCCCTTTCAGGATTTCCCATAGGAACAGACTGTCTCTCCTACAAGACTGGCTGTGGGTGACCCGATTCCACAGCCTCCCACCACCCGCAACACAGGAAGGGTCCCAGTTCCCAGCCGCACGGTGTCTCATTTCTCTGAGCCCCCGAACTCCAACCTTGAGTGAGTCCTGTATCTAATAAACCCTTATGCCAGGCGTGGTATCCCAGCCTGTAATCCCAGCCCTCCGGAGGCTGAGGCAGGAGGATCGCCACAAGCTCTCGGCTGAGCTGGGCTCAATGGTGAATTTCCGGGCCAACTTGAACTACATAGTGAGAGCCTGTCTCAAGGAAAAAACAAAAAAGGGAGGCTGCTGGGCAGGGCCTTGGTCCTGAGCTACTGCGAAGTGCCCTGCAGTCCAGGCCCTGCCTGGGGGCGCCCAGCACCCCACCCTCTCAGCCTGGGCTGAGCCTTTTCCCTGCTGGCACCTATTGAGAGTTGGAGTAAGCCAGGGACTGGGGAGTAAGACGGAGGTCAGGGGCCCACCCTGCAGGCCTGGGGCCCAAGCCTGGGGCTGCGCCCCATCCCTGGCTTGTCCTCCTCACGTCGGTTCCCCTCCTTCCTTCCACTTGGGGAGGAAAATCTGGGTCTCATCCTACGTGAGGGGAGTTCAGAGCACTAGCAGACCCCACCCCCTGCAGACAAATTCCTTCTCAGAGCCCAGCGGTGCTAATTCTCCAGAGGAGCTGAGCTCTTCGGTGCCACAGTCCGGACCAGTCCAGTCGGGGTCTCTGCACATTCTCCACAGCTCTGCAGGCGGCCCGCTTCCATTCCAGTGGGACTCGCTGGGCCCCGCACCCTCTGCTTCCCGCTCCCTTCACCCCTTTTCTCCACGTGATACAGGGGAATAAATGTAACTCCCAACCTGCTAGATGTCAGAGACGCCCATTCATCTTCCCCCAAATCCAAGAATGAATCCTAAGGAACAAGGGAGCAGGTTAAGAGTGGGAAAACTTTATTGAGAGAGAGAGAGAGACAGGAGGGGACCTGAAAGTGGGTGGCCAAGGAGCCCAGTTCTTTTTGTGTGTGTGGGTTGTCTTCTAAATTTCTTTATTTTATTTTATTTTATTTTATTGATACATTTAGGTGTACAATATAATGACATTCATCACTGGAAATCTGCACCTTTACATAATCTCTCTGGTTCTTATATTTTCCCCTTCCCCTGCCCTCCCTTCAACCCCTCCATCCCTCTCTATTTACAGAGACTTTGTTTCCATTTTTCCATTTCCTCATGTTAATTCCTTTCCCTTCTATCCTTTCCTCTAGCCCTCCCACTTCCTTCCCTTTTGCCCCTTTTCTTCCTATTTCACATTACCTATTATACATTTTAGTCCTTATTTACACTTTCAGTTTCTCACACCAGAGAAACTATTCGGTATTTACACATGTGTCCTATTTATTTCACTTAAGAGTATGGCCTCAATATGCATCCATTTAGCTATAAATGTCTCTAGTTTCTCATTTTTTATGGCTGAGTAGTACTCCATTTTATAGAAAACCACATCTTCTTTATTCAGTCTCCAGTTGATGGGCATTTGTGCTGCTTCCAAGCTTTAGCTATTACAAACTGTGCCTCTATGAACATGAGTGCATGTATATCGCTGTGGTATGATTCTTTTAATTCTTTGGGGAAGATGCCCAGCAGGGGAATAGGTGGGTCAAATGGGACTTTCAGTCCTAGTTCTTTGAGGTATCTCCATGATGATTTCCACAGTGGTTGCACCAGTCGACAATCCCACCAGCAATAGAGCAGGGTTCCTCTTTCCCCACAGCCCCGCATTTGTCATTGGTTGATTTCATGATAGCAGCCATTCTTTCTGGGGTGAGCTGGAATCTCAGTATTGTTTTCATCTGCGTCTCTCAAATGACCAGTGATGTTGAACATTTTTTCATTTATTTATTTGCTATTTCTACTTCCTTGTCTGAGAAATGTCTGTTCATTTCAAATGTCCATTTTCTGATTGGGTCTTTAAATTTGGGAGGTCTGATCTTTTTAAGTTCTTTATAGATTTGAGATAGTAGACCTTTGTCTGAAGAACTGGTGAAGATTTTTTCCCACATTGTGGGTTGTCTCTTCACACTGCTGGTGGTTTCTCTTGCTGTGCAGAAGCTTTTTAATAAGAAGAGATCCCGCTTGTTGATTGTTTGTGCTAGTTCACGGGCAACCGAGGTTTTGTTCATAAAATCTTTTCCTACACCAATGTCTTCAAGAGTTCTTCCTAACCTCTGTTCCAGCCAATTCAGCGTTTCTATTTTAATATTTAGATCTTTAATCCACTTCGATTTTAGTTTAGTGCATGGAGAGAGATGTAGGTCTAGTTTTAATCTTTGGAAAGTTAAAACCCAATTTTTCCAGCACCATTTATTAAAGAGGCTGTCTTTCCTCCAGTGAGGGTGTTTGGCTCCTTTATCAAAGATGAGATGGCTGAGTGTGTCTGGCATTGTTTCTGCATCTTCTAATCTGTTCCACTGGTCCTCAGGTCTGTTTCTTTGCCAGTACCATGCTGTTTTTATCACAGTAGCCTTGTAGTATAGTTGCAGGTTGGGGATTGTGATACCCCCAGCCATGTCTCTGTTGCCTAGAGTTGCTTTTCCTATTCTGGGTCTCTTCTTGTTCCAAATGAATTTTTAGATTGTTTTCTCAAGGTCCATGAAGTATGGTGCTGGGATTTCAATTGGGGTTGCATTGAATCTATATAGCAGTTTTGGAAGTATAGCCATTTTCACTGTGTTGATTCTTCCTACCCAGGAGCAGGGGATGTCTTTCCATTTTCTGATATCATCTTTAATCTCTCTTTTCAGAGTGCTATAGTTTTCAGAGAAGAGGTCTTTGATTTCTTTCATTAGGTTGATTCCTAGGTATTTCAGTTTTTTGGATGCTATTGTGAAAGGAATTGTTTGCCCTATTTCTCTCTCATTGAGTCTGTTGTTCGTGTAGAGGAAAGCTATTGATTTTTTTGTGTGTTGATCTTGTATCCAGCTACTCTACTGAGTTTGGTTATTACGTCTAGAAGACTTTTGGTGGAGTTCTTGTGGTCTTCTATATAGAGTATCATGTCATCTGCAAATACTGACAATTTGACTTCTTCATTTCCTATCTTTATTCCTTTTATTTCTTTCTCTTGTCTAATTGCTGTGAAGGTGCCCAATTCTTTGTTTTGTTTTGTTTTGGTACTGGGGAATGAACTTGGGATCTTGTACTTGCAAGGCAGGCAGCGGAACCATGGAGCTAAATCCTTTGGTTGTGGGGATCGAACTCGGGTCCTTGCGCTTGTGAGGCAGGCGGCAGAACCACTGAGCTAAATCCCTGGCCCTCTTAAGGGACGTTTTATAGAGCAAAATCACGAGGTGGGTACAATGTGGGTCAAAACTAGGATAAACCAGGCCAGGCCTGTAGCTCAGTGGTTCCGCAGACTGCCCTGTAAGTGCAAGGTCCCAAGTTTGATCTCCAGTACCAAAAAAACTAGTATCAATCAGTGAGATTACAAGTGTAGCCACTTAGGTAATATTGATGGGGGGGGAGCAGGTCACGCAGCAAGTGACAGGACCTTCTCAGGAAGGGATGGATTGGGAAGCCCTGGCCACTGATGTCTATCTAGACTTTATTGGACCAGGTGACGCCAATTATAGCATAATCTTCAATTCCTTGTTTATCCCTCGGGGAGGCCTGTAGGCCTGGTCATTCCTCTTTATCTCGCCACCTGGTCTTCAGCGGATCTCCAGCCGCTCTGTGCCACGTTCTCATCCTCTGCACGGACTCCGAGGGCCCAGCCCCGCTGACTGCCTATCTGCACCTAACTTAGCTGTCTGTAAAACCAGGATGCCCACTGTTTAGGCTGTTTCGGACATGGACCCGGGGCTCCCAGGGTCCCCAGAGCTGCTGATTTAAGCCCTGCTGGGGGAAGGACCCCACCTTTGGAAGGATGGGGCCACATTGCTGGACACTGTGACCCAAGAAAGGTGGGGCTGCACCTGAGGAGCCACCCGGACCCCGGCCGTGGAGAGGACGCACTGTGTGTGGGGGAAGTCTCACAGGGTGGCCCCAGAAAGCGGCCGTTGCTGAGTGGGTGGGAGTGCTTCCCATGCACCTCCTAGGGTGCGAGACAAGGGTTCAGCCATGCTCCTGCAGAGCTGTAGGGGCTGCTTCCTGCTGCCCTTGACCTGTTGGTTTTTTGTTTACAGCACCGGGAGCTGAACCTAGAGTCTTCACATTGAGCCTCATCCACAGCTTCTCCCTCTTTCTATTTTTTATTTTTTGAGACAGGCTCTAAATTGCCTGGAACTTGAGATCCTCCTGTCTCAGTTGCTGGCAGTGCTGGGATTACAAGTGTGCGCCACCACCCGGCTGGTGACCTCTGATGACAGCAGCAGTCATAGGGTTTAGGCCCAACTAATCCTGGTGACCTCACTGACTCCTGTAAGAGTGGTTCCCAGTAAGGACATTCTGGGGTTCCAGGGACTTGCCTCTCGGGGTGCTCTTCCACCCAGCGTGTGATGGACAGAGGGTCACAGACCAAGCAGGGGGGCTGGCAGGCTCCTGCACATCTGATTCCTGACCTCAGTGGGCTTCATCTTTGCCGTGGGCAGAGTGGGGGTCCCCCACCCCATTGCTCTTGGCGCTGGGGTCAGGCTCCTGAGTGTTCTTTTTAAAATTTTATTCATTAAGTTTATTGGTACATTTTAGGCATACAGTACAATGATGTTCATCGTTGGGAACTTGTACCTGTACATGATGTATCTTGGTTCTTATTTTTCCCCCTCCCCTCCCTTCACCCCCTCTGCCCTTCCCTATTTACAAAGACTTTGTTTTCCTTTTCTCATATTTTTTTCCTTTTTCCTACCCCTCCTATTTCCCCTTCCCCTTTGGACCTTTTCTTCCTATTTCTCATTATCTATTATAGATTTTGGTCCTCATAGAAACGATTTGGTATTTGCACACGTGTGTCCTATTTATTTCACTTAAGAGTATGGCTTCAGTATACATCCATTTAGCTATAAATGTCTCTAGTTTCTTGTTCTTTATTGCTGAGTAGTACTCTGTTTTTTCTTTTTCTTTTTTTTTTGGTACCAGGGATCGAACTCAGGACCTTGCACTTGCCAGGCAGGCTCGATGGCACTGAGCTAAATCCCCAGCCCAGTAGTACTCTATTTTATTTTTTCAAAAACCACATCTTTTTTTATCTAGTCACCAGTTGATGGGCATTTGGGCTGTTTTCAAGTTTTAGCTATTACAAACTGTGCCGCTATAAACATGGGTGCGCATATAATGCTATAGTATGATGTTTTAAATCCTTTTGGTAAGATATCCAGTAGGGAAATAGCTGGGTTAAATGGGACCTCTAATCCTAGGGGGAGTATTTGTTTTTGTGTTGGTATCGGGGATCAACTCTAGTCCTTGCATTTGCTCAGCAGGCAGCAAAACTACTGAGCTAAATCCCCAGCCCTAGTCCTAGTTCTTTGAGGAATCTCCATACTGATTTCCACAGTGGTGGCACCAGTCTGCACTCCCACCCTTTTTGTTTTTTTGGGTTTTTTTGGTACTGGGGATTGAACTCTGGACCTTGCTCTTGCAAGGCAGCTGCAGCACCACTGAGCTAAATCCTCAGCCCCATCCTTTTTGGTTTTTTGAGACAGGGTCTCACTATGTAGTTCAGGCTGGCTTTGAACTCCCAGCAATCCTCCTGCCTCAGCCTCCCGAGTGCTGGGATTACAGCTGTGCACCACCACGCCGGGGCTGAGTGTTCTGCAGGAGCCTGGCTGAGCTGCCCCCACCAAGGAGGTGTGAAGTGCCGGGACCACACGCACCAGTGGGGATCTGGGGACCCCTGACGCGTCCTGGGAGGTGCACGCATTGGGCGGCGTGAGGCGGCCTGGGCGCAGGTCACACGCAGCCTCAGGGGCTTCCTGCTCCCCCTCCTGGGTGAGCCAGCCCAGGCCTCCACAGCAGCCTCTTCCGTGACTAGGTTGTGACACAGTCAGGGACACCATGGGGCCGGGGAACGGGCAGAACCCTGGGCCCTGAACTGCTGCTCGTTAAAGGCAGGATTTGGGCTTTCTTCTGGGTCAGCAGGGACTTGCAGGCTACGTTTGCTGTGAACTGCGACCTCACTTGGGCCTACAGATCCCAGGCAGGAGACTAAGAGCAGGTGACTTTCATCTCGCAGCCTTTCTTATTTAAAACTTCAGGTGTGGCCGTCTAAACTGCATAGGGGCAGTGAGTCTTCCAGCTTCAGATCTGAGAGTTGGGAACACCTGGCTGAAGAGCCCTGAGTTTGCATAATCTCACTTCCTTGCCCTGGGGACTCCAGGATGGGGATTTCCAGGTGCAGGCAGCTGTACAGGGCGGCCTCCAGGTCACCCTGAGCCTGCACACCTGTGTTCTGGGAAGGGTGGGGCCCACGGCCGGGGAGAAGCCTAGAACAGAGCCGCCCCTCAGCCCTGGGACTCCAGAGGCGCGACCCCAGGACTGAGGTCACCACCAACCGGACCCCAGCCCCTGGACACACACACACTCCCCCCCCCCCCCGTGTGGCTGGGCCACTCAGAAGTGGCCTTTGCTGTCCTCCTAACTTTCCAAGTAAAGCTTTTCCTGTAAATTTGTGGTTAGTTTTGTCTTTTTTTCTGGTATCGGGGAGGTCCTTCCATCAGCCCTACCCCAGTGGGGCTCCTCTGGGCTCCAGGATGTGGCCGCCCTGGTGTCCTCCTGCCCTGCCCTGCCCCTCACCATCTCCCAGCAGTGGCTCCTGCTCCTCCCCAGCCCCTGCCCTTGCTGCACAGCCCCTGAGGTACTTAAGCCTAAAGCCTAAGTCCCAGGCCCAGCAGCCAGGGCCGCAGGGCCACATTTCCCCAGCCCAAGGCCTGCTCCCTGGCTCGGCCTCTCAGTCTGGAAGGCAGAGGACCCGGATGCTCACACTGCTGCAACAGCTGAGCTCCTTGACTCTCAGGCACCCACAGCAAGCCATATGGGGCCTTCTCCACTGGGGCCCAAGGTGGAGTTGTCTGCCCAGCCTGAAAAACCCAAGTCTGGCCTTGGCCCTCACTCACTAGCGGAGAACAGCATTCGCTGGCCTGGGGCCGTGCTTGGCTGAGCTTTGTGACAGCGCTGGGTAATCCATCCTGGCCTTGTTGGGAGGACGTGGCCCGCTGCATCCTGGGAGGCAGCAGCACAGGCCGGGAAAGCTGCACTGCTCAGAGAAGAATGGCAGAGGCGCCCTAGGCCAGAAGCCAAGCCGAGTCCTGGCACCTTCGCCATCTCTGGCCTGAGCTGCCAAGAACTTCGCGGGGCCCTGCTGTGGCACTGACCGCTGATCTTAGCGAGCACAGTTATTCCTGGAGAACATGACCAGCTGGCGGGGTTTGGGCCAGTGTTGGGTTTAGAGCAGTAGAAAACCTAACCATTTATCCTCCGAGGTCCCACCAGGGCCCCAGGAGAGCGGCTGAGTCACTGGTCTGGGGTGAGCGATGCAGCCAGTTGCTGTCAGTGGGCAAGGGCTCAGTGAGGAGAATTCCTACCTGTGGAAATTACCGTTTATTTTAGGGGAGAAATAAAAATACCATTTCTTTTAGGGGCTCAGGGAGAAAAGGGCGCTTCAAAAAAGAGCCAGTAACATCCTCTGTGCAGCCCGGACGGCCACAAGAACCAGAGGGCTCCGAAGCCAGCGCTGCTGCCCTCTTCCCAGGAGCTGATCCAGGCTTCCCGCTGATCGCGAGCTAGGAGATTCGCATCAGGTGCCTGGCTCGTGTGTCCTCATATCAGAAGACTGGTACCGGCTGTAGGGCTCAGCCTGACTCCTGCCAGGCGCGGGTGCTGCTGTTCCGCCCCGTGGCTGAAGCTGACACCTCTCCTTGATGGGTAGGTGGAGGCAGCTGCTCCAGCCACTGCTGCACCCTGGCCTCCCACTAGGAGACCGGGGGAGTTTAGAGCCCGGGCCCCGTGAGACCCAGCAGAGCCGTTCAGAGCTGACGTCTGCATCGGCAGTCGGCCCGCTCTGCACCTTGCGGTGGGGTGGCACCGTCCTTCGTGCCCATGACCAAGTGACCCTGCAAGTCCCCCTGGGCCCCATACTGCTCCACCCACACTGGCTCCGGGCAGGTCCTGTGCCCCCGCCTGGCCTTGCTCTTTAAAACCCTTGGCCTCCCTATGTTAATTCCTGGGAGACAGAACAGCCAGAGGGACCAGGAAGGGCTGGACTCCTCCCCAGGGACTAATGTCTCCCCGGGACACACGCTGCAGGAGCTTCGTTCCTGCCTGACTTTCCCGCTACCCCTAGCTCCAGGCCCGGTTCCTCAGTACTTTGCCAAAGGCAGTGGGCGACGCCCATATCCCCCTTGGGAGAAATGAGAACCAACAAAGGCAGACCCACCCGCTGCCAGCCACCCGTGATCCAGAGTGCTGGCGGTTCGGGTGCAGAGGTTACCCAGCAGCCCCTACTGACGGACGATAGGCAGCCGTCACTCGTTTGGCTTTGAAGCTGGGATTCCTGGGGCCTGTGGTGACCAGAGGGGTGCAGCCTGGTGGAGACAGCTGAGGACAGAGCCAGGCCACAGGTGTTTGTGCCGCTCCATGCAGGAGGCCCTGAGCACTGGACTCCCGCCTGGGTTTCCAGGAGAAGGTTGCGGAAGCCCGGCCAATCCTGCGCTCCTCCGGGCTTCCGGTGTGGACTGAGGGGCCACTTCAGGTTCCTGAGGGAGGCCCCGCTCTGCAAGATGCCCACCCTCCTCCCTCCTCCCTCTACTCCTGATCACCGCTGTCGCTGTCTTCGCCACCCTTCGTGTTTCCATCTAAGTTTTAGAATCAGCTTGCTAGTGCTTGTGTGTGGACACTCGTGTACGGACAGAGAGAAAGAGAGGACCCTGGGGTTTTGCTGAAAATGCTCTTAAATCCATAGATGATTTGGGGGCAACTGACACCTTTTTTTCTTTCTGAGACAGGGTCTCGCTACGTAGCCCAGGATGGGCTCTAACTCACAGCGATCCTCCTGCCTCAGCCTCCAGACACCTCTGAAGGTTGAACCTTCCCTCAGCCGCTAAGATTCACGTCTCCTCTTGATATAGGGGAAGAGATGTAACTCCCAAACCTGCTAGATATCCAAAACAAGAGTTCATGTTCTCTGAAATCCAAGAATGAATTCTAGGGACAACAGAGGTTAAGAGTAGGAAAATTTATTGAGTGAAAGAAAGCTCCTGCCTAAGAGAGACAGAGGAGGGACCAGAAAGGGGGTTGCCCACCCACCCCACGGTTCAAAGATGTTTTGTACAGCAAAGCCATGTGGTGAGGCGGCTACACAGTGGGACAAGACTGTAAGACCTAATGGAAATTTACAAAGTGGGCATGAGGTGGGGCAAAACCATGACCAACCAATAAGATTACAAGTAGTCACCCAGGTAATATTGGTTAAATGGGGGTCAAATTGGGGAGCAAGTCACACAGCAAGAGTACAAGGATTCTCAGGAAGGGTGGATCTGGGATATTTCCCGGAAAGCCTGGGTCAATCACCCCCACCCAGGTGACTGTCACCTGTTTAGAATATCAACCACTGCTATTCATCCTACATTCCTGTGGTAGTTTTTGTCCTTTTACAATGCTGGCCTTCGGTGGATGTGTCTTCGCCGCCTCCACGTTGGCTCCTGCAGGGCGGGCCCTGTCTAACTGCCTACCAGACATCTCATTAACTCAGCTGTCTGCAACACTGTTACTCAGGTCTCCTTCAGTTCCGCGAAGCAATGCCCTGCTGTTTCAGCGCAGGCATCTGGTTCAGTTTGGGCCCTTTTAGGCATCTGAATTGTTGCTGCTCCTGTAAATGGTAACTTGTTTTCAGGTGCTGCAGGGTGGAACGGGCCTGCGCAGTGAGGGAACCGCTTGCCCACACTCTGCCTGGCCCCAACAGAGACTTTGAGCTTTAATTTTCTGTTTGTTGGTGGCAAAGACAGAAGCGGTCATTTTTGCTTGTGGTTCTTGTGTCTGGCAGCCTCACTAATTTACTTCTCAGCTCTAACAGATCATCAGCAGGCTATTCCGATTTTCCATACAGGTGAGGTTCTTTTGGAGTGGACAGAGGAGTTTTGTGCAGGCCACAGGGCATGTGACAGCCCAGGAGATTAAGTGCAGAAGCAGAAATGACAGCCTGACCATCCCTGTGAAGCCAGACACGAGGAGATGTGCAAGAATTTAAGCGACCATCATCCTCAGCAAATGTGTTTTCAGAATACAATTTTTATTTAAAATTAAGTTATTTATGTTAACAGGGAACAGGAGTCTATATTCCCAGTGCTCAGGAGGCTGAGGCAGGAGGGTTGCTGCAAGTTCAAGGCCAGCCTGGGCTACACTGGGTTCCAGGCCAGCCTGCACATAGTGAGACCCTGTCTAAAACACAGGGTGACAGGGTCATTACTAAGAGAAGGGTCATCTCCTGCAGGATGGGGACTCGGGACCCTGGTCACACCTGCAGATGAACTGCAGGGCCTCCTTCCAGGACAGAGAGGGACCTGGCTCAAACAGGACAGGGTCAGGGAGATGACTGGAGAGGGAGATGACAGCGAACCGGAGGTGCTCAGGGAACATGCGTGTCGTTACTACAGCAGGAGGAGGCTTCCTTGGAGTGAGAATGGCATCTTCAGACAGCCCCTGCCCGAGTGAGCATCTCAGTCACTTATCAAATCCCACGCAAGGTCACCACAGGAGCAGTGGGATAGGAGCAGAATGACATGCAGAGGAGGGGGCTGCTGAAGGATGGGGTGGAGTTCACAGGTCAGCACTGCACCATGCCACTTCAGAAGGCGCTGCGCAGCTTGAGGAAATTATGCAAAATGTGGAAATTTTAGTGCCTGGCTTGGTGCACACACCTGTAACCCCTGCACTTGGGAGGCTGAGGCAGGAGGGTCACTGCAAGATCGAGGCCAACCTGGACTACATAGTGAGCTCAAGGCCAGTCCAAACTACACAACGAGACCCTGTCTCAGGAAAAAAACAAAACAAACCCCGAACCAAAACAAAACAAGTGACCATATTTGGAATCAGGCCCTTCAAAGAGGTGATGCAGCTGAGATTAAGCATTAATGGGACAGAAATCAGTCCAACTGGCGTCTTCCAGAGAATAGGCACTGAGGAGTAGCTGAGAGACCCCAGTGGGGCAACAGCCACCGCGAGAGGCGCCCGGGAGAGGCCAGCCCTGGCAGCGCTGTCCCTGGGCTTCCGCCTCCAGGGAGCCGCAGCCGAGGCCCAGCGTCTTGGTGCTTGGCTCCCTGGTTTTGCAAAATGGAGCCAGGGCTGCGCTGCACCCCCAGGGGGCCGGGAGGAGGAGCAGGCAGGCACCTCTGCGCCCAGGAGGCACCGAGCGCAGCTGTGCAGCCTCTGAGAAGTGAGTCGGACTCCATGTGGCGGCGCCTGCCTCGAGGGATCCCGGCTGGAAACGGAACGTGGTGAGTTTGGATGGCTGCAGTGTTATCTGCTCTGAACCAGTCTCTTCTGACCAGATGAGCCCGAGAGAAGAAAATGAGCAGGGCAGGGGAGGGCACCGAGGCCGGGTCAGCAGCTCCAGGGCCCTGCAGCTCTCCGAAGGCAGTGCACAGGCCACCCTGCCTCTCTTTCAGCTGCTTCAGTGACAGAGGAGAGCGGAGACAGGAACAAGAGCGAGCCTCTGCCGAGCTCTGGGCCACCGCTTTGCTCCCCTGAGCGCTTTCTACACTTGTTTGTCTTTGGGACAGATGAGCAAACAGTAATTCGCTGTTGCCATGGACACCTGACAGATACCGGTGACTCTGCGGGAGCAGTTGTCCCTGGTCTCACTTCACTGCTGTCCTCCTCCCAGCCCCTCTGTCCCCTTCTGCCCGACAGACCCCTGGGTCGGGGCTCCAGCCACGTGGGCTGGGCGCGGTGGGAGAGGGGAGCCTGCGCCCCCTGCAGAGTGAGGACGGGTGGGTTGAGCTAGCCAGCAGGGGGGTGCTGGTGGCACTACTCCCTCAGTTCATTCCTTAAATCGATCCCTACGTCGGCACCAAAGCCCTTCTTAGAAGTTATGCAACGTTATTCATGGCTGAATTGGGAGGGAAGAGCAAATTCAGACGCGCCAGGTTCCTCTGGCTGATGCGGTCATGACGCGGTGGGGTCAGGCAGGACCCTGGGCCCTGACCAGCTGGTCCTTAAAAGCATGATTTGTGCCTGACTTCCACTCTGAACCCTTCGCCGCTGTCACTCGTGGGTCCCACCTTTTCTCAGCTCTGCACAGGTATGTGGATCACTTAGGAACAGTCCGTCCAGGAGTTGGCCAGACAAGATGGCTTAGTCCAGAGTTCACGGGATTCTCATCCCCCTTGGGGGCAGAGGACACAGAGACAAGAGGTTTCTGGGATATATTATGCAGCTACCCCAGAAGCCGGGATCCCAGGAAAGGCGGAGACCCCCTGTCTGAGACCAGGAGACAAAGATCTCCCCGTCCTGGAGTGGGGCCAGCCCTCAGCCACGCGACTCCGGGACTGCGACATCAGGACGGGGACACGCCCCGCGGAGCCCACTGCGCCCCGTGTGTCAGGTGGGGGTGCCCCAGCTCTCCTCCCCACCTTCCCTGCAACTTTCCAACTAGTTTCTTTTTTCTTGGAGATGTGTGGTTTGGTTTTAATTTGCAGTATTAGTAAAAGAGAGGATCTGCAGTAGCTAACGTTTCCCGACCCAGGTGGGACCTGGCCGGCCAGCTACGGGGCAGCCCCGGGCAGCCTCTGTGGTGCTGGCAGTGCCTTCCGGGCTCAGCTCCCCACCCGTGCCGGTGAGGATGATGCAACGCCGCGCTGTGCCGTCAGCCCCGCTGCTTTGATCAGGGCTGCCCTCTGCTGGCCAACGCAGACACTGCCGGCTCAGGGCTTCCAGTTATTTCCAGGATCGGTCAGGGAGGCTGCGGGAAAACTGAGCCTGTCTGCCTGGGGCCACCTGCAGGCCCTTGGGGAGATGAGGGTCCGTGTGATGCAGGCTCAGGAAGTTCACCTCTGCAGGGCCAGGAGCTGCCGCCCAGCCGGCCTCTCTCTGCCCTCGTCCCGAGCAGTGGCCTAGAGGGCCCAGCCTGCCCGCCCCAGGCCCTGGACCCCGGCCCAGGTGCGTACTGCTAAGCGAGAACAGACCCCTGGCCTCGCCGAGTCATCCCCACGCAATCTCTGTGGTAGATCAGATCGCTCCGGCGGGGCGGGGATGTACGGGCACTGGGCGCCTGGTCTAGTGCCCCGCTTTCTGGTCTCTCTGTCCTTGCATCCATCTGTCTCTCTCGTTCTTTTTCCTTTTTTTTCTTTTTTTACTCTAGATTGAACCCAGGTACTTCACACTGAGCTCCATCCGCAATCCTTATTTTGAGACAGATGGGCTCAGACTTGTAATCCTCCTGCCTCAGCCTCTCGGGGTGCTGGGATCACGGGTGTGCGCCACCACAACCGGCCTTTCTCCTTCTTTTACTATTAAACACCTCTTCGTGCACTCGGAGCGTCGCTGGCGCCGCTAGCTGGTGCGTGGTGCGGCCGTCGCCCTCTGCTGGCCGGGCGCAGCACCGCAGCTCAACTCGCCCGGACCGGCGCCTCCGGAACCCACGTGAAGATCGAGGAGGTTGTGAGCAGAAAGCGACCTCTAAGGTCATTTTGACAGCAGTCGGTGCGGGCTGTGAGGCAGCTGAGACGCCCCACTCGAGCCCTCAGAACACCAGACAGCCCAGAGCTGCCGCTAATGGTACATTTGTCTTTATTTTCATTGTTTTGTGGTTTTTTTGGTACCAGGGATCAAACTCGGGACCTTGAGCTTGAGAGGGAGGCAGCGGCACCACCGAGCTAAATCCCCAGCCCTTGTTTTTATTTATTTTTTTACTGATAAATTTTATTTTATAAAAATAACTTCCCTATGTACAAAAGCTTTGTTTGCATCTTTTCCTTTGATTTTCACTGATTGTTTTCCTTCCCCCTTTTTTTCCTTCCTTCTTTTCCCCCCTCCCTCCTCCCTTGTTCCCTTCCCTTTTGAACAGTTTCTTCCCATTTCCCAGCATCCGTTATACATCTCAGTCTTTATTTCCACATTCAGTTTCTCACACCAGAGAATGTGGTATTTAAACATGTGTTATTTCTTTTTAAATTTTTTAGTACCGGGCATCAAACTCGGGTCCTTGCGCTTGCACAGCAGGTGGTGAAACCCCTGAGCTAAATCCCCAGCCCTAAACATGTGTTATTTCACTTAAGAGATACATTTGTGGTTTTTTTGGTACCAGGGATCCAACTCAGGACCTTGTGCTTGTGAGGCAGGCACGGTGCCACTAAGCTAAATCCCTGGGCCTTTGCATTTGTTTTGGTTTTTTTTTAGTTTTTTTGGTACCGGGAATCGAACTTGGGTCCTTGCACTTGTGTAGCAGAAGGCGAAACCACTGAGCTAAATCCCCAGCCCCATGCATTTGTTTTTAATAAGACCAAATGCTGCTGGGCATAGTGGTGAATGCCTGTAATCCTAGCACTTGGGAGGCTGAGGCAGGAAGTTGATTCAAGTTCAAAGCCAGCCTGGAATACATATTAAGACCCTGTCTCAAAACAAAACAACAAAGGGCCGGGGATTTAGCTCAGTGGTTTCACCTCCTGCTGTGCAGGCACAAGGACCAGAGTTTGATCCCCAGTACCAAAAAAAGAAACCCAACAAAATAGACCAGGTGTTCTCACCAGGTAGTTGGCACTGTTGGTTCTGACATCTGGTTGTTAGGGTCCCTCCGACATCACTGTATTGAGCCCCTGGAACTTTGTCCCACCTGCTTACAGCAGCCCAGCTTCCAGCCCAAGGACCCAGCAGCATACAGTGGACTGTGTAGACCGAGCCTGGGAGTAGTAGCTTTCCACACCAGCTGCCTGGCTGTGAAGTCCAGCCCAGCAGCAGAGCCCCCTTGTTCTCAGAAAGAGCTCTGCTCTCTCTCAGCCGCAGGCTCCGGTCGCTGCACCTGGAGGGGCGGGTGTGAGCCCTTGGAGGCCACAGGTTCTGAGAGCTGCATCCTGGGCCGGGCCGGACCTCACCACACCCTGCTGTTCTTGGCCGTGCTGGTGGGTGGTACAACTGAGGAGGCACGGGAGAAATGCAGTGGGGTCCACCCTCCGCGAGCCCAGCCTGTCCTGTCCTTTCTGCTGGTAGGAAACCGGACTGGAGAATCAGTGAGGGGTTGCCCAGGATTTCAGAGACACACCAGGGAGAGTCCTGTCACCTGATTTCCAAGGAAGTCTGCCGTTTCCCAGTTTCCCACTGGCGGCACTTCCTGGGCGGTACTGGGAGCCCTGAATGCTGTCATCACCCTACCCGTGTCCCCTACACAAGCTTCTCCCTCCCACGTCTTCTCCACTGCTGTGTTCGGGACACCATGGGGCCCTGTTTGTTAAGTGTTAGTGAATTATGAAGAAATAATGAATAAAGCCCACAAATAACTCTCAAAGGAATGCAGAGAATATTTATCTGGCACAGTCAGTGGAGGGGAGGTAGTTGGTCAAATATTTTATTTGGGCCAGGCCTGGTGGCATGTGCTTATAATCCCAGCACTCAAGAGGCTGAGGCAGGAGGATTGCCACAAGTTCAAGGCCAGCCTGAACTGCATAGTGAGACCCTGTCTCAAAACAAAAAAGAGAGAGACAGTTTACAAGGCACACATGTCTCCCACATTCCTCAGGAAGTACAAGCTTAACACTGAGGTAGAAATGCACACCTGGGTTTTGTTTTTTTTGAGACAGGGTCTTGCTACGTAGCCCAGTCTGGCCTGGAACATGTGTGGATCTTCCTACTTCAGCCTCTGCGGTGCTGGGATTACAGGTGCGTGCCGCCATGCCTGTGGGAGGCCAATCAGTCCTCTGATCTGCCTAGAGAAGGGTGTGTTGAGGGCTAAAGAAAGACAAAGGACACAATTTCAAAGTTATGGGGGCTGGAGGTCAATGCCAGAGTAGACAAAGACACTCCGTGCCAGCCACTATTTACTGGGTGAACACAGTAATTGGAGGGAGCATCAGGTGACTCAGGACAGTGGTGACCCTGTGCTGCTGAGGATCTTCCGTTCATGAGGATGGTGAGATGGGCGTTGTAAGTCCCACTTACAACAACAGTAGGTGGGACTTCCGGGGATGTAGCTCAGCCGTGCCATGCCTGCCTGGCAAGTGCAAGGTCCCGAGTTCGATTCCCATACCAAAAAAAAAAAAGGTAGGTGGGATGAGATAGCAAGCTAATAAGAAATGTGTCCCTCCCCCAGGTGAGACCTCCTCGGTTCTCATGTAATCTTGCCCTTGAGCATCACAGCATCACAGGACCATTGAGGCCTCAGCTGTGACTGGAGGCACCTGGAGTTATGTTTCTGCCTGCCACAGCCAGCTCTCGGGCAAGGAGACATCAGGCCTCAGACAGCCCTAACCACAATTTAATTACAAAACGATTTTTCCCCCAAATCATATAGAATGGCTCTCGACACACGCCCAGCTCGGACACCTGTTAGAACAGCGAGATGCAGAACACAGTGACCCAGCTGGTAGCCAGGAGGGCCCGTCTTTCTGTGTAAGTTACACAGTGAATGCTGCCTCAATTGACCCCAGGGAACCGCCCCCAGAGACCAGAGCTTGGGAAGCCGGCAGACTCCAATGCCTCCCTTCCGGAGAGGAGGGGCAGGGGCCACACATGCCAGGGACAGGCCCCCAGGCTCCAGTGGGAGCATGCCAAGGGCACAGCTCTGCCAAGCTGAGCGCTTCCTGATGCTGCCGGCCTGTTCGATGTTGAAGGTTGGTTCTTAGCCTGTGATGAACATGTCCAGGTGTCTTGTTCTCCTCTAGATTTGGTACTTCCTGCTCCTTGTCTCCGCATCTGATGACGTAGGTAGGACTCCCCCTTGACCTCCGTCTGATGCCTCTGAGGTCAGCAGGAGAGAGGAGGGGACGAAGCCGCAGCGGAGGAGACCCCGCCTGGACGCCGAGCAGGCAGGGACCCGAGCCCAGACCCTTGCTCGCCATCGGTCACAGGAGATGCCCCCTCCCCAGGCAGAGCAGCTGTGCTCAGGAGGGAAAGCCGTAAGTGATTGTGCATGTATTTGTTTACGTCTGGTACCTCACCTCTGAGATGCGTCCCAGGGCCTTTCCATGCGGTTTTGTTTTGTTTTGTTTTGAGACAGAGCCCCACTGTGTAGTGCAGGCTGCTCTGAACTCATTCTGTAGCCCAGGCTGGCCTCACACTCACAGCAATCCTCTTGCCTCAGCTGCCCAAGTGGTGGGATTATGGGCCTGTGCCACCACACCCAGCTTTAACACTGTTTAGGGACAAGAGCGCGCTAGTTGCCCAGGCTGGCCTTGAGCTTCAGATGCTGCTGTAGCTGGGAATCCAGGTGTGCGCACCCCTGGCTTGGTCTCCTTCATTGTCTCTGCTTCCATTTCCCAACATTTAAAGGGTATGTATTAACTGCCTGCTGAAAAACACCGCTTAATGCCGAAGCAGTGCTGCGTGCCAAAGTGCACGGTGGCCTCGGGCTGCGGCCTGGACCCGGTCCGAGTGTGTCCCAGGACCTCCTGTGTTAGGAGCCTGTCTCCAGTGTGGTGGTGCTGAGTGCTGGGACCTCGTGGCAGAGCAGAGGTCACTGAGGAGGTGCCTTTAGAAGGGGTGAGGGCTGCTTCCCTGAGACCCTGACCACTCATAAGGGCTAACTCTACAGGAGCCAGCCCAAGCCCTGGGTCCCACCAGGAGATGTGACCTCCTCCCGCAGGTGCCCCCAGCATCCTCTGTGCGGCTAGAGCTGGCACCAGGCTGCCTGGACATCTGACCTCCAAACTGAGCTGAGAGATCTGCCTGCCTCAGAGTCTGCATGATAGTAAGGAGAAGCAGACAAATACATCTCGGTTATTTGGGCTGTGCTTCCCATTCAAAGCAACTGAAAGGTATGGGATAAACATTGGAATGGGTGCTCTTAGCGGTGTCAGGAAGCTCGCGAGACTAAGGGGTCACCGAGTCCGAACTGAATAGACAGTGGAAACCAAAAAAGGTGAGGGCTCCAAGCCCACTCTCAGCTCGGGTGTGCAGCTCCCAGGAGCAAGGAAAGCATCGCCATGTCCAGCACTGACCAAGAGGACAGGAGAGAGGCCCCAGCCAGGTGCCACCGAGCTCAGGAGCTCTGCACAGGGTAGGGCTGGGACTGGCTCCCAGGTCACCTGGGACAGCAGGACCACGCTCCACCCTTCCTTGGTGCTCACCAACAGTTCTCCAAGGGGAACAGGGAGCAATAACTGGACCATGTCCTTAAGGGACGCTGGAACAACAGGAAACCAGAAAAAGAACCTAGCACATTTGAAAGGAAACAAAAAGACTTTTGAAAAACGTGATAACCATGGTTGACTCCTTACTGTAAGGACAAGGTAAAGATTTATGGAGGCTGAAGAAAGACCGCAGGAACCCAGCAGATAAATCAGAAGCATCGTCCGGAATGCAGCCTGTTGAGACAGAAGATGGGACATGGGGAAGAGACAGTGGGAGACCTGGACGGGGGTGCAAGAAGAGACAGCACATAAATGGTCTCCAAAAGATGAGAGAGGGAGCAACGGGATTTTCTGGAGAAAATGACTGAGAAATTCCCAGATATGATAAATCCGCCATCTACAGACTCATGAGGCTAATCCCAAGCAAGATAAATGAAAATAAATTAATATCCATGTATTTGTCAGTGCCAGGCACGGGGGCACAGGCCTATAATTCCAGCACTCAGGAGGCTGAGGCAGGAAGATTGCTTCGAGCTTTAGACCAGCGTGGGTCACATAGTAAGTTCAAGACCAGCCTGGACTACAATAGCAGACCCTGTCTCAAAAAGCAAAACAAATAAGCCGGGGATTTAGCTCAGTGGTTCAGCCGCCTGCCTTGCAAGCGGAAGGTCTCAAGTTCAATCTCCGGTACCAAAAAACAAAACAAGTAAACAACAACAACAAAAATACCCCAGATATATATCAGTGAAACTCAGAATAATATAGACGAAATCATAAAAGCAGTAAGAGGACCCAGGATTTAGCTTAGTGCTTCTGCCACCGGCCTCAAAAGTGCAAAGACCCAAGTTCGATCTCCAGTACTAAAAAAACAAGTAAATAAGTTTTGGGCTGGGGATTTAGCTCAGTGGTTCTGCTGCCTGCTTTGCAAGTGCAAGGTCCTGAGTTCAATCCCCAGCACCAAAAAAAAGCAGTAAGAGGAGACAATTATTTTCCAGAAAGACCTCTAGAGAATCTCCACACTTCTAAGTAGCTCATGAGTCCCACAAGAAAGGGAAAATAGGAAGCGTTTTATACTGAATGAAAATCAAAACACAACACATTAAAATATGTGGCATTTGAATACTTAGAGATTTTAAATCAATTGCCTAGCTTGTAAATTAAGCAACTGGGAAGAGTTGCTGAGTGTGGTGGCGCACACCTGTAATCCCAGTACTCAAGAGGCTGAGGCAGGAGGATGGCTGGAAGTTGGGGCCAGCCTGGACTACAGAACTAGTTCAAGGTCAGCCTCAGCTACATAGCGAGACTTTGTCTCAAGGCAAAAAAAAAAAAAAAAAAAAAAAATCCCCCTGGGAAAAAGGGATAATTAAACCCGCAGTAACATGAACAAAGGAAATAATGACCAGAAAGAAAAACAAGGAAAAGAAAACAAGAACAACAAGGAAAATCAATGAAATAAAAATCGGGATTCTTTGAGGTGATCACCAAGGCTGATAGACCTCTAACTTGACCAACACTGATTGGGGGGAAAAAGAAAAAAGGCAGAAATTCTCACTATCACGAATGAGAGAGATGACATCATTACAGATTTCCAAAAGAAAAAGGAAACAAGGAACAACTATGAACAATCTTTTGCCAATAAATACAACAACCTAAATAAAATGGACAAATTCCTTGAAATATACCAACTACAAGAACTCACTCAAGAGGAAAGTAACAACTTGTATAGCCCCATATGTATTAAAGAAATTGAATTTGTAGTTAGAAAATTTCACACAAAAATCCAAGGCTAGTTGGAGTCATCGGTGAATTCTACCAAGCATTTAAGCAAGAAATAATACTCATTCTACACCACCTCTTCCAAAGAATTCTTCCAGATTTACTCCATGGGAAAAAACATTAACAAATATCAAACTGTGCAAAGATATCAAATGAAAACTACCAATATTGCTCCCTGTTGAACACAGATGTTGCCAGGCAGCGAGGTGACTGGTGATTCCAGGCTCTTTGTGTCCTACCCAAAGAATTGACCGGAAAACCAATGAACAGGTAAACACAACTTTTATTTAAAGTAAAGAAAGAAAAGAGTGAAGAAGAAAGAAGAGTGAAGAAAAGAGAAGAGCAAGAAAAGCTACATCCCACCAGCAGGACAGGGCACTGCAGGAAGAGGAAGACAGCAGAATAGGAAGATCTCAGTGCTTACGAAGTCAATGGCCACTCTGTTTTATATCCTCCCAGAGGCCCGTTGGAAATTGCTCTGCCCATCCATCCTGGCTATGATTGACAGGTCATATATCCTGTTGATCAGCCTTCCTTTCATCTCAGGTCACATCCTGTTTCCAGCCAGCCTGCCATGCCCTAATCTCCTGCCTCATAGATGCAACCTATCTTCCTTCCCTCCTTTTTCTCCCTCCCATCCTTCCTTCCTGGAGGTCTAAAGAGACCATGATAGGAAAGAGTTAAGTCAGATTTATGTGACTGAAAAAATGACCCAGATAGTGCCTGTTCCTGGGAGGACTGACTACGCTCCCTGGAACAGTAGACATTGATAAAGAACAGAAGATCTTGAGAATGGAATTCACCGCTCCTAGCCAGATCTGGGAAGTCTAAACATTGCACTAAGTCTTGTATGCCTATTGGCACAGGGGCAGCTTTGTTTCAAATGATATAAAAGTAACAACAGTGGCAGGTGGCAGAGAGAGAGAGAGAGAGAGAGAGAGAGAGAGAGAGAGAGGGAGCTGTTACATGCTGGACTACTCTGCAAGTCTTGTCTCAGAAGGGAACCTCACTGTGGCAAGTGTTGCTTCCTGATCTGGTGATGTATTGTACCCTATGTTTGACTTTTTTTTTTTTTTTTTTTTTGCTACTGGGGATCGAACTCGGGTCCTTGTGCTTATGCAGCAGGCAGCGAAACCACTGAGCTAAATCCCCGGCCCTGACTTTCTAATTCCCTGTATTTCCATGGTCTTTTCCTCCATTCTAGTACATATTCATCATACATACTGATCACATTCATCATAGGGAATTTGTTTTTGTTTTTGTTTTTTGGTACCAGGGATCAAACTTGGGTCCTTGCGCTTGCGAGGCAGGTGCAGGAACCACTGAGCTACATCCCCGGCTCTTCCTCCATTCTATTAAACTATGTCAAATCTTGGAGTGATGTGTAGTGGCTTTCTTCACGGATCGAGCCCCAAAATCTGATTAAAGGTGTACCCCTGTTGGCAAATTTACCTTGTCAACACAAGTTTTCACTATGCTACCCAGGACAAAGCTCAAACTTCTAGGGTGGGGGGATCCTCCTGCTTTGGCCTCCCAAGTGGCTGGGATAACAGATGCATGGCACATGCACCTGCTGCATAGATACAAAATTTTAGTAAATAAAATCTCTCTGTATGTTAAAAGGATCATATGTCATGACCAAGAAAAGTTTAGACAGAAATGCAAAGTTTAGTATTAGAAAATCAACGTGGGCTGGGGATTTAGCTCAGTGGTTCCAGCGCCTGCCTTGCAAGCGCAAGGTCCCGAGTTCGATCTCCAGTACAAAAAAAGAAAAAGAAAATCAACGTAATTTATCATGTTAACAAATTAAAAAGAAAACAAAAATCATATGAGCATCTTAGATGTAGGAAAAGCATTTGACAAAATCTAACATCTATTTCTCATAAAAAAAACGCTCAAAAAAGTAACAACTTTCACAACAGGAAACAGGCGGGAAGGCCTTGTGCTTCTCCAGTTACCAAGGAAACAGCCGAGGGCTCCACAGTTCAGAGCCTTAACCACGGATTAGCTCAGCGGGTCAGCCCAGGGAGAGGGCCCTTCTCGCAGGGGCTGCCGGAAGTGACGCGTTTCCGCTCGCCGAGCCACACCCTCCGAGTGCTGGCTTCCGGTCGCGCGCCGAGCTCCCGTGCAGGCTGGGCGAGGGCTGCGGTGCGACCCGACGACCGCGCAGAGGCAGAGGAGGGCGCGCGAGCTCGCGGATGAGGGGCTGAGCGGGGCGTCGCGGCGGGGCGCTGGTCCGGTGATCCCGACAGTGCCGCGGGAGAGGCGCGCGCCAGCCGGGACACGCGGGCGAGCGTCACCGAGCGCGGAGGGCCGGGCTCCCGCGTTCAGGCCCTGTGCTGCTGGGCGTGTGTGAAGCGTGCCCGCGAAACCGTCCCAGTTTAAAAAGAGCACAGTTCGCGATTTGGCTGCATAGGTTCAGTGTACTGCCAGTGCTTATTGGCATTTTCGTTTATTTGTCCCAAACGTGTGCATGGCCCCGAGAAGGAAGGCAGACCCCCGAGACAGGTCCAGGTCCCAGCTCAGTGGTGTTTGCAGTGTTTGGCCGGGGAAGACTTGGCGAGGGCCAGGAAGTCCGAGGCGATGGAACAGGGCCGGGGACTCAGCTCAGTGGTGCCGCCGCCTGCTTCGCAAGCGCAAGGTCCCGAGTTCGATCCCCGGTACCAAAAAAAAAGCGATGGAAAGAACCACCTCTTGCTTCCCATTTAGACCTGCCGTGTGCAGAGCTGAGGACTGGGTGTAGACTTCACAAAATGAAGGGCGAATTTGTCCGACCTGTTACTACCTATTAGGTATTTCTAGGCCCAACTGAAGAGTCATGGTGTTTTGTTGTTGTTGACTTTGACAAAAACCACTTTTAAGTTGTTGACTGTCACAGAAGTAGCACAGACCATGCTTATATTTCCCCTTGAGATAGGGTCTTGATACATAGCTCAGGAGGGTCTTGAACTCACTGTGCACCCCAGGTTGGCCTTGAACTTGCAGGGATCATCCTCCCTCTGCCTGCCAAGTGCTGGAATTGCAGGTGTGCACCAACATGCCTGGCTAAATCATGCTTATTTTTTTGTGCCGGGGATCAAACTCAGGACCTTGCACTTGCGAGGCAGGTGTGGTGCCACTGAGCTACATCCCCAGCCCCTTAAATCATGTTTTGGTGAGTAACAGGCTAAGGATCCCTGGAGTTTGTTTGTTTTTTCCATCCCTGTGGTGGTCTCCGTGGTCCTCTCAATATCATGGTCTCCAACTGTGTCGTGACCAGGATGTCCCCAGCATGTAAAAAGTTGCAGGAAGAGGACAGGAGTGGGCTGGGGGCCTCCATCAGGGTGAAAGGCTAGGGAGGACCTGCTGGTGGAGGGAGTGTCTGGGAGAAGCGTCTGAGCACTCTTCTTCAGGGGCTGCAGCTTCTCAGGGGCTGAAAACAACAGAAGGAATCGTGTTGGTTCTTGCAGGAGCCAAGCTGAGCCCACACCCTGAGAAACCAGAACTAAAGGAGCAGATGGAAGAGAGAAAGTCTGCACAAGTGGAGGAAGAAAATCCCCCAGAATGGATAAGGTCATGGTAGACTAGGTGGAAAACAAAATTGGGGAGGAAAAGTTGGATAAGAAACTGTAGGGTGGGCTGGGATTTAGCTCAGTGGCACCACGCCTGCCTTGCAAGTGCAAGGTCCTGAGTTTGATCTGCAGTGTCAAAAAAAAAAAGAAGAAAGAAACTGCAGGGAAGCTGAGGATGGCGCATGTCCTCCAGCCTTCCAGGCACAGCCTGCACCAAGCAGTGCGGTCAGGAGGGAAAGGGATTCCACCGTGGATTCATGCGCCAGGTCAAGGAGCTCCCCTGGGTGGACTCAGAGCAGGATTATGTGGCCTGGAAGTGCCCAGTCCGAGGGAGGGAAGAGAGCACTGTGAGGGCCCGGCCCAGGCCCCAGGGACTAGAATCTGGAGCCGCCCTCATTGTAGGTGCCAGGCGAGTGTGAGGAGTGTGAGCATGGGGGGAATGCCTTGGCCAGAGAAGGTGGAGACCGCACCTTCAGCTGTTCTGCTGTGACTTAGGGAGGTGCAGGACGGGGGACTCCTGCCTCAGAACTAGTGAGATTCTTCTGTCCTCCTCCACTTGCAACCAGTGAAGATTTGGACACAGCATCTCTCACAGACTTAGTAATTGTTCAGGTTTTCTCACCCTGTGTTAAAACTTGGGAGTTTAGATAACAGAAAGACTTTCTCACTTTCCCAAAGCTCTAGAGGGAGAACACAAGCAGTTTGAACACCATGTGGCATTTACCCTGCAGTAGGGGTGTGGCAGCACAGAATGTGGTGGACAGGGCGGAGATGCTGTGCTTCGGGACAGGAGAGCAGCAGAGGAGGCCCTGAGCACAGTCCCATTTCACCAGAGCTTGCAGGTGGGCATCAGCAGGCGGGGCTGTGTGGGCAGGCTGCTCTCTCAGGTGGTGACGGTTTCCTCTGGAGAAGGAGCCTGTGTGTGACAGGACACCCAGGACATGTGGGCAGAAATACCTTTGCAGTGATGAGATGTTTGCAATCACGTCAGTGCTGTCATTGAGCAAGCACTGTTCAGATCCTTCTCCGGGCTGGGCCCTAAGCTGGAAACTGTGCAGACAGAGCCAAAGAAACTGTCATCCCAGCATCCCCAGAGCTCTCAGACTCGAAAAGCAGCAAGTGATGGGAAGGACTCGGACAAAGAAGCCGCTGCTGGGTGGGACTGCATCGGTGTTTGTGTTAATTCTCCATCTGGCTTCTGCAGCTGCCACACCTGTCTGAAGGTAATGACTGTGACCTCTCAAAATATCACCACCTCCTTGGCTCCAGGTTGGCTGAAGGCCACTCACATTGCTCAGGTCTGAGGATGCAGGTGACCTCATCAGTGTCCCCTGACCGTGTCCCTGTCAGCTGCAGAAACCAAGAGGCAAGGTCAGTAAAACTTACAGGTTTCTCCCTGCCATGTTACCCTCATGTTCTTGGCTCTGTCAGGTAAGAGCTTTTAAACTTCACTCTTCTGTCTGCATGAAGGCAAATTACATACTGGTCATATTCCTCAAACTGTAATACTTGTTTTATCCTCAAATTTGAAATAAAATAGGGTAAAAAATTAAGCCCTTCATATAGGGGTGTGTGAGACTAAAATTCAGGTTTTACGATGCTCAAGTGGTTGAAGAACATGTTTTTATTCTGCTAAAACAAGAATGAGCTAATACCCCTGCTGTGCTCCTCTTGTTGGCCTTATCAGATATAAAAGCTCTACTGAGCTCCAGAGCTTAGATCTGCAGCAGTTTAGCTCATGCAGTGCATTTGCTGCCCTGTGCTTAAAACACTGCTGGTTACACAGGGGACGCAGAGTTGGGCACGGCAGCCCTTAGAGGAGCTTCGCGTATTTGCACCAGGGTCACTAAGGACTGTCAGTACCTTCTGTGACAACATCTCTCGTGGACAGTGCTGAGCCCACTCTGGAGAAAGGGAAGAGGACAGTGACGGGGCACAGCCCTGGGCTCTCTGCCTCCCAAAGATTTAGGATGAAAGGACCCTGGGGAATCTCTTCGGGGAGTGTCCTCCAGGTGAGGGTTCACACACACTTCGCATGGCTCCCATCCCTGGTTTCCTTTCACAGATAATCGTCAGATTTAGCAACATCAGGAGGAGCCAGCCAGACATGGACTGCAGAGCCTCAGTTCAAGATGCTGCTGAGAAAGTGAAGCAGGCAGGAGTCAGTGCCGGAGAGGGGTCCATGTCGGTGTCGGGAGAGCGCATTGGTGGCCTTCAGCAGTGGTGGTGAATCCTGGAGAGACGTCTGTCCCCAGGAGTCCCCGATGACAGCTCCAGATGCCAGATGACTAATAGAACCACTCCCTTGTGTTGACCTCACAGGAAGGTGAGTCCTTCGCCCATTCAGCCTGCTGAGAAACATGGCTGTGACTCGGGAAAGAAAGAAAACAGACCCCGGTGTAAGTGACAGTGGAAAAAGCAGTTGTGTATAAAATGAGCAGATGATGGCAGGGAAAGGGACTTTGGTACCGCCGAGGAGCTGGCTCGGGTGAATGTTGTGTGTTAGAAAAGGGTGTGGGGTACAGACCTGGACCCGCTAGGCACTAAATTTGTAGCTGAGGGTCTGAAGTCATCTGCACTAAGTTTATCTTCTGCTTTTTCACCAATATACTTCTCTCGTGGAGGCCCGGGATTTCTTCAGAATCAGAGATCATCTGAAAAACACTGGCGTCCCATGGTGTAATTGGAGGATGGTGTGGGGTGAAGGTGGCCTCCTTCTCAGGTGTTGGTCCAGTCCCCGTCCTTCCCTTGGACATGGATGCTCTGTGGTCCAGGATCACACCTGTTGCCCCCCGAATGAGGAAGTCTGACCACTAACCTGGAAAGTGTTGGCCACGCGAGCAGAGCATCTCTGCAGAAGGTGCAGGCTCACGGTACCTAGGTGGGGATGGGTGCTGAAAAAGCCGCCCTCCTCAACCTCAGCCTTGGTGTCACTGGGCCCCATGACACATGTGCACTGAGGCTCATCACCAACCAGGCTCCTGCCCATGACTTACTGCGTTGGGCTCATGGGATTCAGCCGGTCAGCAGCTCTCGGTTAGCTCCCACACGCCTGTCAGTGGTGTCCAGTAACAGCTTCTGACGGGCCGTGTTTTGTTCCAGTCCCCAGTGAACGGAATGCAGACATATGAATACCATTCTGTTCACCTGTCTTCCCCAAACCGAAACTCCCAAGTATTCAAAGTTTGGTACTGAACGATTTTAAATCACGTTGACAGCTGGGAAAAGCTCTTGTGGGGCTAAGCTGTAATCCAGAAATCACAATTTAGTGGCATTAAAAAAGACAACCACAAAAAGCAACCCAACCGAGAGGAGGAGGCTAAGTGGTAGTGACGTCAAACTCAGCTATGGGAAAAGCCAACAGTTTTCCCACGGAGAGAGAAGTCACCAACATAAAAAGGACATACAGTGGCCGGGATAATATTGATGAATACAAAAAATTAAAGCCCTACTAATTTAGTAATGTCTCTGTGTCGTGTGACGCTCTTTGTTCTACACATTTCACGGGTTTAGAAATAATGGATGATGCCGGGCATGGTGGCACACGGCTGGCTGTAATCCCAGCATTCAGGAGTCTGGCTGAGGCAGGAGGATCTCCATGAGTTTGAGGCTGGCTTGGGCTACATAGCTAACCTGGAGGGGGTGAATATTCAGAGAAAAAAGTCCTGATAGTTTTTACACGTTTACATTTTCCTTAGCTTTACACTTTGGATGTCTACAAAACCCCCAAGAACTGTTTTAATGATAAAGAAATGGCAAAGTAACTTCCAGACCACCCTAAAGAAACTGTAAACTGTTGGGAAACAGTTTCTGCTTTGATGGTGTTAGACATGAGAAGTGTGAATGAGAAATATGCCTACTTTTTTTGGGAAAGCGGTTGTTGGGATCAGCCCAAGGGTGCACAGCCTTTGGGGGTGGTGGATGAGTGGGAGGTCCTCATATGATGGTGGGGACTTTCTGAAGCTACCAGGGGGCCTCGTGTATGAGCACAGCCTGGGCAGCTGGAAAGCAGGGAGGGGCTCCTTGGGATTCCGTGACATCCCAGCCTCCAATCTGCTGCCCTAACTCACCCGTTGCCAGGCACGCTGGGCCATAACTGCCTCACTCGTGTCTAGTCTGAGCCGCGGGCAGTACCTTCTGCTCTGAACTCGGATTCTGGATGCTTGTTTTTGTGTGTGTGTGGTTTTTTTTGGTACCGGGGATCGAACTCAGGTCTTTGCACTTGCGCCACATGCAGCGAAACCACTGAGCTAAGTCCCCGGCCCCGTGAATGCTTGTTTTTACGGTGAAATTCTCAGGTGTTGTGAGGTGTTGATCAACTTGTTCTCAACAGTGAGTTCATCAGTGTAGCTATTGTCCTTCATTCCTGATCCAACCGGTTTGATTTCCTTTTGGTTTTTGTTGTTGTTTTCTGAGACAGGGTCTTGCTATGTAGTTCAGGCTGGATGTGAACTCACTACATGGTCCAGGCTACCCTCGAACTCAGCAGTCCTCCTGCCTCAGCCTCCCAAGTGCTGGGATTACACACTCCCGAGTGCATCTGTCACCATGCCCAGCTCGATTTCCTTTGATTTTAACCCCAGTTATGTTTGGATTTCTTCTCCACAGTCCTTGGATGTACATCTACTGCTACCGAGGTCACCATGGCAGTACCACGCAGCCCCAGTCCAGGGGCTGAAGTGAATGTTGTGGAGTTCAAGGAGTATAAGTGCTCTTGGGTGGGAGACAATGAACTGCAATTTGAAGACCGCAGATCAAGTTCTGTTAGACCTGAAGCAGCTCTTGGCTCCCTGGACACCAAAGTGCAGAAACGTGGTGAGTTGTGTAGGTTCACAGTAAGCAGGATGATAAATGGTTCTGTTTTCTCTCCACAAATGAAATAGTTTCCAAAAGTGATTCTTTTCTTCACTTTATTGAAATTAATTTATCTTCCCGTATTTGTAGAAAGGCAGAAGTTGGTATCTTGCCCTCCATCTGGATGGAAAACTGGGGCTCAAAGCATTTACCAGTGTCTCCCAGTTCACACCAGGAGTGGGGTGGGACCCAGGTAAAAATCCCAGTTACCGATTCCCGTTGAAGGCAGGGAATGGTGTGCTTTTCTCAAGAATGGGTCAGGCCATTTCGGTTAGGACCCTCTGTGTCCCTCTCGGACCCTCCAGATGTGTAGCATCGCTCTTGGCCTAAGGTTCTGGGACCAGGGCCCTTGCCTTGCCCTGAAGCTTCCATGGAGTCTGAGTGGGCACAGCACCTGCTGGTTATGTTGGGGCAAGCTGGGGCGACAGGTTTCAGAGGAGCTGGGGGGCCGGGGTTCCGCTCCTAACTGAACCTATGGCAGCCACCGTTGTCACCACGGAGACCAGGGACTTGATTGGCAGTGGGGAAGACCTGCTTCGTGGACACAGGCTCTCAGGCATCCAGGAGAGCCGTGCCTGTCACTCAGTGGAGGGTGTGTCTGGGACAAGAGACTGTGGCCCCCGTCTGTCTCTCCAAGAGCGGGTGGACTAGGGAGGGGCTGGGCAGCAGGTCCAGGTGGACCTTGGGGGCCTGAGTCAGACTTGAGGCCGCAGGAGAGGCGGTGTGGAGGAGGCCAGCTGTGGCCCGGCCCAGGTCCCAAGCAGGGCGCCGCCTTCCCGTGCTGGGCCCCATAGCAGAGCGATCAGCCTGTGCAGGAGAGGGGCTGTGGTGACCAAGGAGTCAGGGACCAGCTGGACCAGCGCTGGGGAGGTGCTTTGGGGCTGGGCCGATGGGGGTGGAGCCCTGGCTCTCAGAACCATTTTGTTCTTTTCCAGTTATCTTTAATTGTTATTCTTCGTACTTGGTCATCTACTTGTTTTGCTTTTTGCTTTTATCTTGTTTTTTATTTGGAGACAGAAAGTCACCTTGTAGCCTGGGTTGGGCTTGAACTTGCAGCATTCTGCCTCCTTCAGCCTCCTGAGTGGCTAAGATTACAGGTGGGTCCAACTACACACAGCAGAGGATGAGGAGGAGGCAGAGGGGGAGGAGGGGAGGATTTTGATGACTTTGCCGATGCTGAGGATTGAACCTGAGCCCTTTGCACTGAGCCCCATCTGCAGCCCTTTTAATGTTTTCTTTGACACAGGGCCTCACTAGTTTGCCCAAGCTAGGCTAGAGCCTGTGGTCCTCCTGCTCAGGCTTCTGAGTGCTGGAATCACAGATGTGCGCCACCATTCCTAGTAGTTTCCCCTTTTAAAAATAGTTTTGGAGGGCAGGGATTTAGCTCAGTGGTTTCGCTGCCTGCTGCGCAAGCACAAGGACCCAAGTTCGATCCCTGGTACCAAAAAATAAATAAATAAAAATAAAAATAGTTTTGAAAACCTTTGAAATGACAATAAATTCACAGACTTGCAAAGACAAATGTGCCCTTCAGCCCGGCCAGTGGCAGCACCCTGCTTCAGGGCAGCTGCGTGCGAGCCAGGAAGTCGGTGGTTGGCGGAATGCACGGAGCATCCCCAGGTGCCAGGCTGCAGGCATGATGTCGCCTGCCTGCCTGCCGTGTTGGATCTTAACACCTATGACTCTCAGGAGACCCGACTGCTCTGTCGCCACCTCCTGGCCGGGAGGAGTTGTCCTGTTCACAGGTGAAGCGTGGGGTGCAGCCACGCGCGAAGTCACAAGGCCAGTGGGTAGTGGGGCAGCAGGGCCGCAGCGCTCTCCCTTCCACTCGTGCTCTCAGGGCAGAGGGCACAGCTGCGGCCGGGGCCCTCTCGGGGCTGAGCAGGCACGGGGCCTGCAAAGTCTCTGTGTCCAACAGCAGACGCCTGGGAGTGCAGCCACAGGACTACCCACAGTGAGGGGTTCCAGGACGGTGACGGGAGTGAGGAGCCAGGTCTGCCTCAGCCCACCAGCCCTGAGGAGCAGCTTCCGGGTAAGAACCAACTTAGTAAAAACAGTCCCTTCGTGCCCGGCCATGCTGGCACAGGCAACACCCAAGTCTTTTCTGGAACATTCTCACAGATCACAGAGAAGACAGGATCCCCTTCTGGTGGCCACAGTGCAGGACAGATACCACCTGTGACCCTCAGCCTCTCATGCTGTCCCTGGGGTAGGAATGTGGGCTGTGGCTGAGGAATGGGAAGACCCAGGTCCCCAAACTGCTCCCAGAGCTGCTGTCTCCTGAAATCCCACCATCACTCACTCTGCTGGGGCTTTATCATTCCTGTGTTCCCGTCCTCCAGCTGACCCGAGTGTCACTGGCGAGTGATGCCCTTGCGTCAGTGATGATGGAAATGAAAATCAAAGCACAAAAATTATAGAAAAAAGCTTTCTGTGAAAGTGACAGAAGATAATGGAGGTACAGCTCGACGAGGCCCTGCTGGTCCCCAACAAGGAAAGGAAGGGGAAGGAGGGAAAGGAAGGGAAAGGAGGGAAAGGAGGGAAAGGAAGGGCCCAGGGCGGGCGGCAGAGGGGCCACACTGATGCAGGTCAGCAGGGAGCAGCCCAGCGCGGGGCCCTGAGGTGGGCCAGGGTCTGCTCCACCATCACCTCAGGCCTGCTTTGGGGCCCTGAGGAGCCTCGTGACTCAAGGGCCGTGCGGTGCCGTGGAGCAACCTCAGGCTGCAGGGCCCGGTCTGGTCTGTGATCCCCGAGGAGTCCGGGGGATCCCAGGTTCTGGGCGACGGAGACTTCCGGGCCAAGCTGAACGTCTGGTGAATCTCTGATCCTGGCACCTGTGGACACCGGGCCAGGTCCGCTTGGGGCGTCCACCCTGTCCCGCTGCCTCAGACAGACCCCCAGGACCACCCTGCCTCTCTGCAGAGTTTCGAACAAGGAAGCTCAGCTTTGATCTGCTTTTGGTCACCTCCAGGGCATGCGTAGGCCTGCTGGTCACGGATCTTAGCAGAAACACCTTGTAACTTCCTGCTGGCCTCGGGAGAGTGCAGGCCCTGCTTTGCATGAGTGACGGCCTGGGCCCAGGGCTGTGTGTGTGTCCCGTGCGGGTGCTGGTGCCTGTGGTCCCTGTCCCTGTGTGGGTCCCGGACTCTGTCATGAGCAGGAGGCACTGTCACCAGACTGGCTCTGAGGAGGTCCTGAAACTGAAATAAGGACCCTAACCCACCGTATTTGTAGAGTAAGTTCGCAGGTTCACTGACTCCCATCGCAGAAAAAATTTTCAGGCCGCATCCACAAGAGGCATGGGGCCGGGGATTTAGCTCAGTGGTTTCACCGCCTGCTGCACAAGCGCAAGGACCCGAGTTCGATCTCAGGTACCAAAAAAAAGTAAGAGGCGTGGGAAGGGTCCATTAGGCAGAAATTAAAAGGTACTCCATGTCAGGTAAAAGGGCCAAAGACCAAGACCAGACCAGGCCACAACAAGCCTTTATTAGGGGAACAGATCTGCCGGGCTGTCTCTGAACAAAGGAGAGACAAAAGCAACATGGCCGGGGCAGGGAGAGTCTTTTATAGAGACTGGGGTGGGGTGTGTAGGGGCTGAGGCGGGGTTGAGTGAGGGAGTGACTAGGGAATGGAGGAGTCAGTGATGTCACTAGGTGGTAGGAGGTGAGCGAGTATTCGGTTACTCTCTAGGCGGGAACAGGGGCATAGTGGGAAGAAGGGTTTGTTCTTTGGTGGGAGCAACCATCTTGGCATGACGTCACACAGGAGGGGGCAAGGCACCATAGGAAGAGGGCAGCTACTGTCCATAATAGCTGCTGAGGTGGTGGGAGACCTATCACTTCAAAGAAATGGAGAGTGGCCCCTCAAGAGAGGGCATCTCAAGCCGGAGCCGGGCGTATGTACGGGTCTCGGGGTGCCCAGGATGAGCGCACCTGCTGTGTGTCAGGCTCCCATCTGGCAGCCGTGTCAGAGTGCAAGGCATTCCCATCCATCTGAAGGTGAGATCTGCTGCCCACCAACACTGCTGCTTCCTTCAGGATAGAGGAAGTGCAATTTAAGGTGAAAAGCACAGGCCTGGAGCCCGATGTACAGGCTTCCTGAGTCCTTCAGACCTCTAGGGATGTTTCTGAGTGAGTTTCCTATCAAGGAAAAGGGCTTGAATAATTTTTTGTCCTGAAGCTGCATGGTTTTTTAAGGCACAATTTTAAACTCCCTATTTCCTTGTCTCTTTTTTGCCCATTTAAAATGTTTTTCTGTCCTACCTCAGCACCTGTGGGCTGCAGTGGCCTCAGGGCCATGACAAGTGATGGGAGAGAACCAAGGGTGAGGAGTCACAGAGGGTTCCTGGAGGAGGCCTCCGAGCTCAGTTGCTGAGCAGCACTGTCCTGGGGCTGCTGGCAAAATGACCACAAGCTCAGAAAGGGAGCAAGTGCTCCGGGGCCTGGAGCAGCAGCGAGGGGCCCTGTGTGGCCTCAGGCACCTCTGGGATTAGTGGAGCCCTGGCAGGGAAGTCTTCTGCCCAAAGCCTGGAGCGCAGAAAATGCCTGGGGGGAAAAGTGTCCCGGCCACCTGGCGGCGTGTGCAGAGGGGACAGAACCTGCAGCAGCACCCTTCAGGTGAGGGGGAAAGGGAGGAGCAGAGAGAGGAAGAGGGGGACAAGAGGGGAGGACGGGAGACTTATCGGCCCACCCCTCCCAGGCCGCGCTCTGGCTGACGGGGACAGACTGACACCAATGCAGCCCAAACCTGCAAGCCACAGCAACGCAAAACCCCATAGAAAAGCCAGGCAACCAAAACACGCTGACCCACCGTGTGGCCCGCCGGCTACTGACCTGGGTACCGGGGCTCCTGCCCCAACCTCAGGACAGGTGTGGGCATCCTGCTCTGGGACAGGACTCTGGCCCAGTCCGCACTGCCCCTGGGGCCTGGTGGGACAGGCGACACTCCTGCCCAGGAGGCCAAGGACCAGCTGCCCTGGCCGGGCAGGGAGACAGAACCGTGTCAGTCAGGTGACCGTAACTTCGCTGGTCACACGTCGGGCTGAGGTGCATGTTTGCGTCCTCTCCTCCGATGACTTTGTGGAAAGACGCCGGGGAACCACCATGCCCACTGACGGTGGGTCAGCAGGGACGTGGGGAGGAGCTTCCTGCTTCAGCACCCAAGCCTCTTTTGATGTGAGATCAACGAGGTTTGTTAGGAACACTTGGAAGTAAGACGGAGTCCACAGAGCGGTGTAAGGACTGAATTTACACCCCGCCCC
This sequence comes from Heterocephalus glaber, assembly GCF_053883595.1. NCBI lineage: Eukaryota > Metazoa > Chordata > Mammalia > Rodentia > Bathyergidae > Heterocephalus > Heterocephalus glaber. The sequence goes on from NW_028258137.1 coordinate 1,370,707, forward strand.
CGCTGCTGTGTACCCCTCATCCTGCGGGGGTTACGTTCGGACATTAAACCAGATCTGAGCATTGCTGGGTCACCTTCACCCACTTGGGCACACGGCACACAGGCAGGTCGCAGGAGGATGCTGAGCGGTTGGTTCTAACACAACCTCAGGGCCACCTAGTCTGCAAGGTCCACGTGGGAACTGTCAGAGCGCATCTCCTGTGGGGACCGGGACTGCTCCAGCCTAGTCCAGGTTTTGCGTGGTGGGCACTTTCACTAGAGCAGTGGTTCCCAAAGTGGGTCCTGGTGACAGAGGAAGTGATACCGGAGATGAAAGATGAAATATTACATCTCCCAACCTGTTAGATGTCGGATATGCCAAGCTTGTGTTCTCTAAAAATCGAAGAATGGATTCTGGGAACAATGGAGGTTAGGGATAGGAAGATATTTATTGATAGGAAAGCTCCTGAGAGGCAGGAGGGGTCCTGAGTGGGTAGCCAGGGACCCCAATCTATGGGGGAGTTTTATGGAGTAAATCCCACAGGGGTACAACGTGGGCCACTGGGCCGGGGATTTAGCTCAGTGGTTCCACTTCCTGCCTCACAAGGTGGGCCACAGCCATGGTCAACCAATGAGGTTACAAGTACAGTCACAGCCGGGCGTCATGGTGCACACCTGTAATAATCCCAGCACTCTGGCTGGGGATTTAGCTCAGCAGCACCATGCTTACCTTGAAAGTGCAAGGTCCTGAGTTTGATCCCTGGTACCAAAAAAAACAGAAAATGAGGCAGTCACACGGGAGCAGCTTCCGTTCTTACATTCAATGCCTGTGTGCCCTAAGCAGGTGCTGGCTCCTGAAGGAGGCCGAGGGCTGGTGTGAGCAGGTCAGCCTTCCAGGAAAAGTCATGGGCTCTGGAGGCGGCCTGTCTCCACCTGTCACTGCCCCAGGGACCCCTGAGCCTAAGCCACCAGGACTCTAGCAGGGAGGTGAGCCCTTCTGCAGCTTTGGGGAGGGCAGGGTTGGGGTCCATGGGCACCCTCTGCTCTGGCTCTGGGAGGAGCTGGGTCCCTGAGCAGGGAGGCTGTAAGGCAGTGACTTGGAAGACAGGAAGAGAAGTGAGCGGCCATGGCCTGGAGCAGTGCTTGATTGGCCCCTGAAGCAGTGCCAGGGACAAAGGGGGCTCTGAGCCGAAGAGCGCAGTGTCCCTGAGGATCCCTGGAAGGTCCTCTTCCAGTCCCAGTGGGGAGACCGAGGCACGAGCAGTCGACAGGGCTGGGTGCCCTGGACACCTGGGGAGGTGGAGGGTGGGAAACGTGGCCTGGGTTCTGAGCAAAGCCAAGGCCCCGTTGGCCTCAGGTTTGGTTGTTGTCCCAGGCGCCGGAAACTGGAGTCACGTGTTGTGCATTTAAATGAGAAGCAGACTCAAAAGCTCTGCGTAGGTGGGAAATGGAGCGGGGTAGTAGAGACTGTTCCTTGCATGCACGTGTGCAGGGTACATTTCCCACTTTCCTTCACCACAGGGAATCACAGGTGTTACACTTGTAGAGGAAAGATGCCAAGCTAAATATGGCAAAAGTGAGGGGCTATTTCAGGGATTCATGCATGGAATTCTATTTTTTAACTGTGTTTACATGAGGCTGGGTGTAGCTCAGTGGTAGAGCACATGCTTAGCATGTGCTCGGCCCTGGGTTCAAATCCCAGCTCCAAACATGAGTTGTATTTGCTAGGCTGCCCACCGAAAAGGCCTAGGAACAGCGGCCACCTCCGCAGCTCAGCACACAGCTTGCAGTCTTGAGGTGCCACTTCCCACATGTGACATTGGTAAAGCACAGAGTTTTGAGGAAAAGCTGGCTGCAGGGCTGGAAATGTACAGATGAGATGAGGCTGGAGGGTTTCAGCATAGCAAATAGCAAGGAGACCAACCCAGAGAGACCCTGCCCAAAGATGAGCCGTGTGAGCTTCCGTAAGAATGACTCAGCAAGTGGACAGCCAGGTTTCTGAGTTTTTGTTCTTGTTCTGTGTGCATGTGTGTGTTACTGGAGATTAAATCCAGGGCCTTCACACTGAGCTACACCCTAACCCTTTTTTAAAAATTTTGAGACAGGGCCTAAAATGCCCAGGCTGTGCTCGAAGGTGCAATACTCCTGCCTCAGCCTTCCAGAGTACTGGGATTACAGATGTGGTCCACCATACCCAGCTCAAAAAACGGTTTTTAAAATTAGTTGATCATAGGGCTGGGGATTTAGCTCAGTGGTACCACTGCCTGCCCTGCAAGCACAAGGACCCAAGTTTGATCCCTGGTACCAAAAAATAAAAAATAATTTTAAAAAATTTAGTTGATCATCTTCAGAGGATGAGGAGGAGCTATTACATTGCTTGAAATCTAGTAACAAGAGGCAGGAATCAAGTGATTATGCCATCTGTATTGGTCACCTTTCCATTCTGGGACAAAATCTCTAATACCTGCAAGTTAATGGAGGAGAGGTTTATTTAGCTGATGGTTTCAGAGGGTTCAGTCCATGGTCAGCTGGCTTTGAGGCAGGATCATGGTGGCAGAAGGGTGTGGTGGACGGCAGCAACTCAGATTCTTCAACCCCAGATGGGAAAACACAGGGCCCAAGCCCAGCACAAGCTGGCCAACCCTGTGAGTGCCACTGGGAAAGCCAAAGACAGCAGGACATGATGAACTTCAGGGAGTGTGGCCTGCAGAAGGCACATGCAGAGCCCTGCAGGACAGCTGCTGAGATGCAGCAGTGTAAGAGTTTGTGCTGTGGGCAGAGTAATGGTCCCCAAAAGATGCCGGTGTCCTCACGCTGGAACCTGCGTGTCACCCTCCGTGACAGAAGGACTGTGCACATGTGATTGAGTTGAGTGTGAGCAGGGAGTGGCCCAAAGTAGTCAGGAGGCTCCCAGTGAGGGAGAGGGGACGGCAGAGTCAGAGGAGCAAGGGTGGCCCTTAGGAAGTGGGGCCGGAGCCCGGGGACACAGGCCCCTCTGGAAGCTGGAAAAGCCGAGGAAGCAGCTTCTCCCTCTGAGCTCCACCCCAGCCCTGCCCACACCTGGCACCTTGGTTTTGTTTTTTTTTCTGGTACCAGGGATCCAACTCAGGACCTTGTGCCTGCAAGGCAGGTGCAGCACCACTGAGCTAAATCCCCAGCCCCTGGCACCTTGATTTTAGCCCAGCGAGACTGCTCTGGACATCTGCCTCCACAACAGAAAATCTGTTTGTGTTTTCAACTCAGACATTTGCTTTTTTTTTTTTTTAAGTTGTTTAAGACAGGGTCTCGCTATATACATTACAAGCTGGGCTTGAACTCCCAGGGATCCTCCTGTCTCAGGCTCCCGAGTGCTGGGATACAGCTGTGCACTTCCACACCTGGCTTTCAACCCAGCATGTTTGCAGCAGCCAGGAACCCAGAGGTCAGAGAATGAAGGACACAGCAGGTGAGCTCCATGCCCAAGAGCACCCCCACCTCTGGAGGGCCAGCACCCCAGGCTGCCGTGTCCCCCGGGAGACCCAGTGCCCCTTTCCAGTGTCTGCCTCCCCTTCCTGCCTCAGCGTCCTGAGCAGTTTCACCGCTTGCCTTCAGAGCGTCCTCTCAGGTTTCTTCTGGGCAAACCCAAAACAAGACCAGGAGAAGGCCAGGAGTGGGGGAGACACCACCGCCCCAGCCTACCCAGGCCGTCGGGCTCAGGTTGGCTCCCACCGACTGTTGGGTGGAAGGGGAGACGCGTGGGGACCTGCTGTCTCCAGAGGGAGGGTGACGGTCGGGCTCCCCTCGCAGCCCCCAGTGCTGTTTCCTAGCTGTCCACACTGGCCCTTTCCCGCCTCGCTCAGCCCAGAGCCCCCCGCCCTTCTGCCAAGCACCTTGCCTGCTTCGTACCCTGGACTCGGTTTCTCACGGATGCAGCCCCAGACACTAGTGTTATCCAGTCACTCACACAGCTCAGGTGTCCTGAAGGCACGCACAGGTCCCCTGCAGAGGAGCCAGGGCCAGCTGGCCAAGTGGGGAAATTTTATGTTTTTAAAGTTATTGTATGTATCTCCTCATGCCGGGCAGGGACCAAAGATCATACCGAATTGTTTTTCCATTAAAACAAATTCATGAAATACTTGGGACACAAAGCATAGAATGTAAGACAGGGTCAGGTGTAGTGGAGCATGGCTGTAATCCCAGCACTCAGGAGGCTGAGGCAGGAGGTTTGCAGGAGTTGGAGGCCAGCCTGGGCTACATAGTGAGACCCTGTTTCAAAGAACTCACACTGGGACACCCATGACCCTGGTGCCACGCAGGTCCCAGCACAGCTGCTGGGCTCCCCGATGTCCTGCTGGTCGGGAAGGGCCCGATTCTCTTGTGGCCACCCTGCCGTGTCCGCCCGGTCCCCCGGCCAGTAAGGTCCTGGGGCCCTTGCCTCTCCTGTAAGCTCCACCACCTGGTCCCTTCCAGGAAGGGGAGGCTCAGGGGCAAGGTACCAGGTCCCAAGGTCCAGGAAAGGTTGACCTGGGCCTGGGATTTGCGCCCCCCCAGCTTTCCCAGGGGAGCTTCTGACTCAAGACCTCCTGGAGGGAGGAGGAGGCCACCACCAGGGCGTCGCCTCCAGATGGCTGGGAGCAAGTGACTGATTTCCTGTCCTCAGCCAACAGCCTGGGAGCTTGCACAACTGCCCCTCTCAAGCACCGGGCATCCAGGACTCTTCCACCCACTGCGACCCAGCTCTCTGAAAGCCCGGAGCCTCCGGGGAGACTGTGTCCTTGGAGTCCCTGTGGAGCGCTGTGCAGGGACATTGCCGCCCGTGCCCCACGGATCTGATCTTTCTCCTCGGGCCTGAGTGTTCTTAGAGGGTGGAGACCCTGGAGGCAGAGCAGCATGAGGCCAGGGAGGGAGCAGACCCAGGGCCTAACACCCCTCTTCCTGACTGTGGCCGTGAGCCAGTTCCTCAACACTGAGCCTGGACCCTGTCTCAGGCTGGTTCCTGGAAGAGGTCCTGGGACAAAGACCTGTGTGCAGGTGACGTATTACGCAAGTCACCCCAGCAGCAGCCACCCAGCAGTGAAGGAAGCAGCATGGAACGGCTCCAAGCTCCACCCAGCCATGCAGGCGAGTCCACTGCCTCCACTGCCACCGAGGAGGCTCTGGTCCTGGGGGCGGGGTGGGCACTTCAGGGCCTGCACTTCTGGCTGAGCAACCAGGAGCCAGGTTGGCCTCCAAACCCTTCAGGGAGGTCTCCACCCCAAGAGGGAGGAGAGGTCCAGGGCCCTGGGTCTGCTGCCGTCTCCTCTGCTGCAGAATGGGGAGGCTGAGCACAACTGAGGGTTAGCTGTGAGGACCAGCGAGGCAAAAGCTAGCTCAGAGCCTGGCCCCGCTCGGCAGCACTGTCCGCTGCACTGTCGCCGGCCTCAGGCTCCCCGCCACAGGCCAGGTGCTCTCCAAATACTTAGCGACTGGATGGACCAGCCTCCCTGCGTGTTAAACCAGGCTCACGGTGCCCAGCCCGTGGCTGCCCAAACGGAGTCAAAGTCTCTTTGTGTCCAGGCTGGTGGGGACAACAGCCAGGCCCAGCCACGGCGGGGCCCAGGGACCTTCTCCAAGGGGCCTGACCGTGTCCCCGTGGTCACTGTCCTGGCTCCCCTCCCTCACCGTGAACCATGCGCTCTGTGCACCATGGCCGCAGGTCTCCTTGTCCTCAGGCAGGCTCTGTGTGCCGGACACTCTCCTGGGTGCTGGGAACACCGGAAGCAGAGGGCTCCCCTTCCCCCTGGAGCTGAGGGCCCTGGGGGCAGGCGGCAGGATGACAGGTCCCACCACCTGTGGGTAGATCTCTGAAGAGGGCTCTGCAGAGCGGCGGGAGTGAGACAGAGGGGGAACTGTTTGTTTTTTGTGTTTATTTTTAAATAATGGGGGGTTCTCAGGAGGCTGCAGACACTGTGGAGAGGTCCTCGGTTTCCCCAGTGCTTCCACCATAGGTGGCTGCCGCGCATCAGCCAGGACGGCGCGTGTCTCCGGTGTGAGTGCACGGTGTTGTGCTGTTCGACATTGTCACACATGGCCACCACCTCCATCGACAAGCAGGAGCGTTCGGTCGCCACCTGGGTCTCCCCGCGCTGCGCCTCCATCCGCACACCCGCGGCCCTGGCTGTGGCAGCACCAGTGTCTGCAGCTCTGCTGTCTCAACGAGAAGCCGGTGTGTGGCCTGATGCACAGACACCCTTCACTTGGTTCTCCGGGCGCCCTCTCTCCCACACCCCACCTCTTTCCTTCACCCCTAAAACTTTCAGGGTGTGTTTCCCAAACCCAGGGGCCTCTCCTACATAACGAGAGTGCAATGACCAGGGGCAGGGAGCCACATCTGCGCAGGACTCTCATCCCCAGATCTTCCATCCACTGCCTGTCCCTCATGCCCTTACGGCAGGCGACAGACGCTTTCTCCCTGCCCAGGACCAGGGCCTGGGTGACCAGTTGACCTTGGTGGCGATGGCCGGCTAGTCTTGTTGACCTGGAGCGTCCCAAGCCTTCCTCACCCCTGTCAGGGACATTTTTAAAGACAGTTCTCTTCCTGGTGCCCCTCTCTGGGTGCACCTCCATCGATGAGACTCCCGTCTAGCTTTGTGGCAGGAACACCCCAGGGGCGACACCTAGGTCATACCGGGGACACGCATGTCATTTGTGACTTGCTAGTGCAGGATCGTGGATCTCGTGGTGAAGCAGGCGTCCCCACTGTGAAGCGACTGCTTTCCCTTTGTCACTAACGAGTGTCCTGTGGGTGCAGCCTTGGCGATCTTCCACATAGCCTCTTTGTCCTCCAGCTTCCACCTGCTTCTCAGCCACAGAACTTCGTATTGACTCAGTAGTGACCTGGAGGGAGGAACGGGGCACCGCATGCCAGTGGCGAAGCACAAGGGAGCAGCTCAGGGCGGCGGGCATGTGCTGGGGTGGGGTGCTGAGGAAAGCTCCCGGGGAAGGGGCCCGTGCCCCGGATGGGAAGAGGGGCAGGTGGGGGCAGAGAGACCTGCATGTACTGAGGCCCTGAGGCCAGACTGTGTCCGAGTGACAGCCCGGCGTGGGGCTGCAGCAGGGGAGCAGTCTGGTCTGCCTGGTGAAGCAGCATCCTGGCTCTGTACCCCGGTGCAGGGAGAAGGCGCCAGAGAGGGGGTGTCATGATGGCTGCCAGTGTGGTCAGCGGTCCTGGGCATATCCAGCTGTCCCCTGGTGCTGAGGAGGTGGACGCTGCTCCAGGAATAGGCAGGGTGTGGGGCCTTCGCTTTCCAGACCTTTGGGCCCAGAGTGCCGGGGTGTGGTCCAGGAAGAGCCTCAGGGTGCCAGGGCAGGCTCAGTGGAGGGCGAGGCCAGAGGAGGCAGCAGCAGCCTCTGCTGTGGCGTGAGAATGAGAGAGAATGTGCCTGATCTCCTCCCTCAGAGCCACTGTGGCTGTGACAGCACGGGACGCGGGCAGTGACACGGAGCTCTCTGCCCCTTGGTTGGGGGCTCTGAGGTCTCAGCTGCAGGGAGCTGAGGCCAGGACATCCCACACCAAACCAGGGCTGGGGCAGGCTGGATGCTGTCCTGACACTTCCTCGCCCCACCTCGCAATGCCACCCGTAGGCACAGCCGGGCTGGGGCCATCTGGGCACAGGCACCTTGGAGGCGTAAGGGGACCTTCTCATCCTGTCACAGCGCCAGCCAAAGCCAGGCCCTGAACTCTGTCCAGCTTCCCAGTCAGATCTTCACTCTCATCCATCCATTCACTCTTCCTTCGTTCAACAAATAGTATCCAGTGCCTACTTCTAAAACATTCTTACGGAAATAAGACAACATTGACCTTTTTAGGGTAAGCTGATGCAGCCACCATGGAAATCAGTATGGAGAGTCCTCAAAACACTAAAACTAGAAATTGCATTTGGCCCATCTATTCCCCTTCTAAGTATTTTCCTGAAAGAATTAAAGACATTGTATTACAGTGATCCATGAATACCCATGTCTATAGCAGCACAGTTCATAATAGATAAATCTTGGAAACAACCTATATGTCCATTAACAGGTGAATGGATAAAGAAATTGTGCTATTTATACACAATGGAGTACTACTCTGGCATAAAGAAGGATAAATTTGAGTCATCTGTAGGAAAATGGATATACCTTGAGACCATAATGTTAAGAGAAATAAATCAAACACATGAGCTTAAATATCACATGGTTTCTCTTATATGAGAAACCCAATATATAAATAAAGTACAAAATAAAAGACAGTTAGAAAACAAAAAGAGAGGGAGAAAAGTTATAGCCAGCATGGCCAATGTATCTAAAAGTGTACCTCGATTCAGTAAAACTGACTTCTGTGTTTTATATGTTTTTTGGCCTGTTTAGCCATTAATCTGTGTTTATGATAATTAACTTGATAAAGATTTATAAAATAAATGAATCTGATGCTGGCAAAAAAAAAATTTTCAAAGCGGGTGGAGGGGAAGGAGGAAAGAAGAACTGGGATGTTACACATGGACCAATTCTCCAGTGAAGGTAGTCATGTTCTGCAAACGGGCACCAATAAAAATAAATAAAAACACGACCGCCTTTCCCCGAGGCGTGCGGCTTGGTGAGTTGAGACACAGACAAGACAGAGCCCTGCAAAGTTCCAGAACACTCTGCTCACCCCGACGAGACTCCCGTCCCCAGCTGCCCCCAGCTGCCGCCAGCCCCAGGCAGCCTGAGTCGCCCTGGTCTGTGGACTTGCCCGTGCAGGACCATTCCTGGAAGGCAGAACGTGGGCCCCCTTCCTGGGTGCTCTCCCAGGTGTCTGTGCTGGGGCCTCAGTGCTTCCTGGCACGGGGGCAGCTCGCTCCGTGGCCAGGCCACAGTCTCTCTGCCGACGGACACCCAGGCTTTGAACACCGTGCCTCCCTGTACGCTAACAGCTATGTTGGGAGCCGCCAGCTTCTCAGCAGCCCTGGGCTAGTCACTGGAGACTCGGCCACTCTGATTGCTTCCCCTGGAGGGGAGAGGAACTGTGGGCGTGGCAGGACCACCTCTGCCCCCCGGGGCTGCCTGCCTTGCCCCTGTCCCTCGGCTGGTGCTGGTGTCCTGGATCATCAGCTGCCCGCCTCCTCTCCCCGTGCCCCAGGGACCCCGCCATTGGAATCCAGATGGTGGCCCTGATCCAGGACGGCTTCCTGAGACCTTGCTCCAAATGGGTCATGGTCAGCGTGCCCAGGGGTTAGGACCGGACGCGTCTTCCTGGGGTTTTGCCGAATCCTGGCAGCCAGGAACCGGGCCATGCCTGGACTTGTTGCAGCGTGTCTCGCCCAGTAGGAGACCAGACACAGGGCAGGACGCAGCCCGTGGTGTTCGCAGCTCTGTCTCCACAGGTGGGCGCTTTAAAAGCATTTGTTGGATGAACGAATCGGGTTTTACCTCCTTTGTGCTGACTTCCGCATCTATAAAATGACTGTATTGTTCCCTGTGTAGTCTGCTATTGACAAGCAGAATGGAGCGGTCATAACTTCACCCTAATTCCTGTCTAGGCCCCACCCCTGTCCCACACCCCCTTCTGAAAAGGCGGCCTGCAGTGCCAGACTCCCAGAGAGGCTATGGACAAGTACATTTCGGAAGCCTGGGAGACCGTGCGTTGTCAGGAGGTAATTTAGGGTGATGAAAGGAGAGTGAAAGGGAGGCGGCCTGCAGGACCACATTGGTTGCTCCAGGGTGCCCAGAGCAGACATTTCCAGAGAGGCTGGATCTTCTGGCCGGTCCTGCCCTTGACTCTCCTTCCTGGCCAGCTGTCCGTCTACGAGGCTCCCTGAGAGCGGTCCCAAATTCTCCAGGCTAAAGGCGGGAAAAACAATCTTCTTTTTTTTTTTTTGGTACCGGGGATCGAACTGGGGTCCTTGCGCTTGCGCAGCAGGCGGCGAAACCACTGAGCTAAACCCCTGGCCCTGGAGAAACAATCTTGAAGTCAGTGATAATGACCATGGAATCCAAAGTGAAGGACATAGGTGAGCCCCTTGGCGCCGTGGCCAACCCCCCTGGCCAGCTAGCCTTGTTCCGGGACCTATACCCACTCCACTGCTCTCCCTGACCGGGGCTGAATGAGGAAGAGTGACAGAGACTCAGTCAGCTTGACCTGGGCAGCCAGGGGGCTCTCGCCTCGACCAGGCAGAGGAGCCCCTAGCTTCTGGCTCATCTCACCTTTATCACCTTTATTCACTCCAAAACGGGCACAAGCGATTAAAGCAACACAAGGTTCATCTGCTTTCCAATATCCATTAGCACATACAACCTAACCTCAGCTGCCTTAACTTTTCCCTAATACGCAAATCCAATCACCCCTGAGTGCAGCCTTTCTTCCTTGTACTCACAGAGGAGGCCAAGGAAGCCTTAATTCTCCTCTGGTCTCCCACACAAGGGCACCAAAGGAAAGACACTGGAAACAAATGTACATGGCAGGCCTAACTGGAGTGTTAGGAATAAACATGCTCCAAAATCAAAGATGAAAGCCGATGGAACAGTGCTTGCCGCAAAGGCATAGAAGTAAACCGTGAAAGGAGTTGAGAGAAGCCAGGCGGATACAGTAACTGGTAGTGTGACACAGAAACATTGGACACGTGAGGGAAAGCCGGGCAGGAGGGACTTCCTGTGTCAGAGCCCGCAGTCACAAACAGACGGCGGTGTTTGACGTGTCACAAAGCACGTGCGTAATCGAAAGTTGGAATAGAGAATATGCTTGCAAATAACACACCGGCTTTTCTAGCGCTGCAGAAATATTTATAGAAACGCCATACACGCTGGTCATAAAGGCTCAATAAATTAAGAAATCTTAGGAGCCGCGTGTACCGGCTACATTTTCTAATCACCATGCAAAACAAAGCCTTAAACAGGTTTACCCCTAAAGGTCCCCATCCAGAAGCTTCAGGTCCCAATGCTGGTCTCTAACTGCTTTGTGCACCAGTCCTGTTTTGTTTTCCACACAACAGTTTGGGCGTCGAACGTTCCTCTGAATGCCCTGGCATCCTCGGAGGGTCCACGAATTCCAGCTGTGACCCCTGTGACTGGCACAACAACCACGGGGATGGGATCTGACGGGGTGTCCTTCCCCGGATCCAATGCAGGCTCGGGATTGCAGGACGCCTGTGGACAGTCTGCAAGAAGGGAGGCGAGGGTCCGTGCGCTCTTTATGTCACCACTGGAACCTGCTGAGGACTCTCCCGGACACACAGCTCCAGCACCGACCGCTGGGCCCTCGCCGTGCAAGCACTAGCTCATCCTCCGAGTGCTTGGTGCACAGTGGCTCCCTTGCCCTCTGGCTTCCCCTGACCCTCCCAACCCCATTCACAGCCCTCTCTGGGTGTCGGCCCTCAGGCCTGGCATGGTAGCAACATCTCCCTGGGGTCAGGGCCCAGCCCTTTTCCCTCCCCCTACACCCCACCCACACCTTTTCCTCTGGTTCTCCGTCCCGCCCCGTGCTGGACCTGACGGGCCAGGCAGCATGGTGCAGGACCTTTGAGAGCAGTGATGGCGAACCTTTTGGAGCTTTCAATGATACCATCAGCCTGCTCACTCGTGTTGTAGGTTTGCCACCACTATTCTAAGGGGAGATGCAAGGAAGACCCAAAGGGCTGAAGAACTACCCAGGGGTTGGGTGTGGAGTGGCTGCCAGCCCTGGGGGAGCAGTAGAGGGAGCTGGCTGGTGGGAGCCGCTCAGGGACCGGAGACATCCTTGTCCCTCCCCTGTGGCCACGAGCCCCTTTCCTCAGTAGCCCAGGGAGCCCAGGCAGGGCAGGGGCCCCACCTCCCTCCTCCTGAGCGGTGCCCTTGTCGTGAATTCCTTGTCGTGAAGCCTGAGCCCTTCCGCCTCCCAGGGCACCTGCAGGCTGCTGCAATCCACCCGCCCACACCTCAGTTCACTCTCAGGGTCTCAGCAGCACACGAGCCCGGGTGATGCTGACGGGAACTTAGGCTCAGAAAACCTAAGAAGCAGGTGGTAGGGACGGTTCTGCCCGAGGACAGGGGCCTGAGGTCGCCCGGGGCCCAAACTCTTCTGCTGACTCTGGGCCTCATCCTGGGCCGAGGTGAGGTCTCAGCCCTTGCCCAGCTTCAGTTCCAGGCAGGCAAGACAGCAGGAGGAGCCACCCCGGAGCAGGCGGGAGGTCAGCTCAGCGCAGAGGTCAGTGCTGGCCTCACTTAGCCCGGAACCCGGCCTGGTGAAACCTGGCTTGCGGAGCACCCACACCCCATCACTCAGGCAGGGCGGGTCTGGGAAGCGTTTCAACAAGCGTTGGCTCCACCTCGTCTTCCCGACAGGTGATTCCCAGGACCTGGCAAGTTCAGGAAGACCGCACAGCCCTCGCTCGGAGCCTCCCTTGGCCTCTGCAACGGCCCCAAAGGCTCCGGGTTGCCCTCTAGTTGGGCAGGGCCAGGGGCAGGGAGCCCCGCCCCACGCAGCCCTGCCCAGAGGCGGGGCCTCACCTGAGGCGGGCAGGTAGGCGGCTGGCCGTCAGCTGGAGGCTTTTGGCCTTAACAGGGGCCAGAAGAGCACACGGGGGTGGGGGCAGGACAGTTCACGGGGAGCCCTCGCCCGCTCACCATGGGCGAGAGACGCTTTGGCTTCCTGCAGAAACTCGCCTTCCTGGCCCGGGGCCACCAGTACCAGGCACTGCAGAGAGTCGACGAGGAAAGCTCGGTGAGTGTGGGAGAAGCAACGAGGGGCAGGCGCCCGACCCCACTTCTACCCAGACCCCATCTGGCCGCTGCATGCTGGGTCCCACCTGGGCCTCCTCCCCGAAGCCCACTCTGTGGCCACACTGCTGTCTTTTCTACCTGGCTTGGGAGCTCCTCCATGACCCTCACCCTGCAGCCCATCCTGGAGACCAGAGCCCAAGGTCCAGAGCGCTCACCTAGTTCCTTAGGGGCTCAAAGCCCCCCAGGGCCCTCACCTAGCCAGGAAGTGGAGGGAGGTCTCCCTGACTCCCAAGCATTTACCTTCCCATGTCTTCAGCCCAGCTGCTATATGGAGTTTTACAAGCAACTGGAATGGGGGGGGGGGGCAAGTGTTTAGCAATAACTGGAAATCAAAGTGCTGAAGGAACAGTCCTCCGGCCTGGCTTCCTGTCACCAGGGCACTTTTAATCCACTCCAGGTTGTATGTTGACTTGGAAGCTCCCGGGGACCCTCTGGGACCAGCCAGTGGGATTCCAGGGCCCCGAATTTCTCGGGGACCCATGGACAGAGCTGTTAAAAGCCAGTCCTGTGACTGCTTCTGGCGGCTGGGGCGGGAGCTTCCCGGGGAGAAGGTGACCCCACAGAACACCCCACATGACTGAGGGCAGTGGCCCCGTGTTTCTGCAGAAGCGCCCAGTGGGCACAGTGCCTGGCTGCCACTCCTGACGGCCCTGGGCTTGTCAGAGCCAGGACCTGCACCAGCCTGTTCCCAGTGAAGGGAAACCTCCAGGTTCAAAGCATTTTTAATGAAAAATCTGCCAAAAGACATATAACGTGCTCCTTCTCCTCCCAAAGACTGCTAATAGTCGAAGCATTTCGATTGTGTGATTCTTAAGCACAGGGGCGTTTGTACAGGGTGTTTTGGGGGGGGGGGGGGCGAGTGCCGGCGGGGGTTAGCGCGCTGCGGACGGCGGACCTGGCCCCTCAGGAGCACGTCTGTCATGGGCGTGCGTGGGCTGGCCCACAGAGCTCGTCTTTCCTCTGACTTTTCCCATAACTTTTTCCTTTCCGGGTTTTGCCTTTTGCGTCGGGCTGGTATTTTTCAAGCACTCCTGAGTGTCGGTGGTGATCGGGCTTTCTCGGGTGTGTGGGTGGGCCGGCCAGCGTTCCCCGGGGAGGGAGGACATTCTGCTCTCCGTGCCAGGTGCACTGTGCCGATGGCCCGGGTTCTGGCCGCACCTGGCCGTGAACACAGCTGTTCTCACAGCACCCTGAGGCTGAGTGCCTCTCAGGCGTGGGCGTGGGTCGCCTGAGCGTGAGGACTCCCAGGGCAGATGTGACTCTCGCAGGTGTGGAGGCCCTGGAGAGACAGGGGTGCTGTCTGCAGGGGCGCCCTAGCCCAGGCAGGAAGCTGCAGTGCAGCTGAGTCGGGAGAGCGGGAAATAACCGAGGCCTGCAAGGCCCCGCTTCCTCACCCCAGGGCCCCTCCTGAGCTCTGACTTGCGTCCTCTGACTTGAACTGTTTCTCTCAGGAAAGTTTGAAAAGGAGCGATGTTTGCTGAGGTGATTACTTCTGCAATCGCTGTCACTCCCTTTTATGAGCCTGTAGTGTGCGCCCCATCCCGGATCCTGGGGCGGCCGCTGTGTCCTCGGGTGAGCCGAATTGCACCAGGAATGCTCCCTGAGCGCTGCAGGGCATCTGAGGCTCCTGGGTGGGCCTGGTCCCCCCTCCTGAGTCCTGGCTGTGGCAGAGAGTGCCCGGATGCAGGTGCCCACACAGCAGAGGCCAGTGGTCTTAGGTGTGAGTCGGAGAAACCAAGGGGCGTTTGGCAGCCGAGCCAGTGGTCTTAGGTGTGAGTCGGAGTAAAGGAGCAGAGTGGATGGGAACCAGAGGCAGAGCTGAAGAGGCCTGGGAGGCCCAGCTTAGGCAGCGTCCTCAGAGCCTGAGGAGAGCTCCTGAGGCTGCCTTTCCGGTGATGAGAAGCAGGGTGTTAGAGCCCCTTGGTTTTGCTACTAGATAAAGCCTCTCTCTGCTGATCTGAACGTTAAGGGGGGAGCATGTCGGACCAGAAAGCCCTGCTTCCCAGGCCTCAGCGCCCACGAGGGAAGCCTCTGCCCCTCAGGGCTGCCACCTCCCGCCTCTGTGAGCCTGCCCACACTCACGCATTATCAGCTTTCCCAAAGTTTACCAACGGAAGAAATTGCAATCCCCCCAGTATTGCCTTAAATGATTTGTATGAAAGTGACTTCAATAAGTATAAAACTTGCTAGAAAATAGCTATGTGCTTATAATAACTATACAAATTAAGTTTGTACTAAGGTTATACAAGGATGGCTGAGAGTTCAAGGCCAGCCTGAGCTATACAGTGAGTTCAAAGACAGCCTGAACTACATAGTGAGGCCTTGTCTCAAGAAGCCCAAAAATATACCTGAAATAATATATAAAATACAAAGGTACCAACATTATTCTGGTGTGACTCATGATATTCTATGAAAACTCAAGCAGTGAGGTGAATGGTTAGCTTGGTTACCTATCCACAATGCCATAGTTTACCATAACAAATGAGTATCAGCCGGTGGTTTCTGTGGGTCTGAAATCTGCCTGTGGCGAGCTCCGTGTCCTGGCTCAGGGCCTCGTTAGGTTCTATGGGGCCCGGGTCTGTCCTGCTGGGTGGCTGTTTGCAGGCCTGTTCACAGGCCCGTTCCCCAGCTCTGCTGGGCTCCCCCCAGGGCTGCATCAGAACCCGGTGGCTGGGTCCCCAGAAAGACAACAGAAGAGACAGAGGGCACCCTGAGAAAGACCAGGGACCACAGCCTCCCAAGTGCCATCTCAGGGTCCGCCAGATCCTAGTTCCTGCCACATCTGTCCACGGAGGCAAGTGTGGGTCCAGCCCACCCTCGTGGGAGGGGAGTCAGCAGGGCTGTGGGTCCTGAGGGGCCAGATGGGTGGCTGGGGGTGTCTCGGAGGCCCCTCCACAATGACAGAAATACTTCTTCAGATGACATCAGTCAATTAAACCCAGTTACCCCTGATATGTATCTGTTTTTGTTAGCATTTCCGTTGGGCTCTGTTATTGGGATGTTTGGAGTTTTGATTTTTTTTTTTTTTTTTGCAACTGTGTAAAGTTTACAAAGGTGGAAAATTCATGTACACACAAATGGAATTTTTTAAACATGAAGATGTGACAACTGTAGGTTAGTGGGTTTATAGACAGTATTTTTTCCATAAAATTCATCTTTATGATTATCATAATAAACATGTCCAACACTTTCCACAAAAGGAGAACAAAGAAACTATAGTGTAAGTTACTTGCAAGTTACTTCAGCTTTGGTATTTTCAGAGGCTATATATAATTAGTGGGCTGGCAAGTCCTTTTTTGTTTGTTTTTGGAGACAGGGTCTTGCTGTGTAGTTCAGGCTTTGAGCTCGCTGTGTAGCCCAGGCTGACCTTGAGCTTGTGGTGATCCTCCTGCCTCAGCCTCCCAAGCACTGGGATCATAGCTGTGCACCACCACGCCTGGCAGCAAGTCTTATTTTTTTGGTACGGGGGGATCAACTCTGGACCTTGCACTTGCACAGGGGGCAGCGAAACCACTGAGCTAAATTGACGGCAGCAAGTCTTACTTTTTTTTTGGACTGGGGATCGAACTTGGAACCTTGCGCTTGCAAGGCAGGTGGCAGAACTACTGAGCTAAATCCCTGGCCCTTGCAAGTCTTACTTTTAAAACTACAAAATCTCGCTCCTCCTCCAGTCATCTCATGCCTCACATGGGTCTGCTCCACTCTCTTCCCCCCAGAGGCTTTTTGGTTTTCTCTTCCCATGGATTTCATCAACTAGGACTTCATTAACTTGTGTGTCGGGGAAGCTCCTGGCCAGGTCTTTTTTCATGTTAGTCCATGTTCGCCATGCATAATGCTTTCATTCCTTGTGTGGCGCTGTTGCGTAGATACAGCACATTTAACTCCGTCAACTGCTTTCCCTCTACCTCCATGTCTTGATCCTTCCCCTTTGAGAAAGATCGATTTCCCTACTTCCTATTATCTTTTATTTTGCTCTTACTTTATACTTTGTGTTTCTTTTTTTTTTTTTTTTTTTTTTTTTGGTACCGGGGATTGAACTTGTGTCCTTGTGCTTGCGCAGCAGGCAGCGAAACCACTGAGCTAAATCCCCGGCCCCTACTTTGTGTTTCTTGTATAAGAGAAACATGCAATATTTAACCTGTGTCTGATTTATTTCATTTAACATTATGGTCCAAGGTACACCATGTTCCTACAATTGACTCAAGTTTATCCTTCTTTATGACAGAGTAGTGCTCCATTATGTGTAAATACCACATCTTTATCCACTCATCTGTTGATGGACACAGGCTGTTTCCAAGATTTAGCTGTTATGAATCATACTGCTATATGAAGCCCTTGGGGCACCCGTCTGGTCCTACCATTGTGAGGCTCGTGGACCCCGGGTGGCCCTGGTCCCCAGAGAGGACTCGGGGGCATCAGGGTGGTGGGCAGGAGGGGCTCTGGGCCCAGAAGCCACCAGTGCCCTGGGTGCCCCTGGACTGGGCTGCCAGGGACAAGGCTGCCGGGACTGAAATGCGGCTGTGACTTCCGTTTTGTGGACAGAGACACCCTGAGGGTCTGAGTTCTCTTCCCTGTCCACCATCAGCCAGGCCAGAAGAGAACTGGGGGAAGCGCCCTTGGGTCCACCAGGGCCACAGCGAGTGTTAAGAGGACCTGGCTGCCATGGTGGGGCAGTGCATGGAGTGTGTCGGGCAGACAGGGCCAGCAGAGTGGGTGCTGTGCTGTCCACAGCACCATGGGGCCACAACCTACTACCTCGGGAGGCACCAGTGCAGACGGGGTGAGGACGGTGGTGAGCTGCAGGCTCCTGACAGACACGTGCGGACGTGGCTGGGAGTGCAGCTTGCATAGGGGCAGGAAAGCCTGGGTTCACGGTGGTGAGGAGCCTGTCTGGGCAGAGCTGGCTGCAGAGCTCATGGGACCTGATTGGAAAGGAGACATGAGCTGCTCTTGCAAAAGCAGGAGAAGCTGGGCGTGGTGGCACATGTCTGTCATCCCAGCACTTGGGAGGCTGAGGCAGGAGGATCACCAAGATTTTGAGGCCAGCCTGGTCTGCATAGTAAGTTCAAGGCCAGTCTGAACTACATAGGGAGACCTTGTCTCAAAAAGAAAAAAAGAAGTAGGAAATGCTCCTCTCTCTTTCATTATCTCTCTCCCACCCTGGTGGTTTTTCATTTGCTCTCAGTGCTGAGCCCTGCCGAGGAAGGCAGTAGGCCTGAGCCAAGCTGCCCAGCCCCACCCATGTCTCCCTTTGTCCCACGCGGTTTTCTTCATACAGCACGAGTTCAGTCAGATTCTTCCACATGCAAGATGGTGGCTGTGGTGACCACGGAATGCTGAACCCGGTAACCCAGTGGACCCCAAGCCCCAGCCAGCAGTCCTGTCCCCAAGGCCCGGAGCCCAGCCCTCTTGTTGGAGAAGAGCGAGGTGGCGGGGTGGCGCTGCTCCGGTGGGGTTGGACCTGTGAACGGCCCTCGCTTCTTGGCCCCTTCGGCGGCCTTGGCAGTTGAGAGAGAGTGGTGAGGGCCCTGTGTGGCACTGACGGCCACCCAGCCCGACGTCAGAGCCCAAGAGGGAGGTGGCGCGGCTGCTTTCTCCCATGGGCCTCTGCTGCTTGCCGACAGCGCCTCCTCTCCGGTCCCCATGCGAGTCTGTCCTGGCCTCATGAGGATCGGTATCGCCCATGACCTCGCCTCAGCCAGCCCCCTGCTTCCAGGCCAGGCAGGCACAGGCTCCCTGCACGGCCAGTTCAGGCCTCATACACGCGGATGGGGAGGGTGTAACCCAGCCATAGCACCAAGTCCCCTGTGGAAAGCCTCTCAAAGGGGGCTTTCTGGGGGCTGTGGGCCACCCCGAGGAGATGGGCAATTTGGTGGAGGCTGGCGGAGCCTCTGGAAGTCGTGTTTATTTGGACCCTCTGGGTGGGAAGTGAAGGTCCCATCCGGCTCAGCCGTCCTTGCTGTGCCCTGTGCCGGCCTGGTGGAGGGAAGGAGCCTGTGTGGAGTGACCTGGCGTGGTGCTCAAGTACAGACGGGGCATCCTGCCTGGGACGTACAATTCCAGGGTCCCCAGGGAAAGAGGCCGAACCTTCCAGAGCCACGGCGGGCACTGCACAGAGCCCACTTTCCAGGCCAGACCATGGACCTCGGTGTGGTTATTTCACTTGCTTGCCGGGACACCCACGTCCCTCTTAGTGTTCCCTGTCTTGTCTCCTGCGGTCACACTGACTGTGGGACCCTCGAGGTGAGGGGGATCAGCCGAGACCTGTCCTAGCCAGGACCTCAGGCAAAGCAGGGACGGCCCATCTCCTCCCGGCCTTGTGAACCAAGGCAAATCTGTGCCCTCGTGGCCTGGTGCTGACCTGGGTATTCAGGCAGGAATCGTGAGGGACCCGGGTCCCTTCCAGACCTGTGGGTTTCTGCTCAGCCCAGCATTTGCTCTTTGCAGAAGTTGTGTTGGTGACACAGGTGACATTCATGATGTTCTTTGCCCATCAGTGAACAGGAATAATAAACAGGGATAAAAAAATAAATGAGAGAAGATACATAACACTCTACAATGGCTAGGTCAAAAAGGATTTTTCTCCAGTACTGGGGATCAAACTCCAGGCCTTCCTACTGACCCAGATCCCCAGCCCTTTTTCATTTTTTGTTTTGAACAGGGTCTCACTAGTTCACCCAGTGCCCAGGATGGGCTGGAACTTGTGATCCTCCTGCCTCAGCCTCCTGGAGTGTGGGGTTGCAGGCATGTGCCACCAAGCCCATCTAAGCAGTGCTTGTATTAGAGACCCACCACCATCTGCCTCTGCCCCTGGGTCGAGTGCAGGCCTCTGTCACACAAGTGTTCACCAGGGAGATGGAGCTGGCAGTGTCATTCACGGGGCTCACAGCAGAGCGGCCCTTTCACCACCGAAGGCTGGATGGAGTCTGGGTGCTCTGAGCAAAGCGAGCAGGCCCTGGGGTCCCTGCCATGAGGTCGGTTGCTCTCTCGGTCACCAGGGAGCGTTCTTGGGGACCCCAGCCTGCAACATCAGCGTCTATGTGACATCGGCCCTTGTGCTGAGGACCCTCCTGTAGCTGCCCGGCAGAGCTGGTGGGGGGCAGATATTTGTCAGATTATTACACTAGCAAGTGTACAGTTACAGCCCGAGTCCTGTGGGGTGTTCTCTGCACCACCAGCCCACACGCACATCTGCACACATGCACACGCACACGCACATGCACACGCACACGCACAGCCTGGTACCGGCTCGGGGGCTGGAACAGTCCTGTGTAACTCCTCTCGCCCTGAAGCTGGAATCTAAGAAACCCCTCCTCACAGCAACCCTGCCTCTTGGTGTCACCGTCCCCATTTTACAGAAGAGGAAGCTGAAACTCAGAAAAGTCCAGGACCTCAGTGAGGGCTGCCCAGGGGTGTGGTGGAGCCGGAATCAGCTCTGAGCAGCCAGGCTCCTTTGCTGCACTTAGGGGTTTCTTCTTTTTCTAAGGTGGAAACACCCCAGGGCAGGCATCCTGAGGTCTCCTGTTTTCTCGCAGAGTCAAGCTCTGCACAGGTGCATCAGCTGCCCGGGGTGCGCAGGGCCTGGCCGCTGCTCTTCCTGGCCTTGCAGCACTGTCCCCTCCTGCAGGGCCCCTTGTTCCCCTCGGCGGCGGCGGCGCCTGGTGCTGGGGCAGCCCCGCCCCTCCCTCCGGGCTGCCCTGGGCTGTTTCCTTAGGTCCTGCGGAGGCAGGGACCAGCGGAGACAGCTCTGGCTCTCTGCCCTCGAGTGGCTGACGAGGTCACAGTGCCCTGCACTGCCTCCCTCCTCTCCTCCCATCAGTGGCTCGGTCACGGGACCCCTCCAGGGCGATGTCACTGGGAGTGGAGGTCTTTAGCCCCACGTGAGGTGGAAATCAGACGTGGGCTGGTTCTGAAGGGGAAATAAAGCGAAAGTTTGTTACAAGACAGAAACCACTGGCCCCAAGAAGGAGACAGGGAGGCCCAGAGACGCAGCCACCTGTGGGGGCTCCGAGCAGTGTCCTCAGTTGCTCTTGGGTCTTTAAGAGGGCCGAGGTCTCCAGATGGGGCGGGGTTCCCATCGCAGCGTGCGGGCGGCTCCCCTTTGATTAACCATTTGCTTGCTTCCCCCTCTATTGCTCTGAGGGGCAGCTGCCTGCTGGATCCCTATCTGGCGGCTCCTTTGAAGTCCTGCTGGCTCCTGGTCCCAGCAGTGGCCGCTCCAATTCCCCCACCCCACGCCTGTGGCCCAGTCTGAGGCTCCGCTCTCCCAGACAGTCCGTGTGGGGTTTGCCCCGACCCTGCCTCCGTGCCAAGCATAAGCGCACTGGGAGCGAATATGGTGCCCACCTGTGATGCCCGGAGTGCCCAGAACACCGAACGGGGAGGAGGAGGATGGGTTTGGCTGTGAGTGGACACACAGCTGTACTCACTGAAGTGATCCGAGCAAGGGAAGTACAAGGGAAGCTGTGTGTGGCTCCACTGAGGTGAGCGTCCAGCGCGGCAGAGGAACCCGCATTCTAGAAGTCCTGATGTCAGTCCCCTTCAAAGAGGGAAGTTGCCAGCGTGGTGGCGCACGCCTGTAACCCCAGCACTAAGGAGGCTGAGGCAGGAGGTTCGCTGCGAGTTTGAGGCCAGCCTGGTCTACACAGTGAGTTCAAGGCCAGCCTAGAATACACAGTGAGACCCTGCCAAAAAAAAAAATGGAAGAAGGAAGCAAGCAGGAGAGGGAGCAGAGAGAGGGCACAGGGAGGTGGTTACCCAGGTGTGTGCGTAGGTAAATCTTCCTCCAGGTCCACACTTAAGACCGCACCGATGGCTGAGTGTGGGTCAGCCCCAGTGTAGCTCACAGTTTTCATACAGGAAGATGAGCCGGCCTCGCAATTGTATTTTAGAGGAGCCTAAAATTTTGTGCTGTAGTGATGTGATTCCCCACCCCACTGCCCATTTACAGCAGCTGGTATTTAGCTGTTACGAACAGTGTACCAATGGGAGGCTTTGAGCAGACCCCGTTCCTCAGTGAGTACACCGGAGAGAATCTCCCCGGCGGGTCTGCCTGATTTGTCCCCTCCAGATCCAGATGAGCCCGGCCTCTGTCCCCAGTGTCTCGGGCCAGAGACTTCCTGGGCTCCTCCCAGCTGGGTGGAGGACAGCGCCCTGGCATCGTCTGAACACACACAAAAGCCATCACTGTTCCTCGCCGTGAACTCTCAGTTCACATCTTTCTAACAGCCCATTAGAAAAATGACCTGAGGTTCTTTCCATAGCTCAGGGAGCTTCGCTGGCTTGGAAAATGCTGCTGCATCCGGGTTGGGAGCTGCAGGAGGCAACCCCAGGGGCGGTTTCATCTCTGACTGCAGTGCAGAAGCAGACCCAGCCCCTTTTTGTCTTTGGGATTTGTTTTTCCAGTACTCCTAATTGTCGCTTGAGTAACTTCTTACTTGTGGGCCAGGGACTACATCCGGTCTCCACGGGCAGCCTTTGCCCTTGGCATGTGGCAGTGGGGAGGGGAGGAGAGGGAAGAACCCGCAGGCTCCTGTGGCAAGGGAAAGGGGCTCTGGCCCACAGCACCAGCCACGACCCAGAATTTGCTCAGTCCCCACTGTGTGACACAGCACACGGGGAGCGACTTCCACAGCTGCCCTGCGGCTGTACCTTCACAGTGCCACCTCTGGGGTCAGCTGTGTGTAGCTGGCGTCCGAGCAGCAACCCCAGCCGCCCCTCTGCCCTCCCGCTGCCCCACAGGGGCCCCCAGCTCCTGGGCCTCTGTTTGGGCACCCAGGGAAGTGGCCAAGACCAGTCCCCTCCTCCCGTGAAGCTCGCGGTCCCCTGCAGGGGGCAGATGTGTGGGTGAGCGGGGAGCAGAGGACAGGGAGGCCCTGGGATCCTGAGGGTTCAGAAAGCGGGGTTCTCCCTGGGGGCGGAGGTGGGACACCAGTGTCCTGTTGCCGTGATGATGGCCCCGCAAGCCTTGGCTTCAAACAGCGCTCTTGGGTTACCTGGTGGTTCTGGAGGATGAGGTCCCACATGGGTGTCAGCAGGTGGACAAGACTGGCCAGCTGCAGAGCCTGGTGTCACAGCCCTGTAGTCCCAGCACTCTGGGAGGCTGAGGCAGGAGGATTGCTAGTTCGAGCCCACACGGGGAGACTATGGCTGGGGGTCCAGCTCTGTGTGAATACCCTGGACTTAATTCCTAGTACCATGCATCTGTGCACACACAAGTGAGCAGGCCAGCTCCTGGAGGCTCCGAGGGAGAATCCATCTCCCTGCTGTCCCAGCGCCCCCCGCCCGCCCTGCATTTGTGGCTGTGGCCCCTCCTCCATGTGCAAAGCCCTCTATGAGGATCTGTGATGGCCTTGCCTGCCCCCCTGGTGACCAGGATCACTCCCAACTCAAGACCCCTGACCAGCGCGCCCGGCCATGGCCCGGGGCCCCTTCAGGGCAGGTGTACAGGCTCATCATGCAGGTCAGCCACCTCTCCATGTTTCAGAGAGCAGGGGATACAAACTGCGCCTGCCTCTGAGGGCCTCGGTTACCCCATGCAGAGTAGGCGGGCTGGACGTCAAGTGCGTCCAGGGTCGAAGCTGTCGCAGTGCTCACGTGGTGGGCCAGGGCTGTGGTGGTGCCGGTCCCTACCCATCCAGCCCTTCTTCAGGCTCAGCTTCCAGCAGGGCTTGGAGGGCCCTGTTCCCCAAGACCCCATGCCACCCACACCTCCTCCAGGGTGCAGGAGTCCGTCCCTCCCTGCGTGGACTCCAGCCACTCCCACCAGTGCGTGGTCTGTTGGCCATGGCCATTCCTGTCCTCCAGGATGGCAGCCCCTCAGGGAAGGGCATGCTGG
Source organism: Heterocephalus glaber (assembly GCF_053883595.1). Lineage (NCBI taxonomy): Eukaryota > Metazoa > Chordata > Mammalia > Rodentia > Bathyergidae > Heterocephalus > Heterocephalus glaber. The sequence continues at coordinate 1,394,251 of NW_028258137.1, forward strand.
ATTGGCCTGAGGGCCCTCAAGCCAGGCATCCTTAGCTCAGCCCCAGTGCCCATGGCGTCCCCCACAGGCTCTTCTGTGCCTTGTGGCTGATCCCCAGTCCTTGGTCAGTCTGGGGACTTTGTCAAGAGCCCAGTGACCATGATGGAACACATCCAAATCCCCCAGGAACCTGTGCAGCCACAGGCTGCCGGTCCGGGGCAGGACAGGGCCTGAGACTCAGCATTTCCAATGAGCTCGGCCCTGAGGATCATACTTGGAGAACCACTGGACAGAGGCAAAAGTGGGCCATTCACAGATCTCTGCCTGGGGAAAGACTGGCCTGGAAACCTTGGAAAGAAGATGGCCCAGATGTCAGTCACTCCCTTAACGACACCTGCCCGGCTACCCCTGGTGATGGTGACTGACCCTCGCGTCCTCTCCGACTCCGCTGACCTGATCACTGCATCCACCATTAATTGTGAAATTCTTCTTTTTTGGGTACTGGGAATCGAACTCAGGACCTTGCACTTGCCAGGCAGGCACAGGCACCGCTAAGCTGCAACCCTGGCCCAATTGAGAAACTGTTGAAGGGCCGGGCTGTGTGGCTCCTCTCTGCCCCCTCTCCCTCGGGGACCCAGGGCCCAGCACTGTCCTGGCCTCGGGCGCCAGGTCCCCAGAAAGTCCCTGTCTTGTCTTCTCACCCCTCCCTCCGGTCCTTCCCTGCACCGAAGCCCGTTCCCCTCCGCCGCCTCCTCCTCCTCCTGCCGCTCCCTGACTCCTCACCCTGCCAGGACTGCTAAGGGATTTGTCCCTCCCTAGGTGAGGCCTTTCTCTTACTACAGCGTTCTCAGGGAACCAGGGTGTCTTCAGCTGATGCAATCCTGCCTGCAGGGTCCCTGCTGCATGGGGCCATTGAGGTTTTAGCTGTGACCGCAGGCAGAACTGCAGTTATGTCTGGGCATGCCATAGCTGGCCTGTAGGCCAAACTCGGCCTAACCGGTACTTAATTGTGAAACAATTTTTCCCCAAAATGATGTAGAATTGTTCCTGCTCTGGGGGAAGAGGTGACTGGCGAGGAGGAACAGTGGAAGTTGCGATCTTTGTTTTAAGTCAAGGAAGAAGTTAGTGCCTTCCGCCTTCCGCCTTCCCACTTCCCTGTAACCTGCTGGGAAAGGACAAGATGGGCCTGATACCAGAGTCGTGGGTATCGGAATGCTGGGAAGGGCAGGGAACACCCCACATGCCCTGGGGCTGAGGGTCTCCCGGTAGCAGAGCCTCCAAGGCAGCTCGCGAGACTGCTCTGCCACTGTGACTCTCAGTGCAGGTCCCAGGCCTCTCAGAGCTTGGCTCCGCCCCCCGCCCCTTTCCTTGGGTTATTTGAAAGGTCTCACAGAGCTGGGCTGTGGTACCACCTACGATTGGGAGGGGCGCTGGCTAAAGTCGTGTGGGTACTTGACCTAGAGCCGGAGAAGTTCAGGGTTCTAAATACATAACTTGTCCCTCTGCTGTGTCAGTATTGCAAAGCCCAATTTTACTAAATAAGTTTGCTTTAAAACCAGCCACGGGTGGGGTGGGGTGGGGTGGGGGCGTGCCTGTGATCCCAGCGCTCCGCTCCAGAGTCCGGAGTCCGGGGCAGAAGAATCACGGTGAGTTTGAGGCCAGCCTGAGCTTCATAGTGAAACCCTGTCTCAAAGACAGACAAAAAGCCCCAGCCACATGAGTAAGTGCTGACTGGTCTCAACGCAAGTGCCAGTCAGCAGAGGAGTGGACAGGTGAGTTGTGTCTGCACCGCAGTGGGTTCCAAGCCCCCGGAAAGGAGCCAGCGTCACACATACTACCATGTGTGACTGACTACCCACCCTGGGCAGAGCAATGGCGGCGGGGCTCCGGGGCTGGTTAGGGTGACCGCCGAGCTGTGAGCTGGGCACTGACGCTGCCTCCTGCTCTTCCCACAGACTGACGGGCAGTGCCAGCTGGAGGCCACCGAGAGGAGGAGGACGGTCTGGGCCTTGCCACCCAAGGAAGCGTGCAAATGCCACAGAGAGGACTTGGCAGAGGCGCTTTCTGTAAGAATCGCACTCGCACCTGGTGCCAAAGGAGCTGCCTTTCCGGGCTAAGAGAAGGCAGCGCGAGGCCCTGAACACTGCTTTCCCTGGGTGTGAAGCTGCCCTGTGTAGTTTAGCTGCTTGACAGCGCTGACCAGTCGCGATGTGGGAGGGGCCTCCAGGCAGACTCTCACCAGCGCTTTGTCCCCGAGCCGCCCCTCCAGGGCCTCCTGAGAGCCAGGTGCCCGTGCACAGCCCGCACAACCCTCGGCGGGGAGACCCGGGGGCAGACAGTGGGGGACCCATGGGGAGCAACAGGCACAGCCCAGCCGTCCCTCGAGATGAGCCACGTGACCATCCGTGCGTCCTCCTTTTGTCTTCCATCAGCCACAGAACTGCCAGTTATTAAAACCGGGTTCTCCCGGGCGTCTCACGGGAGTTTGGGCTCCTGGTCAGTGGAGACGGGAAAGCAGCCCTGTCCCAGGAAGCAACCCTCTGAGGCTGCAGGACCACACTTGCTTTCTGTCTCTCATTTTCTTTTTTAGAAAACTTGGCCAGCACAGTGACCTGCACACCTCAGCCACCGTGCTCGGGGGGATGCTAGTACAGTGCAGCGATGGTCGGCCACAGGCGACAGAGTCCAGGAGGCCAGCAGTGTCTGAGGCCACCTGCTCCTGGACGTCCACGGCTGTCTCGAGCCCTGTGGATGCGTTCTTGGCAGAGGGAAGGGAGTCTATTCCCTGTCTGGGGGTTTTCCCTGCCTAGCAAAGTAGCTGGATTTTTGCTCCTTATTCCAAAGAATGTACGAGTCTGTTCAGGTTTCTCTGTCACCTCGACCACCAGGGACAGCTTTTTCGTTGGCCTTTGACAAAGAAACCTACGTTATTATCACTGCCTCTGAATTGGCTCCATTCAGTGCACTGGTTAATGTGGAGCTTGGAGCAGTGTGCAGCAGTGTATACACAGCATGATCATGTCAGCAGCTCTGGGTCCTAAAGGGCAGGCCATGTTTCCTGTTTTGGAAACACCATTTGGATGACAGTAACATGCACAACGTGTTAGCATCTTCACCTCTCTGAGCGTGTGTTCCAGCTGGGTGAGGAACACTGCCCCGTTGTACACCGCTCTCCGTCTCCGGGTCTGTGCTCTCTCTCAGTGCTGACTCCCCAGCGCCCTCCCTCACCCCTCAGCCCCTACTATTTACTGCTCTGTGCACCTCACAGAAACAAACCCTGCAGCTTTTCTCCCAGGATGGCTTTACTTTGGTTCCCTGATATCCTCAGGGTTCATCCCTGCTGTAGCTGGCGTCTGAATTTCCTTTCTTTTTTTCTTTTTTGGTGGGAGTGGGGATCATGCCCAGGGTGCTCTACCACCGAGCTACATCCCTAGCCCTTTTTATTTTTTATTTTGAGAGAGGATCTCTTAAGTTGCCCAGACTGGTGCCCGGCTAGAATTTCCTTTTTGGTTAAAGCTAGCTGGCATTTCCTTGTGCCTACCCACCACGTTGTGTTTATCCCTTCACCTGTCAGTGGATTCAGGTTGCTTCCGGCTTTGCCTGTTGGCTTCCAGTTTTAGCTGCAGTGAGTGGGGCGTGGGGATACCTCTCTGAGACCGATCCTTTTGGGCTTGTGGCCCTAGCAATGGAATGGCTGGTTATCTGGTAACTCTTTCTTCTTTTTTTGTGTGTTTTTTTGAGACAGGGTCTCATGATGTAGTTCAGGCTAGACTTTAGCTCATCACATGGTCCAGGCTGGCCTCGAACTCACTGTGATCCTCCTGCCTCAGCCTCCTGAGTGCTGGGATTATAGGCGTGTGCCAGTGTGCCCAGCTCACCTGGTAACTTGATGCTTAATTTTGGAGGAGCTGCCAAACTACTTTCTTGTGCTAGCTGCTCACCAGTTCTAGTAGCTGCACCATTTACATCCCCGAGACTTTGTTTTAAATAAGATGAGAGTGTGTGTCCGTACTTCCAAGATTCCATACTCTGCATCCATTTCCTGAAACGTATGTCCAGGGCCGCACTCTCTGGTGTAATTGTTAGGTGTCCATGTGGTCTGATGGAAAAAGAATGGGACCGTGTGTTTGTGTTCTCTTTTGGCCCATCCTCTGGGGTCTCCGAGGAAGTCCCCTGTCCTCTGAGGTCAAGGCCAGTTTCCTAGTCCATCTCAGAAGCCATGAGCTGTAGGGTGGGGGCCGCCTTGGGCCCCTCCATCTGTGCTGGGCCCATCGGCGAGCAGGTGCTATGCTGTCTCCTTCCAGGTGGACCTGGACAGAGGCCTGTCTGAGTTCGCAGTGACACAGCGCAGGCTGGTTCACGGCTGGAACGAGTTTGTCGCTGACAACACGGAACCTGTGTGGAAGAAATACCTGGATCAGGTGGGACCACCAGTATCCTCCTCTGCTTTAAAGAGATTTGGCCAGGAAGGGCAGGGCAGCCACTGACTCTTCAAATATTGATTGAAGGTGTCCTTGGACAGGTCCTGCCTGGGTGTGGGGCAGGTGTGCTACAAGATAAGAAGTCTCTTTCCTTCCTCCTTCAGGCTGCTCTGAGGAGCAGGAGGAGGCACCGGGCAGCCCCCATGAGGGATGATGGTGACCTCGATGTTCCAGGCGCCTGGCCAAATGAGTGAGAAAATAAGTGGCCTTCTCTTACTGAACCCTCCCCCTTGTCCTCTTGTGCTGGGGAGAGGGAAGACGAGAAACACTGAAATCCTGTCCCGGGGTGTGTGGGGTAACCAGATACAGTGAATATAAGATTGGATGCCCCATGAAATTGGAATCTCGGGTCGATAAGCAAGGAGTAGTTTGTAAGTGTAAGCATTTTCAACTACTGCAATAGACATTTTTTTTTTTAAAGTTCCTTATCAAGCTAAAGCACAAATTTAGCTGCAAGTCCTGTCTATTTTTTCTGGCAAGCTGAGCCCAAAGTCTCACACACAGCAGTAGGGGGCGATGCTGAGAAACAGCCAGGATGCCTGAGCTGCTAGGAGTCGGCCTGGTGCGTTGCTGATGGCACAAAAGCGGACACCTAGAAACCATTAGGAAGAGAAAAGGAAACATTGAAATAGCCACAGCTGTGACTTCCACTGCAAGAGGCAGCACCCAGCCACCCACCCAGGACTAGGTCAGAGAGCCTCAGTTAGCAAGCCGGGGTGTTTAGACTCTTGAAGACATTCAGACCCCTCCCGAGCCTCTGCACCCTCTTGGTGGTGTCCCTGACATCCGTTCCCCATGCTCTTGCTCCTGGGCAGCCTTAGGCTTCAGCTGCTTCCTGTTGAGTCCGTGTTTTGGGCCTTTTTGGTGGGGGGGGGCAGTATCAGGGATTGAACTCAGGACTTTGTGCTTGTGAGCCAGGCTTGGTGCCACTGAGCTAAAGCTGCAGCCCTTCAGGCTTTCTTGATTGGTCAGTTCAGGACCAATCACAGTTCTGCAGCATCCTCACTCTCCATGCTCCTTGTGGTCTGCTGCCTCCTGTTGGCTCCCTGTTTCAAGCTTTCCTGGTTGGTCAGTTCAAGGACCAATCACAGTCCTGCAGCATCCTCACTTTCCAATCTCCTTGTGGTCCTCCTCACTCAGTTCTCAGTATCCTGGGGGTGTCTTCAGTCACATAGCTTGACGCCAAATAGGCTCCTAGTGGCACTGTGCCCAGGAGGCCCAGGAGCTGCCGAGCACAGAAGCCCTGTCTGCACTCGCTCTTCTTCATACCCACCGCCCTCCTATGTGTGTCAGGTGTGTGGCTCTGTCTGCCGCTCTAGTGGTGGGGAACTTGCTGCTCACAGGGCAGCCTTGCTGCACTGTCTCAGGAGTTAGGGATTCTCCCCCAGCATGACCAAGACACACAGGCCAGAACGGAGGGAGACGTGGTAGAATCAGAATGCCCGAGTCAAGTCCCAGTCTCCGGCATGCTGACATTGAAGCCATTGTTGAACTCCCCTGGGCCTCACTTTTCCTGTTTAGAAAATGAGGATAATAAATACCCATTGTCATGAGTTTTACTTAAGCAGAAGGTCCTTGGCACACATTACGAGCTGACTAAAGGCCAGCCTGCTCCTCCCTTTGTGGGAACTACATAGCAACTAAGAGTTTGAGGTTTAGAGTCTGGCTGAGCTCAGCCCAGATCCTGGGGCCAATCAGCTGCTTTTAAGCTTCGGGCACTCATTTACCAAGCAAAAATCAATAGCAGCACCTGCATCAATGGTCAGTTTTCCCCACAGGGCTCTTTGCCGCTAGTTTCTTAGGATCAGGGTCTGAACAAAGCCCACCCACTGCTCTGGCCCTTAACTGGCTTCTGAAAGTCCACAGGCTTTCACCTGCATGCTGAAGACCGGGTCCTTGTGGAGAAGGCTATGGCTTCTTTGGCTGAGCTGGCCTTGGGCACTTTGGTGGGGCCCCGGGTTTCAGTGAGAGCCTCACCTGCTGTCCTGAGGGGCCGTCCCCACCCAAGGCTTCAGTCCCGTGCACCAGGCCTCAAAGCCACAGGCGTGTCGTGGTGCAGCTCTTTCTGAAAGTGGGAGGCGCAACCAGCCCAGCCCAGCCCAGCCAGCCATCCCCAGGCATCCCTGGCCAGGGGGCCAGAACCTTGCTCTCACTTACCAGCTCTGATCCAGTGCCATTTGCTGGGAGTCAAGTGGCTCCCTTCCTCCTCCAGCCAGTGTTTCCTGAGCCCCTTCCCTCACAGTCTGGCCTCCTGGTGGCTACTAATTATTGAGCAAGACTCTGTGCTGGGCCCTGGGCAGCCCCTCTGTGCTCACTGCCACTATCCCAAGAGCCAGGAGAGGGCCGAGGCCCAGAGAGGATAGAGGTGGCCTGTGGCTGCCCGGGGAAGAGTGGTACAAGCAGAGCAGAAACACTCCGACCCTGAGCTCTGGCCCGAACGCCATGCAGCAGACCCAGGTCTAGTCCTGAGAGGACCGGGGACCCCAGGCAGATACAGTCCTTGTCCCCAGCAGGTCATCTAGCAGTCCACAGAGATAATTTGATAGAGCCATAAAAACATCCCAGTAAGAAAGCCGGGTGTCTGTTGTGCTCAGTGTTGTGGTGTCAGAACAGTTGCTATGGCAAACTCAGGGCTGCTGCCTGGTCCCTCGTGCAGCAGAGCTAGGACATGGAAGTTCTGGGTTGGGGGGTGAAGTCCTTTGTGCATCACACTGGTGTGGGGTGAAGCTCTTCTCATGAGCAGCACAAATCCTACAGATATTGGCATTTCCCTTTGTGCCTTGGCTGGTGGGAAGCTCAGAGCCCAATGCGTAGCCCAGCTGAGAACCGTGACTCGGTTGTTGATACTTTAACTCTCCCCTGGTCCTGATCTTTGCTCCATTCTCTCTGATCCTGTTTCTACATGTCTGTGCCTCCTTTTCATTCTCTGTAACGTGACCTACCATGAAATACCTGTATGAAATGAGGGCAGATACATAAAGCAGTAAGTGCTTTCTGGAAGGCTTTGGCAGCAGTTTTTCTCTAGCGGGGAATCCTTGCACACAGGTAGGTCAGTGTGCAAGCATGGCTGATTGCAGTGGATGGGGCCGGGACATGGTGTGGGGAGAGGACGTTCTGCGTCCCAGAGGGTCACAGAGCGCCCCGAGATGCCGCGATTGAGGCCGAGAGCTCAGGGGCAGGGCCATCGGGGCGGGCTGTGGGCACTCTTCCAGCCCTCGGCCACTGCACTGGAGCCCGAAGCCCAGCCCTGCGTGAAGACGCGGGTCCTGCTGCTGCAGGGGAGGCACCCAGGGTGGTCTCGGGATGCAGCGCCTGCCTGTCTGTCTTTCAGTTCAAGAGCCCCCTGATCCTGCTGCTGCTGGGCTCGGCCGGGGTGAGTGTGCTCACCAGGCAGTTTGAGGACGCCGTCAGCATCGCCATGGTGAGCAGGGCCGGTGCCGGGGCCTCTGCTTACTGCTGCCAGGCAGGGAGAAGGGAATCGGCCTCAGAGGGAAAGCAGAAAGTACAGCGGAAAGAGGCAAACTGCGCCTGTGCCTACCCCACCGCAGAGTGTCCAGGGGGCTCCTGGGCCCCTGATGGTCAGAGTCCCGCCGGGCAGGAGGTCCCAAGATGCCTCTCCCGCCCCGGGAAGGGGGTGCTGGTCCCAGCCCCTGCATGTTTCTGTGACAAAGAGCGGCCATTGTCCAGAGAGAACCACTGTGCACCTTTTCGAAAAAATTTAGTTTCGTGAAACCCACATAAAATATCAACCATTTTAAAGTGGACAAGCTGGTGAAATTTTGCACATTCACAAAATTTGGCGACCACTACCTCTGCTGGATTCCAAGCACTGGCACCACCCCAAAAGGAGACCCCACCCCCGGGAGCAGACATTGCCTGCCCCTCCCTTCCCTGGAGACCATCCTGCCTCTGCGGCCTGACTGCCTCTGATTTGTCATGGAAGTGGACCTGCAGCCCTCTCTGTGGCTGTCGTTCCCACTTCTATAAGTTTCACTTTCAAAACAGAGACAGTCACCTAGCAGATGTGGCCGCTGCTGTCTAAAAGGCCAGGGTTGGATTCACATCTGCAGGTGGGGAGTGATGGTCTCCTTGTGTGGTGTGAGAATTAGGTTTCCCCGGCATGATGCCGTTTCGGAAGTGTGTCTGAGGAGAGAAATCCAGATGGTCTCCCAGCATGTGAGCCCCGGGTGGCGGAATTTGGTGTGATTTCTCTGCTTGCTTGCAAAGTGTGTGTTTTCAATTTCGCACAGTGCATTCATTTTGCAAAAAGGCAGCGTGAGCCGTGTGTGCTGTGCACAACAAATGCTACTGTCCAGCGGCCCGGCCCGGCTGGCTCTGGCCTGACCGCTGGCCTCCGCCGTCCCCCTTCTCTCCCCAGGCCGTGCTCATCGTGGTCACTGTCGCCTTCATCCAGGTGTGTGTTTGCCGAGGTCCCTTCAGGGTGACCTGGATGTGCGGGGGCTCACGGGTCCCCCAAACAGCGTGTGTGGTGTGCTTCCCCCAGGAGTACCGCTCGGAGAAGTCTCTGGAGGCGCTGACCAAGCTGGTCCCCCCCGAGTGCACCTGGTGAGTTGCACCCCTGGCTCTTTGGTCATCACGGGAGCCGGGTCCGATGCCCGGCAGGTGCTTGGCAAATCTGTGGCATCACCAGTTTGCTGTGTACTGGGCCTGGCAGCCCAGCCTCTCTGGAGCTCTGTTCTCTCATCCGTGTCTCAGGTACTCAGCACAGGGCGTGGATGGAGGGTGCAGCTCTGGGAAGAAACGGCACAGCTGTGTGCACTTGCAGGGGAGGCTGAGGTTCCCTGGGCCCTCGGGTGGCTCAGGAGGGGCGGTGTGAACAGGTCCCACCCAACACTGGCCAGGGTAGGATGCGGGGAGGTGGACTCGGCCCTGCCCCAGATGCCCACGGCCTCCTGCCTGCCTGGATGTGGCTGCTTTGCCTTTTGCTGTCATGCAGCTCTTACTGAAAATGTTTAAAAGGAGAAAGGACGGAAACGTCCAACAGTGCACGTGGTGCCATAGAAACGTCCAGTGGGTCTGTGACCCACCCTGTGCAGCGAACTGTCACAGTCACGTGTGGAGATCGAGGAACTGGGCTCTGAATTTAACCCTAGTTCACTCTGCCGGGGGCACTCAGTGGTGAGCTCCGGCCTGGCATGCATGAGCTCTGGGCTCTTTCCCCAGCACCACAGAAACAAAAACAAGAAAAAGATTCATTTTAATTAAAATGTGCACCAAAGGCCGGGGATGTAGCTCAGTGGTTCTGCCTCCTGCCTCCCAAGCACAAGGTCACGAGTTCGATCCCCAGTACCAAAAAAAAAAAAAAAAAAATGCACCAGGGCCCAGGAGCCCATTGTGTGTGTGCCCGAGGGAGAGAGGGAGACAGAGACAGACAGAGAAGGGGAAAGGCCAGACCAAAGGCGAAGAGAGGCTGATGCGAAGCGTGGAGGGGATTCTCAAAGGGCCACGGGGCAGCAGAAATCTGGGCTTGATTGTCGGGCTGTTGAGGGTACCGAGGACACAGAGGGAGGCATAAATGATGCGTATGACTTGATGGGCTGGTCTTAAGCCTAAACACCAAGCCTTGGCCTCTCGGTGTGCAGTCTGCATTATTGATGTCCCCAGAGGCCACTTTGGAAAGCATTTGATTTTCGAGGACGCCAGTGGCTGCAGCCAGGTGGAGCTGCGCACTGAGCCCCTGAGACCCTGTCGCTGACAGGGAGCGCGCTACCATGCACACTTCCTGCATGGTAACACTCATGGAGCACCCACTGTGTGCAGGGCAGCGGGCCCTATCAGGGCCCAGACCCATAGGCGCCCACACACGGGACCAACAAAGTGCAGGGAGAGGCGACAGTGACCAGGGAGGGATGGGGAGGCATCCACCAAGGGAGGAGGAGCTGATGTTTAAGTCAAGGCCTGGTTCATAGGAGACACGGGAGGAGCGGAAGGAACCGCAGGTGTCTTGCCACCAGGTGCTATTGGCAAACCAGGCTCAGAAAACTCAGTTATGCCAGGGATTTAGCTCAGTGGTGTCACCACCTGCCTCACAAACACAAGGTCCCGAGTTCGATCCCTGGTACCAAAAAAAAACAAAAGAAAGCTCAGTTGCGCCGTTGTGCAAAGCGCAAGGAAAGGGTGTGTGTCATAGTGAGAGCTCTGAGGTGGGGCCGGGCTGGTTCCTTCCTATGGCCCCTTTGCCTCCTGCTGCTCTGCTTTGCTGTCTGCCTGGTTCCCCTTGTGTCCCACGGTGGCTGCCATAGCTCAGGCTTCACACCCAAACACACACAGACCTGGAGAACAGACTGTGTGAGTACGTGCATGTGTGTGCGTGCCCGCACAGGTAGAGTAAGGAAACCTCACTCTCGAGTGCCCAGCCAGCACCCCCTCGAGTCTTGTAGGCCAGGGTAGGCTGACCTGCCTGTGCCCGAGCCTGTCCCAGGCAGGATTTGGAACCTCTTCCATGATCCGAGCCTGGTGTGACCGAAACCTGGAGCTCCTGGCAGAGGGAGAAGGGTGGACGCCCAAACAGGATCAGATTCCGTGAACAAGGAAGAAGGAAATGTCTCCTCCATGCACCAAGTCTGCGGGGACCCTGACAGCAGGAAGGGCCAGTGTGGTGCCACCGCGAGCAGCGCTGGGAGGAGCGGCTTGAGACGGGGATGTAGCCTGGGGCCCCAGGCTTTGATCTAGGCGGTGGAGAGGCTTCAGGGCCTTAGGACTGAGCAGGGATTTGTTGCCTTTAGAGCTCCCTGGCTGAAGGGCTGAGGTGGCCGTGGGGCCCCAGGCAGACCCAGGCCCTGCGGCATATCTCTCGCCCCACGCGGGTGGTCCCGGCCCCCAGGGACCCCTGCACCTCCAGGTCAAGCCTGGCCCTGCAGACCCCTCAGCACAGCTGGGGCTCCTGTTGCAGGCATGGGCAATGGAGGTTGCCTCATTTCCCAGGCTCCCGGAAGACACGCAGGTCCCCAGAAGTATTTTAGGATGCGTGAGCTTAAAGAATGAGGCTGTAAGGCACAATGGCTTGTCTATCAGTGAAAGGGAAATGCCTTGCTGCGGAGGTGCCCCGCGTCCAAGCGCACAGAGACAGGGCCTCAGTGCGGCCCCTCTTCCCTCTCCACCCACATAGCATGAGGGACGGGAGGCTGCAGCACCTGCTCGCGAGGGACCTGGTTCCTGGGGACGTTGTGTGCCTCTCCGCTGGAGACCGGATCCCCGCAGACATCCGACTCACCCAGGTGAGCCACCGGCAGGCGGGCCCACTTGTGTGCACACACTCATGCACGCACGCACACACACAAGCCAGCCAGGAGGCAGTGTAAGCTGCCTCAGAGCGTGAAGCGCCCTGCTCTCCACAGGTCCCCTGTTCCCAGCGCAGGCCCAGCAGGACCCCTTCCACGGCTCTGCTTTCCACCGTTTCAGATGTCCACAGTCACCACGGTCCCAGAGTAACAGTCCCAGCTCTCTTGTCAGCCTGCATGGTTTCAAGTGGTCTGTTTCATCACTGGTCACGTTGCCAGGCTCTCACGGTGCCGAGGGTGTCAGTTAAACCTCCGGTGCGGCATTTGGGTGAAACAGCCTTTAAAGGGTTTGGTGTCTGTGGTATCAGGCACCCCCGGGGGCTTGGAGTGTCCTACACGCATGGGGGTGCTGTGTAGGCCTAACACATCTGCCCATGTGACATTCTAGTGTGCAGTGGAGCAGTAGCAGAGGAACCAAGATGGGGCTGGGGAGCAGGGCAGGCAGCCAACGCCGACGGCAGTGACAGCAGGGAGGGAACCAGATCCGGGAGCCCAGGAGGCAGCAGAGGCCTCCACAGAGGCCTGGTCTGGAACTGCGGCCAGCCAGGGACAAGCTGCTCCGACCCCGAGGGTGTCGGTGTGCCAGCCTGGCAGGACAGCACCTGGACCCAAGGGGTTCTCCTGCATGGACCGAGCTATGCGAGGAATCTGCCCCACACCGTCCACGCATGAGAACGGGTCACCCAGGGACAGGATAAGCGCAGGCGTCTGCCCGTCCACCTCGGGGTGTGGTCCTGGGGACACTGGGGCCGAGGTTGCGGCAGAGGATGGAGAGGGACAACAAAGCTCTGAGCCAGCACCTGGGACCTGCATTTATGGCGTTTGTGACCTTCTCAGCCAGCGGGCCGTGCCACCCTGCATGCCCAGGCACCTGTGGGCAGGGCCAGGTGAGGGCCTCACCATCTGACCATCTGCAGTGTGTGCATCTGATGGAGTGGCCGGGCCAGCGGGCTGGGAGCCGGTCCCTGTCACGTCCCTGCCTTGCTCTGCGGGGTCCTCCAGGCAGGGAGGCGTGAAGACGCAGGCGGGCAATGAGGAGGGCTCCTGTCGGCTGCCACTGCCGGTGTAAGGCAAAGAGAGGCTGGGAGGCGCAGTGGTTAGCACCCTGGGGCCAAGCATGAGCTGGGTTTGAGCCCTGCATCTATAACTCAAAGCACTGTGACCTCGAGCAAGTTACTTAACCTCTCTGGGCCTCACTTTCTTCATCTATGAAATGGGAGAGGATCACTTGGCGCAGGTGTATTGGGAGCCAGGGAACCTGCTTGTGGGTCCTGGCCCCATATCTCCCAGTGTGTGACTTGGGAAGGGATTTGTCTGTCTGAGCCTCAGTTTCCCCATCTCCGAGAGGCTGGTGTTGGTCTCCACTTCCTGGGCTAGGGCGAGGATGGGTCAAGTCGGCCCCTGCATGCAGTGCTGAGTTTCAGCCCCTGCCCTGCGGGTCTGAATGGCAGTCCCGGAGACACCCTCCTAAGCCCCAAACAAACCCTTTCTTCACCTCGCCTGGTTTTCTCCCCGCCCTGCTGAGGCTCAGTTAAATCACACCCTTGTGTTGATAATGTAACGGACACCACCAGCTGGCAGGCTGCCCCACTGGTATTTTGCAACCAGCTGGACAGTCGATAGCTTTGTTGGTTCCCAGCAGGAAGCCTCTATCAGCGACGGTGCTGTGAGATCTGGAACTTTCAGGCACCTCAGAGCCCCTCGGGGCAGGAACAGCAAGCAGGTTCACGAAGCCCTTGAACTAAGCCACCCCATAAACACCCAGAGTGGGGTCAGAAACTTCTCACCCCAGTGAGCGTGAAGGTGGAAGGTGCGGGTCAGAGGCTGCCTGGCGCTGCCAGGAGGGCTGGGCACTATGCCCTGTGTTTCCCTCCTGGTTCCAGAGTAAGAAGAGGGTTGAACTGGAGTTGTCAGCACTTTCCTCCATGGTAACATAATGGCAGAGGCTGGGTCACTGGCAAAGAGGTTTCCTTATGAGTTCATGGTTCTGGAGGTGCCGGGTCGGGGCCCGCATGTGGTGAAGGCTTCTTGCTGGCAGAGTCCTGGGAGGGCACAGGGCATCTCCCACCGGCAGGCGGGGAGCGCATATGCCTGTGTCTTTCCTGGTCTGCCTGCTCTGAAAGGCTCCAAGGTTCCATCCTAGCGCTGCACCTTCACAACTGGATCCAATCCTAATCCCTTCCCAAAGACCCAATCTCCAACCGCCACGAGTGGATTGAACCTCTGCCATCTTAACGTCTCCCATGAGGACTAAAGGCCAAGGGGGACGGTTGGGGGACGCTCATGCCGCCTCCCAGCCAGAGCACTCGTGCCTGAGCAGGATTTTAGGGAGCCTCAGGGTGCACAGGACCCCGAGGAGGCCAGGGGCCCAGGGCAGGCGCAGCACGGGTGCTCTGAGAGGCGTGTCCTAAGGTCGCCAGGGCAGCTTTAGATTATGTTGAAATGTCAAATAGCACTAGAAGAAGGTGTGAGACTTAGGTCTCCCAAGAGGGACCTCATTCCAGTCCTTTCCGACCCTGGAGGCATCCAGGGCTACAACTCTGACCCTGGTTCCCCGAGTTCCACACCTTCCCTTTACGGCTCCCATTAAGGCTCTGGATGCCAGGCTGGGCTTCTAAAGCCAACTCGGGGGGACATGGGAGATCCACGGTGTCCCTCTGTCCCACCCAGGCCACAGACCTCCTAGTGGACGAGTCCAGTTTCACCGGAGAAGTGGAACCGTGCAGCAAAACAGACAGCCCCATGACGGGCAGTGGGGACCTCAGTACCCTGAGCAACATCGCCTTCATGGGGACCCTGGTGCAGTGCGGGAAAGGCCAGGTAAGCCCGGGGCTCCCAGGCACAAGCACCGCAGACTTGGGCCCCCGGCTTCACGCCGCCTCCTCTGTCTGACACAGGGCGTCGTGATAGGAACGGGGGAGAGGTCCCAATTCGGAGAGGTGTTCAAGATGATGCAGGCGGAAGAGGTGAGTGGCCGTGGGCTGTCAGTGTAGAGGCTGAGGCTCTGCCAGTGATACAGCCCCGCTCACGCTGTAGGAAGGAGCCAGATGTGGATCATCTCAGTATACATTTTACATTTATCTGTATTTCAGAACATGACAGGATGTTCATCACGCTATACCTTTCAGACAGCAGCATGCACAGACCTCAGGGTGAGGTCAGCAGCCTCGTGTACATGCGTGTCTCTGTCACTGACATGCAGAGTGAGCTGAGGCCCCAAGGCCAGTCCACCCACTGCCAGGACCGAGTCTGACAAACCCCTGTCCCCCTTTCAGACACCTAAAACGCCTCTACAAAAGAGCATGGACGGGCTGGGGAAGCAGCTGACTCTCTTCTCCTTCAGTATCATTGGTGAGCAAAGTGGTTTCCTGCAGGGTTCTGAAGACTGTGGGGAGCCACGCTGGGCCGCATCCTGCCTCTGTGCATCTTGCTATTCACCCCGGGGACCATGGGCTGGGATTGGAGGCACAGCAGGCTGAGGGCCGTAATGCACCAGTGGCTCCTGCGCATGCTACAGTCCATGGGCGAGCTTATGGGCTGGCAGCTTTCCTGGCCACCTCCCTTCCAAATGCTAACTTTGCCCAGGCCCCTGCTGCGTGGTTGCTCTGCACCCTATAGGTCCTTGGAGGCTATAATCCCACCCAGCCTGTAGAGGGCAAGGGGAGAACCCTGAAGGTTTGGGTTGGGGTAAGGCATGTACCAGGAAGTGGAGTTGCCCCTGCTGCCCATTTCTATTGGCCAGAGTTGAGTCCTATGACCTCCCCAACTGCAAAGGATGCTGGGAAATGTAGTTAAACTGTGCGCCCAGCCATATTTTTATGCTTCTCAGTGTGCTGAGCTTGGACTGATGTCTTTTGGCCTTTTGGCAACACATCGAACAGCATCAACATGATGCGGCAGACCTACATGTAGGGTCTGAAGCCTTCACACCTCCACAGGACTGTCCTGGGTCTTTCACCTGCCTCTTCTCCTCTTTCCAGCTCTGGCTTTGATTCTTCATCCTCCTTTCCATCCAGTGCCTGGCTCATAGTACTTTCTCAGTGAGTGTTTGGTGAGTGAGTGATTGATAAAGGAACAGGCTGACAGCTGCCTCCTACAGCACATGCAGTGATGAGGAGCCGTACTGGTGAGTCTGGCTGAAACCACAGAGCCAGAGATCGTTCCTGAGAGAAGTGGCTGCCCCTCCTAGTGCACCTGGCCCCCCGATGCAGTCACTGACCTAGCAAGTCCCCTACGGCACGCCACACACTGTGCCAGCTTCGGGGCCACCTAACAGATCAGCTAATAGGAAACGAACCAGCAGGAGGTGTGATGGTCACGGTTCCTCTTACTCAGAGCTTGGGAGGCCCTAGGGAGAAGGTGATATGAGATGGGATCATGCTGGATGAGGAGGAGTTTTCCACGTGGAAGCAGGCAGCGGGATGACCTATTCAGTGCTGCAGAAGGTGCCTCCCATTGTGGGGCCGAGTTTAGTGGAAGAGGGAAGAGGAAGTCCTGTGGAGTCAGCCGCCTGCACTAAAGGCCTGGTTCTGCCCTCCGAGCCTGGCAGCTCTGCACAGGTCACACAGGCAGCCTCTCGGGAGCCACACCGCTGGCTGGCAGAGGACAGGGAGGGCTGGCTGCCCTCCTGCGTGGAGGCGCAGTTGGGGGACACAGGGCGGTGTTGCACAGGCAGGTGCAGGCTGTGTCTTGAGCAAGCGCACCCCCTCTGACATCCTGAGCACGACCCGGCTGGTCTGGACCACTCAGGATGGTGCAGTGCCAGGAAGTGGGAGCCCCGCCTGTGCGGTCTCGCTCGCCATGTGCTCCCCAGCGCTCCCCAACATTCCAGTTCTAGTCTGTCCCAAACCTCAGCCTTGGATTTACTGAGCAACAACAAATCCCCCAGGATCTGTTTGTCTTCAGTACTGGAGGTTGAACCCAGGGCCTTACACTGAGCTACAATCCCCTCATCTTTTTTATATTTTGAAACAGGGTCTCTGTAAGTTGCTAAATTACCCAGAATTTGTGATCCTCCTGCTTCAGCCTCCCAGATGCTGGGATGACAGGCATCCATCACCATCCCCAGCCTTACAGGTCTTATTGTTTGCCAGGGCTTGCTGCCCACTATGGTCCTGGAGTCAGTGATGGGAAATGGTTTTCTCCTGAGCCTGGCAATTCTGCTGCAGCTGGCAGAGCTGGGTGCTGTAGAGGCCATGCCAGCACTAGTGGCAGAGGACGGTGATGGATTAGTGATGTCTGCAGGGATGCAGGAAGGGCAGTGACTGTGTGTGGCTCCCACTGCTGTCCCTGGGGCCACACATTGCCGACATACCTGGCAGGATAGAATGCAGGGGACCCCAGCTGCCCACGGGGGAAGGACACAGTGGCTTCCGGGCCAAACTTGTCCCTGTCTAGTTCTCTCTGACCAGCAAGCGAGGATATGTTTTAAGTTTTTAAGTAATTTTTTTAAATTCCAAGGAAGAGCTGTTTTATCGCGGGAGCACTGTGGGACACGGAGACGTCAGGGTCCGTGGGCTCTGTCTCCATGCCACAGAGACCACGGGACCCACCACTCCATGCCTGTCCACTGTCACCTGCCCTCAACAGCTGGGGCCACCAGAAGGGAACTGTGCCCTCCTAAGGTGTCCCGAGCTTTCTACTCAGTTCCCCAAGGCCGAATACCAAGCAACTGTGCTGAGGAGATTGTCAGAGTAGATAGCAGAAAATTTGTTTAAACTCAATCTCCAAGGTCAGGGAGGCCTGGCATGGTCAACCCTCACGCAAGCCCTCACTCCAAAAGTTAAGCAGTGTTTCTCAGCACTTGAAGAGCTCCTCCAGAGCCAGGCATGGTGACACATGCCTGTAATCTCAGCACTTGGGAGGCTGAGGCAGGAGGATAGCCACAAGGTCAAGACCAACCTGAACTATATAGCAAGACCCAGTCTCACAAAATGCAACAGAGCTCCTGCAGCAGAGCGGGCGTTTGAGGCTGGGTTTTGGGGACCCTTAGTGGGCACAGGGGAGAAGTAGGGGGCTGGGATGCGCTTTCTAGGGCAGGCGGAGGTTGCCAGGGGGGGTTTGGGGTCGCCATGCATGGCAGACTGGCAGGAGCCCCCAGCGCAGTGCCACCTTCTGTGGAAGGCCAGGTGGGCCTCCTGTAACAGCCCCTGCTCTGTCCCCACTGAGTCCGTGCATGCCGAGCTCTGCACACAGCCCACCACTACGCTGCGTGGAGACCCCCACTCCCCGCCCTGCAGAACAGCTGACAGCGGCACCAAGTCCACATAGGGCATCCACAGCCCACCACCTCCCCACCCTCAAGGCCTCCACACGACAGCAAAGCAGTTAGGGGTGGGTGCAGGCCATGTGCTGAGCGCTGCCCCCTTGTCTTTTTTTCTTGGTACTGGGGATTGAACCCGAGGCCTTCACACTGAGCTGCATCCCCAGGTCTTTTTAAAATTTCTTGAGGCAGGTAACTAAGTTGCTAGGCTGGGCTCTAACTTGTGATCCTCTTGCGTCAACCTCCTAGAGTCCCAGGCTTGACACTTCTGAAACCCTGTCTAACAGCTCCTGGAGGGAGGCAAGCTCATGAGTGAAACAGCCTGCTGCCTGCAGCCCCAACACCTTACCACGCTGCCAGACCATGCCGTGCAGTTCCATGTGTCCCAGTTTAATGTTTCTGCCTCAAGGGTCTATCATGACAGCCCCCAGGTCCGGCACAGGGCCTGGCGTGTAATAAACAATGAGGGAAAAGAAAATGGAAAATTCAACCACAAGCAAAGGGGTAAAATCATTGAAGAAGCAGAGGCCCAGGGGCTGGTGTGGCTCCTGGTAGAGCGTTTGCCTGGCATGCGTGAGGTTCCGGGTTCCGACAGCACTGCAAAGACAAGTGTCCCCTGTGCCAGCTGGGGGTAGCTGTGAGTTTGAGGCCAGCCTGGGCTACAGAGCGAGACCCTGTCTCCAATAGCCAAAAAAAAAAAGAACATGTGAGTGGCTAAATGTGCTGAGGTTGCTTGCTTCCCTGTGCGGGTTCCTATAGGGTCCATGTAGGCTGGGCTGGGCAGATGGTGGCCATATGGAGCACACACAGACGCCTGTCTTGTCTCCCGCAGGCCTCATCATGCTCATCGGCTGGGTGCAGGGCAAGCCGCTGCTCAGTGTGTTCACCATCGGGGTCAGGTAAGGGGTTGTGGCCAGGCTTCCCTCGGGGCAGGCAGGAGCCTGCAGGGCAGGATGGGCACGGTGCAGGCATCCTGACCCAGGACAGGCCCCAGTAGTGCCTTGCCCAATGGGGCAGGGCCGGTGGGTACAGCATGTGTCCCTTTTGGCTCCTGGGTGGGGACCACTTGGCTCTGAGCGTGGGCCCCAGAGCCAGCCTCCAGGGCTGGACTTCTGCCTCCATCACCTGCTGGCGACGTTCCAGCTACCGAGGCCAGGCAGGCACTGGGGGCTGTCTTGATTCCATCTGCCAGGACCCTGTTTCCAAGTAAGGTCACATTGGCGCCTACCAGGGCTGGGACGTGGGTGTGTGGTCTTCGGGTCACATTGAACCCGTGGGGGCAGTTGGCACTGGGCGTGGGGCTGGGTGCGAGATGGGAAGGCTCCTGAGGGAGCGGGAGAAGCCAGCGTGTGACACAGGCCTTCGAGAGGCCAAGGGGCTGGGCCTGGGTCTGCGGGCCCTGTGATGAGCAGAGCGAAGGGCACACATGGTGCTGCTCCACCCTCCACAGCCAGGGCCACGCTGGCATCCATGCACAGGTCAGGGCTGAGGTCTGGGCTCCCACAGCTCCCCAGGGTGGCAGCACCCGGATGGCACTGGTCCAGGCTGGGCCGTGCTGCCCCTGCCAGGGCAGGAGCCCTTCTGCTCACCACCGAATCCCCACCCTCGGTGGCGAGCAGCTTGGCCTCGCCACTGAGCACCTGTGGCTCTGTTTGCTCACCTCCATGCTGGCCAGCTCTGAGCCTCTGTGCAGCAGGGTTGCCAGGCAGGTGCAGAAGGTAAACAGGATGCTCGTGTGTGTGCTAACTACGCAAGAGAGGCTCAGCGTGTGCCTCAGCTGTGCTGACATTAACGCTGCAGAGGAAGCCACAGCTGAGAGGGATTAAAGGGAGGTGGGGTGAGCAGAGGGAAGTGGCCCTGTCGCTTCGATGTGGAATCAAAGAGGGGCAGGAAGGAGATGCCTGGGGCCGGTGCAGGGCTCACGTGGCACCACCGGAGGGCCTGGCTAGGACACCAGCTGGGCCCGCGGGCAGCAGGACATCCTAGCCTCTGTTAGGGTCGGACGGGGGCAGCTCAAGGCCCCTCTTTCTCCCCCTGTACCCAGCATCCTGGGGCAGAGGAATGAGAGGCGCTGGTCCCTGGGATGGAGGCTGGGGGACGTGGAGGTGGGGTAGGAGGCCAGTGCTGGGGACTGTGCAGTGTAGGGTGACCGAGTGACATTCCGAGAGAGGAGATGGCCGGCCCCACCTCTGTGTTTCTCACAGGATCCCCAGGGCACTGCTGCGGGGAGTCCCAGAGCGAGTCTGAGCTGAGAGGCTGGATGGGAAGCCTTGCCCAGCCTGGTGTGGTGCTGATACCTGTCACCCCAGTAGTCTGGGGGTCTGAGGCAGGAGGATGGAGAATTCCAGCCCAGCCTGGGCCACTCAGCAATTTAGTAAGACCTCGTGTCAAAAAAACCAAAAAAGGCTTCTCCTAGTGCAGACCAGCAGGACAGGAACAGAAGCGGAGGTCACCTCTGTGGCGGGGCGAGGCCTCAGGGGTGGGGCAGGAGGGAAACCTGGGCCTAGGGGGCCTGGGGCAAGCGGGGAGCTGGGAAACCTCCCTGGCAGGGCTAACACAGACCGGGAAAGCCCCGGAGCCGGAAAGACTAGGGAACCTCTGGGGACGGAACGAAAGCTTCGCCCCCAAATCGCGTCACTTCTGACCCCGTCACGATGCCCTGCTGAACCCGTCCAGCCCCGGGACCGAGGTGCACTTGCCCCGAGAGAGGGAACCCCCGCCTTCCACTGCTGACACCAAGGGGTGCAAGCTTGCAGCTCTTAGTGGCGGATGAAGGTCACCGAGACCCTGAGTGGGAGCAGAAACCTTCAGCAGAACGGCCGGCGAGGTTCGCCCAAGTGCACGCCACCAGGGAACTGTCCAAGGCTTAATCCCCGTTCCCGGGACCTCCGAGGTGATCCCAGGACTCGCCCTTCCCCATCCCTGAATCTTTATTAGTTTGTGGATTAGTCTTTTATCACCATGACACATCCGAGGCCCTGTCCACGCCTGGCGAGGCCGGTCCCCTCCTAACCCTCGGCAAATGTTTGCTCAGCTGGCCTCGCCCGCCTGTGCCTCCAAACCAAAGACAACGTCTTGCCATCGCCATGGAAACTGGGCACGGCCCCTTGGCCCGCCTGGGCGCCCCGGTTATGGACTTGCCTCCGCTGGTCCGTCATGCAGGGGAAAGGTGGCCGTGCACGCAGGCCGCCCGCGTCCCCAGTCAGGTCTGATGAGCGACGCCACGAGGGAGGCCTGGGCTGCGCGTCAGGTGGTGGTGTCTGTGCTCTGTCGCACACCTGATGGTGGAATGGGCTTAGGCCCAGGGAAGTGCGGTGGCCGCGCGTGACAGGGTGACGCACGCTTCCTCGGTGGGGCGCTGCGTGTGGGCCAGCTCGGTAGGATCCCCGCGTGCCTTTGCTCGTCCCGTTTGTCACCACGGCAGACGGTGGCCGAGTCCGTCCGGCTGGACACCCCGGTGGAAACACAGCCAGATGTGATTTGCTTGAACCATTTCCTTTTGTCAAAGTTGGAATTTGCTGCCAATTTGATAAAAATTGGGACTTCGCTTTAGAAAGACCCTGGGTCCTTTTAGCTACCACCACCCATTCCTCTCCACACTGGGTCACCAGCAGTCACCAGCCTCTGTCTCGGACTCACCTATTCTGAACGTGTCACACAAATGGGTCGTGCACTCTGTGGCCTTTATGCCCGGCTCTTAGCCTCATATTTTCAAGGTGCATCCACGCTGTGATGTGTTATCAGAGCTCCATTCCTTTTTTGTGGCTGAATAGTACTCCATTGTGTGGCCAGGCCACGTTTTTCCATCTGTTTGTCAGTTGATGACTAACTGGGCCATTGCGGTTTCTTTTTATATTTATTGCTTAAATATTTTAAAGTAAAATTTCAAGTAAATATCAAAGTAGAGAGAATAGCGAGGTGAACACCAGGTGACCACCATAAGCTTCCACGGTGACCACCTGCACCAGCCACCTTTGACCTGGGTCCGCCCCAGAGAGTTCCGAGCAGACCTCAGGCCTCGGCCAACTCACCATTCCGGGGTGTGGACCGGGGGATCCTGGGACATCCTCGGGTCTCAGTGCCGTGTCCCTCCCCAGGGAAGAGAGCCTGGTCAAGTCGTCCTCAAAGCCCATCAGCACAGCTGTGGGAAGAGGGTCATGTGGTACAGAGGAGCGGGAGGCTGAGAAGCGAGCAGACCCCCAGAATAATCTACCCCGTGGCTGAGGCCACCTCTTTCATGTCCTTGACTGGCTTCCCCATACAGTGAAACCCTAGGACCCTCATGCTGCCCAAACTGCCGCTTCTAGCTTATTGCCAGAGACTGGAAATTCTTTTGGACCCACAGACTTGCATCTCTCCAATATATGAGAATGATTTAAATGCAAAAGCACGTAGAGAAGCCTTGAGAGACACTAATTCATGCTCACGTGTGACTGTCTGGTAAAACAGGTCACTTCCCCACAGCAGGGGGCTCAGGGAAACAGGTGCTGAGGAGAGAGCAGGCCTGTGGGGCTGGGAATGTAGACTCGCCGGGGGTGTTGGGGACACTCAGGCAAGTCTGCCAGCCCAGCTGGGGTCCACATTGTCCTGCGGGGCCTTTCCATCCAGCCTGGCCGTGGCGGCCATTCCCGAGGGCCTGCCCATCGTCGTCACGGTGACCCTGGTGCTGGGCGTGCTGCGGATGGCCAAGAAGCGAGTCATCGTGAAGAAGCTGCCCATCGTGGAGACCCTGGGTGAGGGCACGCTCCTCGTGGGGTGGGGAGAGGCGGGTGGTGGCCAGCCGACCTCAGACTGTGGTGGCGACACCTCTGGTCCCTGCGCTGCTGTTCCGTGGTCCCAGGCTGCTGCAGCGTCATCTGCTCTGATAAGACGGGGACTCTGACAGCCAACAAAATGACGGTGACCCAGCTGGTGACGTCTGACGGGGTCCGCGCGGAGGTGAGTTTCCCTCAAAGCCACGGGCTGGGGACTGTGTGCGCCCTGCTGGCCTCTCCTAGAGGGAGGCCCCTGCGGCTACTGGGAGTTGGTGAGGAAGGGGCTTGGTTGTGCTGCCAGCGCCACCTGCGAACAGCAGCAGAGAACACGGCCGAGTTAACATGGCATCCTTTATTGTTTTGTTTTTCAACGGACATTTTACAAAAAATTTTACTCATTTTTTAATTTCTTGTGGTGCTGGGGCTCGAACCCAGGGCCTTGCACATGCCAGGCAAGCGTGACCGCTGAACTGCCCGAAACCTTGCATTCCCCACCCGCCCCTGCCACGGGGCCATCCCCACTACTTGCTCTCTGTTTCCCGTGCGCCTCGCACTGCTGTTGGCTCTCAGGTGGGCAATTCTGCATCCTCATCTTTTTCCCCTGAAGCTTTTCAGAGGAAGGGATCCGCAGATCACAGCCCTGGGCTGGCTTCTGTAGGTGAAGTTTCCCCGGTGCCCTGAGACCCCTGTTTGTGGCTCCATCACCGGCTGCAGGTGTGGCGCAGTGACCGGGTGTGGCTGCAGAGGCAGCATCTACTCTGAGGCTCAGTCTGGAGACGCCTGCCCAGCGTCCTAGACCACCGCCCTCTCCGGGCCACTAACCCTGCAGGGGCGTCTCCGTGTGTATGTGAGAGAGAGAGGGAGACTACGGCCCTGGGTCGGACCCTGGTGGGGACTCTGCACCGTCCAAGGCGCCAGCTCCCTGCTCCCACTGTGCCTGCAGGTCAGCGGAGTCGGCTACAATGGCCAAGGGACTGTGCATCTTCTCCCGGCCAAGGAGGTCATCAGGGGCTTCACCAGCGTCTCGGTGGGGAAGCTGGTGGAGGTGAGGACAGCCATGCGTGGTGGCACCGGGTCTCCCCATGGGAGACCAGCACTGGGCGAGTGGGCACTGGGCGGCCCGGCTGCTCCCCAGGGCTGGCAACGTGGCCCCAGGACAGATGGAGCCTCGGGAGGGACGGGAGCAGGGCACTGCTGCTGGACTCAAGAGGCCCCGTGCAGAAAGTGGATGCTGGAACTGGCTTGGGATAGCCGCCCGCTGCTGTGGCCACCTCTGCCTGAGCTGGCTCCGCTCCCTGCGTGGTGGGTGCCGGCCCGGCCAGCGGTCGGCAGTGTCTACACACCCAACTTCCCCACAGTCCCGGGGGAGCCGGGGACCCTACGGTGGCGGCTCCTCGTGCCAACTGCACTTTCCAAACCCCTTGCAGGCAGGCTGCGTGGCCAACAATGCCGTCATCAGCAGGGGTGCGGTGCTGGGGCAGCCCACGGACGGGGCCCTGCTCGCGCTGGCCATGAAGGTGCGCACCCCGGGGTCTGCAGCAGGCGTGGCCGTGGGCATCCACCAGGGCTTGGGGCGCCCCCCCAGGGCTCCAGGAGAGTCCTTCAGCACCCATGGCTTGAACCCTGAGCAGATGCTGGGGAGAGATGGGAGGAGGTCCATCAAGGCACCCGGCAGTGGCCCGCAGCTGCTGTGGCTCCACAGGACCCCCGTCTGTGCCTGTGGGTGTGCACGGCAGAGACAAGTTCACAGGGCAGGACACCGAGCCTTGGTCTGTGGGTAACTGGGCTAGAAGCCATGGCAGCGCACACCTGAAGGCCTGGCAGGGCCTGGTGCGGGCAGCGGGGCCACCAGGGGGCGCAGGGGTCCTCAGGGAAGCAAAGCCTGGACCTTGGGTCTGACCCAGGACAAGAGAACAGGGACATCTGAGAGCAGATGGCCCTTCGCTGTGAGCCGAGCGCTGGGACTTCCGCTCTGCGCTCAGTCTGAGCGACCGCTGACTGCCGCACCAGGGAGCAGCTTCGGGCGCTGTGCTGAAAACGCCATCTCCTCCCCTAGATGGACTTGGGCGACATCAAGGACACATACGTGAGGCAGGAGGAGATCCCGTTCAGCTCTGCACAGAAGTGGATGGCCGTGAGGTGCCACTCGAGCCAGGTGCGTGGGGTGCTCGCTCCTGGGCCCCGTCCCCCTGAAATGCGGCCAATGGTGGCCACGAGTGACGTCCTCACAGTCACGGTGGCCCCAGAGCTGCCTCACAGGTTCCTCCCTCAAGTCCCCGTGTCACGGTAGCTCACTGCACATCACACAGAGGGGACAAAATCTCTGGGCACCGACAGGGCACCCAGAGCCACACCCAGTGTGAGCGACGGGCTGACACACGTGTGTGCATGGACCCAGGCCTGGGTGCGTGTGTCGTAGGTGACAAGAGGGACACACTGAACTATTGGTGGCTGCTCAGGGTGGGAGGATTATGGCTGGTTTTGCTTGCATTTACCCTTGTAGATTTCTTGTGGCTTTTCAGATATCTTCAATGGAAAAAGGATGTTGAGCAGTGATTTCTGCCACACACAGGCCCCGCCCCTCTTCCCTGTGGCCAGCCTGGCTGTCCCTACAGGCCTCTCTCCTCCTGTCCCAGCTCCTCCCAGGTCCTGCAAGGAGGACTTGCGAATTCCGAGTGCCCAAAAGGGCTAGGATTCCCTCTATGCCGTGGAATCTGTTGCCACCAGGGACAACGGTAACGCAGTCCAATGGGAGACGGGCTGTCGAGCAATGGGCCAAGCACAGATGCTCTTCATCCCTGCTCCTCTCCCAGCCTGCCCTCCGGGGGCTCCTTTACAGGCTGGCATCCAGTGATCTGGACCCCAGCTCTGTGCTCACAGCACGGCAGTGGCCATTTTCAAAACAAGGTCATAGTGTCTGAGCGCCTTTTACCCCCTATGCCTTTCCCGTGAGCCTGGGCTTTCTGTGCTAACAGCCAGCCACTGGCTGCACTGCCGGTGCCCAGTGGGCACTGCTGGTGTTGGGGTGCTGCCCACAGGAAGCTGACGGTCTAGTACATAGGGCAATGCTCGCTTAGCAAACACACAAGGCAGAGACCCACTGTTCAACCAGCTCACTCCTGAGCCCAGTCGCAGGAGCACAACAGACACAAATGGGACCTTGGGACCGCAGTCCAGACAAAATACCTGGGAGTCTCCACTTCCTGTATACAGGCTTCCCCGGCAACATTAATGAGGGCACTTTGTGCAGAACCGGGTGACAGTCAAAGATCGAGCTCATTCTTTTCATGGGGTGCATAGTATTCCATTGTGTGGATGCCATGATTTACTAATTTGTCCTGTATCTGTGAATGGCAACAGCCTGCAATACCTCCCCTGACAGCGTTCCTCTGTGTGTGCAGAATGAGGTGACGGTCACATTAGCAGAGGCACTCCTCACAGTGGATTCTTCCTTTTGTCTTTTCCAAGGACCAGGGAGACATTTACTTCATGAAAGGGGCCTTTGAGGAAGTGATCCGCTCCTGCACCATGTACAACTACGGGGGCGTCCCCCTGCCTCTGACGCCCCAACAGGAGGCATTCTGCCTGCAGGAGGAGAACAGGATGGGGTCGCTCGGCCTGCGGGGTCAGTGCCAGGGCCCGGCCTGGGGCTCCGAGCTCGAGAGTAACCCTGACAGTGGGCTGAGCTGGGGCAGGGTCTTAGGTGACAGGCAGGAGCCTGGAGTTGGCAAAGTGGAGCCCCTGCCATGCCCCAGGCACTAAATGCCCCCTGTGGGTCCAGTGTGGCCAGGGGACCAAGGGGATGCCACGAACACCAACTTCCCGGCAGGTTCGGGAGTCAGGCTCCCACGGGGCCCAGGCCCCCACATCTGTTCCTGCTCACCGAGCGTGGGCCCCGCCTGCTGCCAGGTACTGAGCAAAGTGCCCCCGAGGACTGTGGCCTGGGCTATGCCAGCTGCCACGAGCCCCCGTGGTGATCCTGGAGGGTCCCGTGGAGCCGCCACTTGAGCCCAGGTCTGCCTGGCTGCAGAGCCGATGCCCACAGGGACTGGTTCTGGGCTTCCAGGGAGGAGGCCCGGGTGGCTGGGGCTGGCCAGACCCTCCGCGCCCTCTGCGGTCGCACATGAGCGTTTCGTGTTTACAAGGAGCTCGTCTCTTCCAGGCCTGGGGCTGGCGTGGGAACCGGAGGGGCTGTCCTCAGCCAGGGAGCGGATGGAGCACCTACTATGCGAGGTGTCTCCCTCCACACAACAAGAAAAAGTGACCAGGCCGATGGCCGTGGGGAGCAAAGTCCAGGGACAGCAGCACAGAGCCAGTTAGGTCCTCTGGTATAGAATGACTGCAGACGGTTCCAGGAACAAGGGGGCAGAGGAGATGCATAGTCCCAGGGACAGGGTGGCACCGATACTAATAGCAAAGCCAGCAGCCCTGTCGGCACATGGCAGTGACATAATTAGCCCGTGGCACCTGCACTACTAACTACTCCATTATGACTGGGCCACAGGAAAGCACTGCTGGAGGTTTCTTAGTCACAGCCCCCTTCAGGTGGCAGCAAGGTAACACAGGCTGGCACACTGCCGCCTTTCAGATCACTGGGCCCCCAGAAGCGGGGCTGGCTCGGTGCCACTGTCCATGGCCAGGCCGGGACCGTAGACAGAATCTACTCCACCGTGGCTCCAGCGTAAGCTTCTCTTAGTCTTTGGTGGTAGCCACCCCACCTGCTGGAGGTGACAAGTGACTGGAGCAAGTGCAGAGTGGTAATTGGTGCTGCTGCCCTCCCAAGCTCTGGCCGGACCTGCTGGGCGGGTGGGGCTCTAGGCCTCCGTGGACCACTCCTGCCTCCTGCTGGGGCTCTTGTCCCTGGCACTGCTGCCTGGCCTGGGGCTCTGTGGCTCCAGGGGCCTGCTTCGAGGGCCTGCCCGTGTGGGAATGTGGTGCCCAGGCCCTCACCGATGGGACTGGGCCACGAGGGGCTGGCTGGGCCCCATGACGCCCTGGCTCTTGTCCGTCCACAGTGCTGGCACTGGCATCAGGGCCCGAGCTGGGGAGGCTGACGTTCCTGGGCCTCGTGGGCATCATCGACCCCCCGCGGGACGGCGTGAAGGAAGCAGTCCGGGTGCTCTCAGAGTCGGGGGTGTCCGTGAAAATGATAACGGGAGACGCTCTGCAGACAGCCTCGGCCATAGGTAACGGGCAAAGGGCGGGGTCAGCCTCCTGCTCATGGCTCTGCCTCGGCCGCTCCGTCCTCGGGGAAGCCGTCAGGAGAGCCTGGCCCTGCTGCAGTGCCTGGAAAGGCCTCTGAGACCGCCGATCGGTTCCCCCACTCTGCCTTCCAAGACACCAGCGGGTTCTCCAGAAGGGGACAGGGGCATCCTCGTGTAAACTGAGGACCCACTGTGTGCTGGCCTCACCTTGCCTTCACGGGCAGCAGCGGGCAGCGTGTAGTTTCACTCAGGCCTCTGCCCCTGGCTGTGCCCCTAGGAAGGCGCTGACCCCTCTGACCCTTGGTGTCCCCATGGGGAGAGGATGGGCAGGTTCCTCCTGCCACTCCGGTCCTGCTCCTAGTGCGGGCTGCCGCACGTCGGCTTTGAGACGGGCTTTAGAAGTACAGAGAACCACATCAGGTCCCCGGTTTGCTGTCTACAGTTTCTCTGTTCCTCATCTTTAAACTGAGCAGCATAAGGCCTTTTTGTCAGTGCTGTGGGTGGAACAGAGATCCTGGCCACATAGTAGGTGCTCAGGAAATGGTACCCACTGTGGTCTTATTTCCATTCTCTGCTGCCCAGATGGAGACTGGTGTCAGGTAGGTGGGGTGACAGTGGGGCGGCGGGGACCACTCTCAGGCCTCAAGCGAGCCCCCAGAGTGGATTCTCTTGCAGGAAGAGACATTGGCCTGTGCAATGGGAAGCTGAGAGCCATGTCGGGGGAAGAAGTGGAGAGCACAGAGCCAGGCACACTGGTGGGCCTCGTCAGGGAGGTGGGTTCCCCCCAGTGGTCTGCGTTCCGTTGCTGGGAGAGGATGTCTGGCACCCATAATGAAAGGGGGGGCTTTGATTTGGTTCCTGGTTACAGGGGATTCAGTCCATGGTTGGCTGGCTCCATGGCAGGAGCATCATGGAGGAAGGATGTGGCAGAAGAAAGATGCTTAGTTCTTGGGGAATAGGAAGCAGAGCAGGAAAGAATGCTAGGAAGGAAGGACGGATGGACCAGGCATACACCCCAAGGCCATGCCCCACGACCCACCCAGCCATACCCAGAATGTGCCTACTTGTCCACTCAGAGGCCCCCACACCAATCCTGTGGCACCATGATGCAGCTGAACCCCACACTCTAGGGTGAGAATCGGGGGTCACACATCCCCACGTGGTGACTGTTCTTTTGCATTACCACATCCAGGTGTCTGTGTTCTTCCGGACCAGCCCAAAGCACAAGCTCAAGATTATCAAGGTATGCTAGGCAAGGGGCACAGCCGTGCTGCTGTCACAGAGTTCATGGGTCCCTCGGTGACATCCAGGGTGGGTGGTAGCGCCACTGTCCTTTCCACTCTCTGTGCCTACAGCCCTGTCAATTGACCAGCTTTAGTTGCAAGGGATGCTGGGAAGTGTCACTTCTAGCAGGGCAGGCCCATGCCCAGCCAAACGTGGGAGGACTTGGGACCAAATACAGAGTCTTTGGCAGCTGAGCTTTGCCCATGTTAGTTGGGGGTTTTGCCTTGTTCCTTTTCAGGCCTTTTATGCTACAGGGTAAATCTCAATACTAGTGGCTCCTCAAAAACACGTAACCCTCACAGGTTGGGACCGGGTGACCTCACCAGCCTCTGCTCATGGCCAGGAACCCTCCCGTCCCTCCTCCCCACTGAGCCCCACCACAGCCTGCAGCAAGGATAGCTGCCTCCAGTAGGGGAAACTGAGGCTGAAAGGCTCATGGGCTGCGGGAGGAGCTGATGCAGACTCGGCTTCTGTCGCTAGCAGTGGGCAAGGCGCAGTGTCCGGGGCGGGGGGGGGTCTGGACCGGGGTCCTCAGCCACAGCTCCCATTGCTCACACTTCCTCCAGGCGCTGCAGGAGTCAGGGGCAATCGTGGCCATGACGGGCGACGGTGTGAACGACGCAGTCGCCCTTAAGTCTGCAGACATCGGGATCGCCATGGGGCAGGCGGGGACGGACGTCAGCAAAGAGGCCGCCAGCATGATCCTGGTGGATGACGACTTCTCAGCCATCATGTAAGCCCTAGTTAGGTGGCTTTCTAGTTGCAAAAACTCCAGCCTTACCAGCAAAGGAGTCTTTTCTTGAGCTAGGCAGAGTGGTGCATCCTTGTAATCCAGACACTCTGGGAGGCTGAGGCAGGAGGGTGGAAAGTTTAAGCCCAACCTGTCCAGCTTAGTGAGACGCTCAATGGGGACGCAGCTCAGGGGGAGCCCGGGGCTTCTCTCCAGTACTAAAAAAAAAAAAAAAAAATGGAGGGGATGCAGCACAGGAACCCTGAAAATGCTTTTCCCTAAAAAAACTGCAGTCATAAAATGCAGTAAATATAGAGCGTTATTCTTTCAGATCTTCTGCAAATTTTAAATAAAAATGGGTTTGACAGTTTCTACTCCAGATGACCCCAAAGAGCCACCTGCAGACATGCCGGGTGACGTTTCTCGGCCTCCCTTCCACTGTCTCCCAGGATTCCTTGGTTTTGCCGTGTCTCAAACTGGTAACCAAGCGCTGAGCCCGAAGGGTTCTGGGTCTCACTGGAGGCTCGAGCACAGGGTCTGCACGGAGGACCAAGGCCCCAGGTCTGGTCACCACAGCAGGCCGTCCCTGTCCCTTGCAGGAGCGCAGTGGAGGAGGGCAAGGGCATCTTCTACAACATCATGAACTTTGTGCGGTTCCAGCTGAGCACGTAAGTGGAGGCAGCGGGGCCCAGGCTGCTGGGCGCTGCTGCTGGGCCGAGCAATCAGGGCTGACGGTGGCGTACGCTGTGCCCCCAGGAGCATCTCAGCCCTGAGTCTCATCACTCTGTCCACCGTGTGCAACCTGCCCAGCCCGCTCAACGCCATGCAGATCCTGTGGGTGAACATCATCATGGACGGGCCGCCGGCGCAGAGGTGAGGGGGGAGCCTGTGCTCCTTCCCGGGGTCCACCACTGCCTCTGCACAGCCAGCCAGGGCTGCAGGGATACAGGCGCGCTGTCCTTCTCCATGGGCAGGGCCCGGGAAACAAGTGTGTCACACTTGGGGAGAGAGGAAGCAGCCAATGATCCCCTCTTCGCCAGGCCATGGCTTCCGAGCAACACTCAAGCCCCCACCAGCTGCCTTTCCCTCAGGGGAGAGTGTTCCTGGGTTTGCTTCTGTGATTGGGCCCCATCCCCCATTAGCCCGCTGGCTTCGAGGGCTGGGCTTTTGTCCTGGGCCCGGCTGGCTGAAGGACAGCTGGAGGCCTGTGGGACCAAGCGGTTGGCTTAGGCGTGAGCACCATCTCAAATGTGGCTGCTCCTACGGAGGCTAAGGCCTGGTTTGTGTCCCCAAAGTGGGAGAGAGAAGGGGCAGCCCCTGCCCAGTGTTCCCTGCGAGGGCCGCAGCCAAGGCTGGATCCCAGGTTCCTGGGCAGAGCCGGCTGCCACACACAGGGTGAGGCGCACCCTCCGTGCCTGGGGGGCAGAGCAGGGTCCTGTGTCCCCTGGGCCCTCGGGTTAGGAAGAATCATGGGAAGGTACTGTGTGGTCACCCTCACTCTCTGGGGACAGCGGCAGCCAGGTGAGGATGGAGAAGGGAACAGGCCATGGAGCGTCTGGCAGCAGCCACGGGCAGGGAGGACGGGGTGGACCAGGCTGAGCGCGACCCATTCACGCAGCCTGGTTTAGCTCAGTGCTGTGTGTCTTGTCCCAAGCAGCTTGGGGGTGGAGCCCGTGGACAGGGACACCCTGGGGCAGCCACCACGGAGCATGGAGGACACGATCCTGAGCAGGGCGGTCCTCCTCAGGATCCTCATGTCCGCCGCCACCATCATCAGCGGGACCCTCTTTGTCTTCTGGAGAGAGGTGAGTGGCCTGCAGGAGCTGCCAGCCAGTGCCAGGTGGGGTGGCAGATGTGTGAGGGAGCATGCGAGCTTCTTGGGCCAGGAAGCCACAGGAAAACTTAAGGACACCCCTGTCCTGTCCTCTGGGGACATCATCTGGCTCACCTCCCACGGCCTGCAGGCTCAGGAGCCACTGGTGGAGCCTGGAAAAGAGGCAGGGGATTGGGCACCCTGTCACCCTCTGAGGGACCCTGTGTGGTCCAGAGGACACCAGCTGTCCTCACCTGGGCCTCTGCATCCCCCCGGCTGGGAGGGTCCTACAGTCCTCAGCGTGAGGGACACACGGTGGCAGGACCCCACAGGGGACACAGGGCTCAGGCCCCACCCAGCTGTAAACACTCACTGGCAGGGTGTGGGGGGATCAAACCAGGCCTGAAGAGTCCTACCGGGAACAGCGGATCCTGTCAGGCTGGGGGTGTTAAGGCAAGAGTGGCCCAGAACCTCCCAGCCCCACTCCTGTGGGGTCCTGGGCCCCTGTCTTCCCCGGAGGGCACGACCTCGCGGGAGCAGGCGCCTTCTGGAGGGGCAGTGTCCCCTCACCCCGGGCTGTGCTCACTGTAGCAGCAGGGCGGCAGCAGGGCCCAGGACACGGGGGCAGCACTGCAGGTGTGGGCAGCCATGGGCTGCGGGGTGATGTCTGGGGAGCACCCAGCAGAAGGGTGAAGGGAGCCTGCACGGCCTCCTGCTCCACCCCTCAGGGGAGGCACCGCTCCCAGATCCCCCACCTCCCCAGTACCTGTGTCCCAGGTCCCCGAGGACAGAGCCAGCACACCCCGCACCACCACCATGACCTTCACGTGCTTTGTGTTCTTCGACCTCTTCAACGCCCTGACCTGCCGCTCCCAGGTGAGCCGGGGCCACTGCGTCCCCTGCCAGGCTACCCTCCCTCCCACTGAGCCCAGCCTGGACCTGGCAGCACGGAGCAGGGGACAGACGTGACCCTGCCCAAGCCGAGGCCCCCATTCTCCCCGCAGACCAAGCTGATCTTCGAAATCGGCTTCCTCAGGAACCGCATGTTCCTCTACTCGGTCCTCGGGTCGCTGCTGGGCCAGGTGGCCGTGATCTACGTCCCGCCCTTGCAGAAGGTCTTCCAGACGGAGAACCTGGGGGCCCTGGGTGAGCCCGGGGATGGGAATCGGCATCCTAGCGCCCGGCTGCAAGTGCAGCCCCTGGAGTCCTGGGCTCAGCTCTGACGTCGCCCAGCTGGGCCCTGGGGCTCATGTTCCTTAGACATCAGCTCAACTGGAGACAGGGAGCAGAGCCACCACCCATGCTAGCTGAAAGGGACACGGCTGAGTTGAGACTCCCATGTGTTCTCAGCCAGGTGGGCCGGGGCAGGGACTGTCCCTCAGCCTGTGGCAGAGGGCAGGACCAGGCCAGAGGGACGAGTCGCCCTCCCGGACCAGGCTGAGCTTGCCTCTGGCCACCGCCACTCAGGATCGGAGGGCAGAGGAGGCTGGGGAGGCGGCCGCCCAAGACAGTCAGGGTGGCTGCAGCTTCAGCCCCACTCCCCAGAGTCCGGGGCGGCTCAGCGCCGTGAGGCTGGACAGATGAGACTGCAGGGTCCAGCTGAGGTGCCAGAGAAGACAAAAGGAACCAAAACCGGTTATTAAAGGGACGTTTCCACAGTGGGGAGTCGGAACCCCAGAACCCTGGGCGGGGGACACCTGCACGCAGCGAGGCCCAGAGGAGCCTGGGCGCCCCGGTTCCCTTGTCCCCCTACTTTACCCAGAGGGAAGCCAGGCCGGGTTCCGTGTGCTGAGAAGGACAGGGCTGCTGGCCGGCTGCCTCTCACCCTCTGCTCGCTCCTCCCCCTGCAGACCTGCTGTTCCTAACTGGCCTGGCCTCGTCCGTCTTCATCTTCTCGGAGCTCCTGAAGCTCTGCGAAAAGCGCTGCTGCTCCTGCGCCAGGAAAGCCCAGGAGCCCCCCGAGCACCCCTGAGCGGCCGTGCTGCCCGGGGTCTGTGGCCTGCCCTGGACACAGCGGGCGCAGCAGCCCATGCGGCAGGCTTCTGGGCGATCCCTGGAGCCTCAGCATCTGGCCCTTGGCACTGGGCTCTGGAGGAGCTGCAGGCCATGCTGTGCTATTTATTAAACCACAGCGGTTTTTATTGCGCTCACTGGTCAGGTCTTTGGGCCACAGGGCTCCCGGGGAGAAGGAACACCGGGCCCCACTGCCGGCCACTCCGAGGCCCTCGAGGGGTGGGGGTCCCGTGAAGTGCTGTGACAGAGCCGGGTGATTATTTTAGGTTTGCTCCCCAGCACAAAAAACCAAAACCAAAATCCCAAAGTATGATTTACATCATTTACATAAAATGTAACACACACACACAAGTGTATAAACACGACGACAGTTCAAGGCAAAGATGGCTCAGTATCTAAAACCATTAACCTCATATTCCCTATTAATAACTATGGAAGGAAGGCAGACCTGCTAAAACAAAAACCCACCTTTATACAAAACTCAACATCTACTCCTGGCAAAAACTCTTCATGACACACATGCAAATGGATACTTCACAAGAGAAAAAGCAAAGGCCAGCACTGCGCTGAATGACCAAACTCTAGATCAGGGGTGGCAAACCTGTGGCACGCGTGCCACGGTGGGCTGCTTGTATCGCTGACAACTCTAAAAGGTTCGTCATCGCTGGCCTAGATGCATGGCAGCAAGAGGTAGGAATTGAAGGATGCCTTGCTGTTTTTGATGTGGAAGGATTTGCTGAAGCAGTCAGTTGAGAAAAACACAGGTGAAGAACTGGAAGAATGAGAAATTATCCTTATTTCTAGGTATGTGACTGTAATGGCTACACACTCCTAGAGTTCCGATAAATTATCAAGCACGCAGTAGTGGCATTTCCCACCTGGAGACCTGGGACCAACAGCACCACCCAGTCTTTCACAGATGTGCGTTCTCGGCCGCAACCCCCAGGGTTCCCCCAGAAGCGGGGAGCGGAGCCCCACAGTGCATGTTTTGGAAAAGCCCTCTGGGCAACCCTGGTGTGTACTAGGGTTGAGAACCACTGGGTGAACAACTCAGGTAATGGGCAAAACTACAGAGTCAAGAGCTTCCTACAACTGCAGGGCCAACGGCCAGGAGAAGCGGGACTGGCGGGCCCTGTGTCCCCTCCTGGGACAGCGTCCATGTCACCAACCCTCAGCCTGACACAGGCCACTGAGGCAGACGGATCCTGAAAACGCCCACGCCGGCTCCCAGCAGCAGTCACAGCGTTTTCGGGGAAAACAGGCGCCCACATGCCTGCAGGGGAGTCCAAGAAACAGGAGGTGAGAAATAGCTCTTATTTTATCTAACCCTAAAACACCAATTAAAACATGAGAGAGACTGAGTTTCATTCAGAAACTCACCAGGTGAGAAAGTGACATTTTAAGTCAGGAAAAAGTGTGATTTTTTTTTTTTTTTTGTACCGGGGATCGAGCTCGGGTCCTTATGCTTGCACAGCAGGTGGCGAAACCACTGAGCTAAATCCCTGGCCTGAAAAGGTGTGATATTTAACATAAAAGGTATTGGGACTTTAGGGTAAGATGGAGGTATATCTGAAAAATGCATTTTGAATAGACCAAAGATGCAGAAAGAGCCATGAAAACAGAAGAAATTGTCTACTACTTTTCTCAGAGTGAGGATTTCCTAAACTGTCCATCCCAGAAATCTTCAGAGGAAATGACAGCCAATGTGACATAAAATTTATGAACAGAAAAATGCCACAGTCAAACCAACTAGAGAAATATTTACCATACACAGCAAATGCTGTCATGCTTTGTTTATAAAAAGCATTCTTCAGGATACAAAAACATTTTAAAAATAGCTCTTCTCTAGACTAATAACAACTAGCTGGGAAAATCAAGACAATTCCATTCTCAACAGCTTCAAGCAAAACAATACCCAAGAATCAACCTAACCAAGGAGGCAAAAGACCTCTACAAGGAAAAGTATGGAACACTGAGGAGAGAAGCTGCAGATGCTGCAAGGTGGAAAGATCTTGTTCACGGATCGGCAGAATATTGTTAAAATGGCTACATCTCCAAAAATGATCTACAGATTCAGTGCAATCCCTATCAAAATTCCAAAGACAGTCTTTACAGAACTAGAAAAAACAATCCTGAAATCCATATGGGAACACAAAGGATCCAGAATAGCCACAGTAATCCTAAACCACAAGAGCAAGGCTGGAGGCATTATAATACCTGACCTCAAATTATACTATAAAGCCATAGTAACAAAAACAGCGTGGCACTAGCACAAAAATAGCCATGTAAACCAACAGCACTGAATATACAATGCAGAAACAAACCCACACCACTGCAGCCATCTGATTCTGACAAAGCCAAAAAGACGGCCTCTTTGAAATTAGATCCCTATGTCTCACCCTGAACAAAAAGTAATTCAAAATGGATCAAAGACCTAGAAATAAGACCTGAAATTTTGTAACTGCTGGGAAAAACCACAGGGGAGACCCTTGAAGCCATGGGCACAAAGACTTTCTGAACAGGACTATAGTTCCTGGGGCACAAGGAATAATAGCGAGAGTCACAAACAGGACCACACCAAATTAAGTTTCTGCACAGCCAGGGAAACCAACAGAGTGAGGAGAGCCCATAGAATGGGAGGAAATCCCTGCCAGTTACTCTTCCGGCAGGATTAGCATCTAGATTATACAACGAACTCAGAAAATTTAACACCAAAAACTTAAAGGGCCTAATAAATGCCAAGTGAATCAAGCAGACACTTCTCAAAAGCAGTACAAACTGCAAGTACATAAAAAATGTTCAACATCTTCAGCCATTAGGGAAATGCAATCAGAAGTACACAGATTCCACTCCACCCCAGTCAGAATTCTGATCATCAAGAGTTACAGAAACAACAAATACTGGCACGGATGTGGGGGAAGGAACGCTTCCACACTGCTGCTGGGAATGCAAATGAGCACAGCTACCACTGAAATCAATACGGAGTCACCATACCATAGGGATACTGCGGACCCATGTTTACGGCAGCACAATTTATAACAGCCAAGATACAGAGCCAACACAGGTACTCAGGAGATGACTGGGTAAGGAAAATGTGGTATATGTACACACAACGGAGTAGTATTCAGCCACAAAGAAGAATGCAATTATGGCATTTGCAGGAACATGGATGGAAGTGGAAGTCACATTAAGTGAAATGAGCCACACCCAGGAAGACATGTATCACATGTTGTCCCTAAAATGAGGAATCTAACAGAGGGGACATGAAAGTAGAGGGAGACTATTATTAGACAAGAGGAAGGGAAGAAGGGAGAGAGAGAAAGTCGGGGGAAGGTTATAGGAGAGATGGATGCAATCAAAATATATACATGTATGGGAGAGTATTTTAATAAGGTTAAACACCACAAAAGCACCCCTGCAAGTCAGTGGCAAAAAGACCCACACCCTAGAAACCAGACCGACACAAATAACTTTCCAAAAGGGAAGCTGCTCGCCATCACCCAGAGAAATTCCAAACGACAATCCTGCCGCACTAGACTGCAACAGGGCATTGCAGAGGATGTGGCCGCGCATGGGGATTGTGAGGCTAGAGACTGAGCTCTGGAGGTTTATTTGTCAGCATCCAAAGCACAAAACAGCACGACAATCTGGCTGCTGCCCAAGACAGGCACAAGGCGCTCCCTGCTGCAACCACCAGCCCAAACCAACACTGCCCCCGTGTGCACCGGGTCAGGGCGTGCCACGGTAGCCTGGAGCAGCCGAAGAAGAGGGGGAGAGCTCGTGTGCACTGGAGCCGAGCCCACGAGAAAACGACAGCGGAGGGAGGGCTCCCACTGTGCGAGCACAGGCAGAGGACCTGCCTCTCCTCACACCCATCTTTCTTCTTACCATGTACACGCATTAATTTTTAAATAAATGTATGGTGGGGAAATAGCCACATTTTTGACATGGCCTGTATTTGTTTTTTAACCTCTTCCATCACTTTCTGGGCCCCACTGGTCTGTACCTGCAGGGTGACGCTGAGGCTTGACATCCAGAATTCTCATTTCAGTTTCTCAAAAGGACAAACTCGTTTATTAAAATGAGTTTTTCAAACCCACACAAGGGACATCGGGTTTGGGGACCCCGTGGATGGCACAAGCAGCTTTGTACGCTGAGCAGTTTGTGAGGACAGGGAGGCGTACAGAGTGGCGCCCTCAGGCCAAGCCCCACAGCTGCCCCTTGCCTGTCGCAAGAAGGCAGCACCCTCTGAGACCGAGTGCCTGGCGGACGCCCCCCACCCTGGGGTCCTCGTCGGTGAGCCACACTGGCTTAGGCCAGGTGCACAGTGCCATAACCTACCCTGCCCCGAACACAGCAGCTAATGCAGGCCATGTAGACCTGTAACAAGTGAGGTATTTAACTGCATTTTTATTTTAAAAATCCAAAACAAAGTGATCACCAGGAGCCCAATTCTTTGGACCGTGGTGATGACTGAGGACACAGTGTCCTACCAGAGGCTCACAGATGCACCTACGAGACACTTCAAACCAGCGTCTTCTCCACAAGCTCCATCAGGGCTGAGTCCTTGGCTGGGTCAGGCGCAATCCCCCCATCCCATCCAAGACAGCACTTTTCTTTTGAAGCCCATTTACAAGGCTTTCTGCCTTAGTCAGGGATGGCTATGGGGCAGATTTGATCAGAATCCTGGTAGAAAATTCAGCCTCTGCAAAATGCAAACCAGAGGCCAGGTGTAATGGTGCATGCCCATAATCCCAGAGCTCAGGAGGCTGAGGCAGGAGGATCGCTGTGAGTTTGAGGCCAGCCTGGGCTACACAGTGAGTTCAAGGCCAGGCTGAACTACATAGCGAGACTCTGTCTCAAAAACAAAAGCAAACTGGCTCCATTTAGTATGGCTTTTCTTAAGGCAAACTAGAGGCACTCACAGATCCTTTTGGGAGGCCCTCCAGGGCAAGGACTCACCCCTAAGTCGTTCTTCGGGCCTGGCGCCTTGGCCCACTGAGGATGAATCTCCAGCACTTCGGGACCCAGGAGTTTGTTTGGTCCTGGTGTCCACTGAGCAGCCTTCCCCTTGAGAAGCCGCCACAGGCAGCGGGTGTGACGCACGAGTGGGCTATGATTCAGCAGCTGGTACCCAGAGTCCAGAATCCGGGCCAGCCTGAACGTCCCCAATGCCTGTGTTAGCAACAGAAGTGCGACTCTGCTTCTCCACAGATGGAACCTCACACCTCCTGCCAGGCTGACTCATTTAAACACGGGTGAGAAGGCCGGAAACGGAGCCCTAAGGATCGACACCTACTGAAGACCCACGCCACACAGGGCCACGCTGCCTCCAGCCTCTCCAGCTATTTCCCCCATGAGTGGGATGTTTGTTTTTGAAAAATAAGCAACCCCATCCTCTCCTGTGACAGAAGCTCATGTCTCCAACAACCGAGCATGCCAGCAGAGCTCCAAACATCTCAGTGTCGTTGGGTCCCACTGGTACAAAATGAACAAGTATAAGGCTGAGCTGCTAATTTGACACACAGCGTTTCTGGGTGATAAACCCCCAACCAATATGCGGGATTTTCTTGGCATAGGCTGTGTTCTGATACAGCATATCACAGACAACCTGGACACGGTCCCCCAGGCAACATGTCCAAGTTAGACAACATGGGAGCGGAGGGGCGCAGAGGGGAGGGGAGGGGAGCGGAGGGGATCCAGGACCTCGAGCGCCACCCAGCAGGCTGTGCGTTCTGTCTTCCGCCGGCCGCGTCCCAGCTGCTCACTGGTCGGCACTGTGGCTGTCGGGGATTTCCGGGAACCCTGCGCTCTGCCGAGTCCACCCAGTGGCCTCCAGCAAAATCTGAGCCCCGGGGTCCACGTCGAGGACGCTTTTCTTACCCTTGGCCTTGGGAAGAAAGGTGGTTGTGTTCGTAACATGCAGAGAGACCCAACAACCAGGACCAGGCAGTGGCTTCCTGCCCTGTTCCTGCCGGCCACCAGGGGGAGCCCACCTTCTGCTGCTGCCGGGAGGAGACGAGGGGCCCAGAGCAACCCCCAAGGGCCTCCCCCTGGGGTGCAACTGCTGTGAGTTACAAGGTGGTGCGGGGCGTGCCGTGGGCCCTCGGTGACTCATTCAAGGGCAGAACCAGGGAACCACAGGTCACCCCAAGCTCCCGGCTTGCAGGTGCGCACGGCAGCAGCCCCGACTCCTGAGCAGCTCACTACCACCCAACTGTGCCTGCGTCTGCCGGGGATCCCCCCACGGGAACGAACCTGGGCAAACCAACTCCAGATGGAAGGGCAGAGAGGTAAAGCCAAGGACGTGGGGAAAGCTCCCCTCCATCCGCTCGGGGCCCTGCCACACTTGCCAGGGTGCTGCACCCACCAGCTCTGACTCCACGGGCTCTCCGACGGCCCACACCTCCATCTTCTCGAACCGGAAGTCCTCCTCGGCGGACAGCTGCGGGCTGTCGTACGTGGTACACGTGGGCTTGGCCTTGCTGTGCCCGTTCCCGAAGTCGGCGTCCACCCACAGCCCGAAGTAGCTGTGCTGCCCTCCCATGCCCTGCAAAGGAGTCCGGACAGCGTGGCATCAGTGATCTCAGGGCCAGGAACTCCAGGATGTGAGCCAGCCCGAGCCCGAGACCCAGGGAAGGGCAGGGCATGCGGCTCTCTCGGTTCTGCACTGCAAACCGGATCAGGGCCACTTAAGTTACTGCAGCAGTCACGATGTCCCCCGACACCCACGGCACAGCACTCACGAGGCTACACTGAAGCACTGGGACCCCAGGCCCTGAATGTCCACAGGGGACAGGTGGACACAGGTGACCTGGACAGCCCCTCAGGCGGCCAGCAACCTGAGCCCAGAGCACGCAGCTCACTCAGGGCTGGGTGTCGGGACAGAGGACAGGAGCAGGCCCAGAGGGGCGACCCAGGCCATCTTCCTGCCACAAAGCCTTCCCTCCCGCCCCCAGTCCCGTCTCCTGGAGCACTGGCCGTGCCCTGGTTCCCAGCTGGGGCAAGGGGAGCCCCAAGCATGAGTCAGTCGGTTGCTCCCCCTTACAGCCGCTTCTGCTCCTCAGGCCTGTGACTAGCACCTCCTGGGGACACACAGGCTACTGATCCAAGGATGGGGGCCTTCTAGTGTCCTGGTCATGGCCCGCCTGGGGCAGCAACATGAAGAGGAACCCCAGGCCCCTCCAGCTGACTGAGGGCATCGCCTTCTTAGCCCCTGCAACCACAGGGCTCAGGGTTCCCAGAAGGAGACTGGTAGAGGGGGAGATGCTGGGGGGCGGGAGGCGGGCACAGCTCCCGGCCCAGCTGAGCGTCTGCCTGTCGGGGTGTAGATCTAAAATGTCCCCGGAAGTCTTGTGTTTAGAGGGTGAGTGGATCCTGGGGTGCTGTGCGAATCCACGGAGGAGCTCACTGAGGTGCTGTCGGGAGGGGCCACTCAGCCCGCCTGCCCCCCGGCCGGCCCACTCAGGCCCAGGCCCTCAGCCTGCAGCCCTCTTCCTCTCCCGCCTGCTTGGTCACCAAGCTGAGGAGGAAACCAGTGAGCTGCTGCTGCCGCAGTCTCCCCGGACGGCGCCTCACTGACAAGGCCCCAGCCCAGGCCAGCAGCCTGGGGTCCTGCACCCAGACCTGACCCCAGCCACGGGGCTGTCATCAGCACTGCCCAGACCACAAGTCACAGACCACGTGGGAGCCGTTCGCATCCCAACCCTGAGAGGCCCAGCTGAGGCCACAGCCTTCCCCGCAGGGGACCCTGGCCTGGTGTCACAGTCCCAGCACTGAGACGGGGCACAATGAGGGACCTGGCCCCAGGAGAAGCAGGACGCCCCCACCAGGAGTGCTGACAGGAAGGGGGAGGCGCCTCACCAGCCCGTTGGGGATGGTCTGCTGGCTGTGGTTCAGGTACATGTAGTGGTCGTTGTAGCCCGTGGGTGTGTACACGGCCATGCTGGGGGCAATGGAGAACAGGAAGCACTTGTTGTCCCCTAGAAGTAACCAGAGAGCAAGCACACGGGGTGACTGGGTCTGCGCTGGGCACAAGGCGCAGCCACTGGGCTCCGGCTTGGAAAATGCGGCCGTGAGGCAGGGCGAGGCCCGCTCACCCCTCTCAGCGGACCCCAGGGTGCCCCACGGCTGGAGTGGACACCTCAGCAGGTCCCAGACTCCACACAGGATGGGCCCTAGTTTCCCGGAGCCCCAGT
Source organism: Heterocephalus glaber (assembly GCF_053883595.1). Lineage (NCBI taxonomy): Eukaryota > Metazoa > Chordata > Mammalia > Rodentia > Bathyergidae > Heterocephalus > Heterocephalus glaber. The sequence continues at coordinate 1,436,270 of NW_028258137.1, forward strand.
GCAGGAGCTGAGGCCCCCAGGACAGAGGGACACCCGCAGCATCCTGAGCGCTGGGCCCGAGGATGGGCAGCTGCCCACAGGGCTGATGGAAGCCGGGGGAAGCAGGGCAGGAGCTCAAATTCACAGATGGGTGGGGGGGCACTGGAGGTCCAAGGGGCCTCGGGTGGGGGATGGCCCTGCGCAGGCAGGGCAGCCCAGGAGCAGGGCACCCGCCAAAGAGGCCAAGGACAGCCTCAGCCGGGGCGCATGGCAGGGCAGCACTCTCAGGGCCCTCTGAGCACTGAACCCTGGAGAACTAGCACTTTGCTTGGCCCTGATAAGGGTGCTGATGAGCAGCATCAACTGCACCCCATGCTAGGCGACCTGACAGGGCCACAGTCTCATCCAGACAGCCTGCTGCCCTCAGCCGAAGCTGCACAGGGACCCTGACGTCAGTCACGATACCACTGCTGGTGTGATGACACCTGCCCGCATGGTGCCAGTTCTGAGTTCAGGGAGCTGAGGCCCAGAGAAGCAGGCACCATGCCCAGGCCAAAAGCAGGTGCCCCTGGCCCTGTCTGCCAGCTGCATGGCCTTGGGCCATTTCAAAGCTGTTCACCCACTGGACACTTCAGACCCAGGGCCACCACACTCTGCCTGATGCTGATCCTAGGGGCTCCACCTGAGGGCAAGCCGGCCTCCACTGAGCCCTCCTCCACATGTAAGTGGCAAACGTAGCTCACGTAGGCCTACACTCAGGAGGAAGGCTGAGCCACCTGCTAACACCACCTGGGAACCAGCAGTCTGGAGCTGATGTCCGAGGCTACAGAGGAGACGCCCTGGCTACAACCACAGTTCTTGGGGCTTGTGTCCTACAGCCACATGGCCTCCATCAGGCTGCCCGGAGGACACCCCATGTAGGGACACAGGCTGGGGGGGCCAGCAGGCAGAGGAGCCAGAGACAATGGCTGTCCCCAGAAAGGCTGCCTACAAGGTCGGGACCTGGGTTCAGGGAGGGTTCCCGCCATTCCCAGAGCTAAAGATCTGGCACTTTCTGAAACCCACAATGAATCAAAGTCTGGATCAACCAGACCCAGGGGATGGAAGCACTGACCCTTCCCCTTCCGGCTCCTTCCATCCAGGCACGAGGTCATGCAGGAGCCCCCATGTGACGATGCAGGCTCTGTGCTCTCGTGCTCCTGTCACCCACTGCCAGGATATGGAAGACCCCTGAAACCACCCTAAAGTGGCACCATGGTTTGCCGCCCCTAACCGGGTCCAGGAAACTCGGAGGAGACAGAGCCGCCTCCCCCCACCTCCACGCCACCCCTCGGGGATGGGGTCATCTTGCCTCACCTTGGAACTGCGGCTTGACCTCCCAGGAGCAGGAGGCGAAGCCCCCGAACACGTGGCCGCTGCGGTCCTCCAGGAGGGCCAGGCAGGGCCCACGGTGGGTGACACGGCCACACAGCTGCGAGAAGCTCTGCCCGTGCAGGTGGGAGGCAAAGAGCAGGCGCCAGCAGTGCCGCTGCCTTGGGGCCAGGTGGGAGCTGAGGAAGATGACGGCCAGCACGTCCAGCAGGCTCGTCAGCTCCTGCCCCGGCTCCACCTGGCGCTCAGGGACCAGCATGGCGAGATCCGGGGGCACGCCTAGGACAAGAAGGCCCCTGTGGACCACCACGCTCAGGAACATGGCCACACGGGGGACCCTGAAGACCCAGTCCTCGATCGCAGCTCGGTCACAGTTGCCCTCCAGCCACTGAGGCCCCTGCAGCCTCTCGCCACCTAGAGGAGGGAAGCCACTGTCACTGGGGTAGGACATCACCTGGCAGTGACTGCCTACTGCTGCCTTGGCCAATCCAGGGGGCACGGGCCACGTGACTGTACCCCTGGCAGAGGCCGTGCTGGACCCTAGATGCACTGCAATGCACCGATTTCTACCAATATTCAGTATGAAAAGTGACTGCAAGATATCTCAGAATTTTTTTTTTTACACTAATTGCCTGTTAAAATTGCATGTGGGATATATTATTAAAATTAACTTTTTTTTCCCTCAGTACTGGGAGTTGAACCTCGGGCCTTTGCACTGAGCTATATCCTTTTTGTTGTTGTTTTGAGACAGGATCTTGCTGTGGAGCCCAGGCTGGCCTAGAACTCTCAGCAATCCTCCTGCCTCAGCCTCCCAAGTGCTGGGATCACAGGCCTGCACCACCTTACCCAGCTCCCAGCTCTTTTCGTACTTTTTATTTTGAGACAGGATTTTGCTAAGTTGCCCAAACGGGGCTCCAACTTGTGATCTTCTTGCCTCAGCCTCCCAAGTGCTGGGGTTACAGGCGTGTGACACTACAGGTGGCTCTGTTTACTATTTTAATATTCAAACTTCAAAATTCCACAAGGGGCCCTGTGCTTTACTTCTGCTGCTTGGTGCCAATCTGAACAATTCAACTTACACCCCTTTGTGTTCCCTTCCTCTCGGAGTGCATTTCAGAGGCCCTGGGAAGGCTGGGCCCTCACAAGGCCCAGGCCTGAGGCCTCAGCCATCCAGACCTTCGAGAGCGACACCAAAACCACCCATCTGGGGGTTCTAAAGCCCTACAAGGCCAAGGACGAGAGGAGCTTCTGTATTTTAAACTTGTACACACGTGCAAAGCTTGATTCACAGCTCTCCTAACTCCCTGCCCATGGAAACTGGGGATCTAAACTCAAATGACACTGTTTTCTCTAACTCATGCCCTTTCTACTTACCAAGGCTGTGTCTAGATGTCCCCCAAAGCCTCATGGAGTCATCAGTGGGGCTTTTTGGAGGTGGCTGGATCTAGGGTGAGTGCTGCTGGGACTGACTGATTCATGGTGCAGTGCCAGGATTAGGAGCGCTAAGGTTATGGGTGGAGTGCTGATAAGATGTAAGACAGAGCTTTGCCACCGGGCCCTCGCTTGCTTGCTTTGCTGCCTTCTGCCTGTCATACACTGTTTCTCCTCTGCGATCGCCCTCTGCCAGGCCACCCTGCCTTGGGGCCAGCTGATTATGGACTGAGACCTCTATGAACCGTGAACCAAATAAGTCTCTCCCCCTTTTCTTCTCCTCCCACCCCTTACCAGGGATCAAACTCAGGACCTTGCACTGCCAGGCAGCCAGGGCACCACTGAGCCCCATCCCTGGCCCAATCTTTCCTCCTTTAACTCTGGGTGTTGGGTATTTTGTCTCAATAACAAGAAAAGTAACTAACACACCAGGAAATGTAGAAACTGGGTTCCTTAATCTACTTCCCACCATCTACCATGGTTCCAAATCTGTATCATTTCTGATTCAGCTATTTTTCAAATACATTTCTCATTACCTGTGTATTACTTGAAATCTTAAGGATAATTTTAATTGTTCAACTTCAGTTTTTCTACTTAAATGTTCTATTTTTATGGTTCTTTTTTTTAAAAATAGTGATAAGAGGTCACCCATAAAATACTAATTCATATATATTTTTGTTCTTTCCAAGTTCCAAATACTTTAATTTTTGAAATACAACTTTTTAAAGGGGCATTTAAAAATCTGTTTTTATAATAAATGTGTAGCACATTCACAAAGTAAGTGTACTTTGCAAAAAGATTCACCACGAGGTACTATTAAAATCCCAATTTCCCTATGTACTGTTTCTTACCCAACAATAGCAGAATACATGTTTCTCAACTGTATGTCAAACACCACACAAACCAGAGCATATTACAGGCTATGAAAGATACCTTAATATATTTTAAAGGATTAAAATCATAGATTTGTGGGCCGGGGATTTAGCTCAATGGTTTTGCTGCCTGCTGCGCAAGCATAAGGACCCAAGTTCAATCCCCAGTACCAAAAAATAAAAAACAAAATAAAAAATAAAATAAAATCATAGATTTGTTCAACTTTAATAGAATGAAATTAAAAATTAATAACAGGGGCCAGGGATTTAGCTCAGTGGTTCCGGCGCCTGCCTTGCAAGTGCAAGATCCTGAGTTCAATCCCTGGTACCAAAAAAAAAAAAAAATTAATAACAAAGCAATTTGAGCAATTCATGAGCATGTAAAAATTAATATCTCTAAAGAGTCAACTGGCCAATGAAATCATAAGTCATTAGAAAATACAAAGATGAATAAAAACAGAACCATAACATTTACAATGTTAAAATTTATAGAATGTGGATAAAGTAGTGTTTAGAGGGAAAATTACACCTGCCAAGGGTTATAGTGAAGAAGAAAGATCTAAATAAATAATCTGAACCAGAGGCGGTGAACCTGCAGCCCCCGCCACAGCAGGCTGTTTGGTTCATTGAAAGCTCCAACAGGTTCACCATCACTGGTCCAAACACTCACCTTAAGAAAGCAGGAAAATCTGGGTACGGTGGCACATGTCTGTCACCCTAGCACTCAGGAGGCTGAGGCAGGACTGTATCACTGTGAGTTCAAGGCCAGCCTGAACTACATAGTGAGACCCTGCCCGCCCCCCCAAAAAAGGACAAGCACAAAAATAAAGGAAACAGACTAGAAAAATGGCAGAGAAAGAGGAAAGAAACTAAAAGTGAGTTTTTTGAAAAGATCAACAAAAACTGAGAAACCTTCAGTTAGGCTGACCAAGGTCAAAGAAGTCTCAAGGGACGGAAGCTGGGACAGCACACCAGCTCCTGCAGAAAGAAGACTACAAAGAAATCCCACAGTCCGGGAGCGCGGCACAGGCCGCCCACTTCCTGTCTTCCAGCCACCCGACCCGGCCCGGCTGTGCTAAGGCCAACAGCTGAGCACTTGCCTGGAAGCTTCAGCTCGGACAGCAGCTGGGCAGCCAGCGCCTGTGTCCTGGCAGGGGCTCCCGGGGCCTCCTTCCCGGCCCAGCCTCGCAGCTCTTGCCTGTGGCTCAGCACGTGCACCACAGAGCCCACCAGGTCCTCTGTGAACTGGAAGGTCACAGCGTCACCACGAAGCACAGCTCCACCACGGCCTGAGACCTCCCCATGCCCTGCGGGGAAGGCAGTTTGCTCCCACGCTGCTCTGCGGGCAGGTGGGCCGGCTGCGCGGCGGAAATGGCCCCTAAGCGGTGTTCTTGCTTCCCAGGAGACACTCGGCTGCCTCATCTGTCCCAGAAAACTGACCTCGACCAGTGTGTGGGCTTCCCGCAACTGGGCTCTGCACAGTGCCACCACCCATCACTGTCACTGTCCTCAGTCCCCACCCAAGGGCCCTGAGCCACACCTTCCGCACTTCTCTGGCCTTCACGGGACCTCCGCTGGCAGAAATCATCTTCAGGATCACGACACTCCTCTCCTCGGAGCTTCCCCTGAGCAGGTGTGACAGCGACACCGTGAACTGCTCCCGGGAGACGCTCTGGCAGGATCCCTGCGCAGGGCCAGTCCCGCACACCTGCCGCATGCCGTCATAGAGCCTGGCGAGCATCTCTGGGGGAAGCGCCTCCCCGACGTGGCTCTGCTGGGGACACGCGGAGAAAAGACTGGAGGGGCTGGGAGCTCACATAGGTCCATCCTGCTCCTGGGAGGCTGCTCCCATCCCCGCCCAGAGCCCCACGTCCCTCAAGTGCCCTGGGGCCCCCTGCTCATCACTCTGCCCAGAACAGCAAGCTCCCGAGCCTGTCTGATGGAGGACGGCTGCTCTCCACATCAGCGATTTTCAAGTGTATCCGCTTTTACTTCGTAGCCCAGTTCCGAGAGCTCATATACATTTTAGCTGTTCTTACAGAAACCTTAAATTTAATTTTTTTTTTTTTTTTTTTTTTGGTGCAGGGGATCGAACTCGGGTCCTTGCACTTGCACAGCAGGCGGCGAAACCACTGAGCTAAATCCCTGGCCCTGTTAAATTTAATTCTTAACAGCTTAAACAATAACATTCTGTAAATGCTGTTTTCCTTTTGGCCTCCAGCATCAAACCTGCTTTGGCCCAGGGATTACACATAAGTGGAAAAACAGGGCATGAGGCGCAGTGCCTGCACATCAGGGTGGCTGACAGCTGGCCACCTATCTGCCGGCCACCCCAGTGGCAGTATTGTGTCGTTCATGTAGGGCAGGCTGCAAACGCCCCTCAACGCAGCTTCCTATTTCTGTGGGTGTTTCCAACACTCTCCTGCCACTCTGCCTCTAATTCCTTCCCGACTCAAAGCGGAGCCAAGGTCTTCTGGTTCTCTCTTGGGCTTGGGGCCCACCCTGCAGCCAGGGCTCCCCCTGCTGGGCAGGCTGCACTAGCGCAGCTGGGGGTGCAGCCCCAGCCTTGCACTGCTGACCCGGAGACATACATACATGCACAAGCACACATCAGTGTGTGCACGACACAACTGTGTCCCCCCAACCCCCTGGCAGTTCCTCATCTGCAAAAGGAGCATGGAGGGGGTCCCCAGGGCTCCCCATCACTGCTGTCTGTGCCTCCAGAGGACAGGCAGTTAGAGCGACTGCACACTGCACCCCCACCCCCTCAGGGAGAGGAGCCAAAGTCCCGCCAGTGTCCTGCTCAGTCAGAGCCCCAGAATGTGAGCTCAGAAGCCCCAGAATATGGGAATGGGCAGTTTTAACCCTGCAAGGTGACCCTGGAATGTGAGGCTCCAGTATCGCATGAGGCGCTCCATCAAATTCCTTCACGTCAGACCCAAGTCCTAGAGGCAGCGGCACACCTGAGATGCTGCGGTCCCTTGAGCCGGGCAAGCCCAGCTCCAGATGGTCACCCGCTCTCTGGGGTGGCAGCCAGGAGACACGGGGCCCAAGGGTGTCACCTCGAGTCAAAAATGCTCAACAGTGAGGCAATCACGATCCACCCCGAGTTCCTTTCTCTAGTCCAGAGCCAGCACCGTGCCGATTTCGGAGGAGGGGAGGCTCTGTGGAGATGTCACTGATGGCTCCTCTTTGCCCCACAAGGGCAGAGTAACTGCCTGGGAACTGCACAGGCCACAAAGCCAAAAAAACATGCACCCTTCAGCCCTTCACAGAGAACCGCCCCGGGGTCCCCCTTGGCCTGAGGGCCATAGTCTACAGACCCCTGGCTCCACACTGGCACCGAGCAACAGTGTCGTTCTTGCCTGCAGAGCCTTCAGGGAGAAGGACCTGGGTGAGGTCTCCGCACCGTCTTTCTGCGACGACAGGGCGTCAAACAACCTATCGATCTCGGCCTGCTCCTCGGGAAGAAACTGGGAGCAACAAGTCCTCCCCGAGTGGCTTTTGCTGTTCCCCATCTTTCCTGGTCTTGGGAGGACGTTTCTACGAAAGGCAAAGAGACAGGTCAGAGAGAAAAGCCCACACCTGGCACGCACAGAGGGTAAATGCTGGTAACTGCGCAGTCAAGGGGACAGGGCGGGCTCGGCGAGACCAGCAGATGCCAGGAGAAAGTGGGAGGCCCATCCTGGCTCCTGCGTTTACCAGAGCAGGCACCTAGGGCTCAAACGTGTGAAAACACCACACCCCCGCCGATGGAACTAAAAGGGGGGCTGCATTTTAATCAGTCTAAACATTATTTCTTTAAACATTCTGAACCTGAACGCTCCCAAGCATTTGGGTGAAATCGTCCCCCTGAAAACCTGCCCTTCAGCACATGGGCTATTGGAGAAGTGGCTCCTTTGCGATCCTGGCTCCTCTTCCTCCTAGCTGTGCAGTCTCAGGCAAGTTGCTGGGCCTTTCTGTGGCTGGGCTTCTGCATCTGTGCAGTGGGAACGGTCGTGGCCCTGCCCGAGGATGTGCCAATGCGCCATGCCATCCAGAGGAAAGGGAAGAGCACCTGGACGGCCTCACGGTCAGGTCCCGGCCCAGCCTCTCCCTCTAGCACCCGCGGCAGCTGACCGGGGCCAGCTCACCGTCACGGCCCTCATCACCGAAAGAGACCAGATGCCCATAGACCGGGGCCCCAAACCAAACACACGAAACACACAGACAAAAACCCAGGCAAGGGGCAGGCGCTGTCACGTGCACTCCTACCCCGACTTCCTTTCAGGAGGCGGCATGGTGAGATCACGAGAGAGCCAACCACCTTGTCCACACAGGCAGCTCGGGAAACTGAGTCAGTGCTGCACAACCTCCAGGTCAGGCCCAGGTGGCGACACCTGACAGGCGGGGAGCAGGAGGAGGGGCCTGCCATGCCGCGGCACCACTGCCCACACCTCCACGGAAAGCGATGCCCCGAGCCTTTCCGCCTCTCCCTCCCGCGAGGGGACGGCCACCTGCCCAACATTTTCCACCTTAAAGTGTGCGGTTTGGGGCCCTTCAGTCCATTCGCTGCATTGGCGACAACCACCTCCACCTGGGGCCGAAATACAACCCTCACGTTGCAGGAAGCCTGGACAACCCCACTGGCATCTCTGGTCGTGCCCCCTCCCCACCGCCGGCAACCACGAGTCTACCTTCCATCCCTGGCTTTCTCTACACTGGACATTTCAGGTCCATAGCTTCTGTCACTCGGCTTCACAGTTCCCAGGCCCGCGGTGGCACAGCTGGCTGGTTGGCATTTCACTGTAAGGTCACGGGACACGCCCACGTGTCTCCATTGGTAGCTGAGGACCATGTGGGCTGTCCTGCCTCTGGCTGTTAGGGACAGTGCTGCATCCGACCTGGGCGAGCTCAAGCCCCACAGGGCAGCAGGGTCGCCGGCTCCCACGGTGACCTTGTGCCTGGCGTCTGAGCATGCCCAGCTCTTCCCCGGCCCCCAGTAAGGTTTGCTGTTGCTACTGCTGTCTTTTCCTTGGGCTCACCCTCGCAGAGGGGCCTGCCTGAGACACGCCTTGCTCCTGATGTTCCCCAAAGCGGCGGGCAGAGGGCGCCGGGAGCAGGACCAGCCTGGCTGGGGGCCATCACTCACGGGCCACTGACCTCCAGGCTCACGCTCAAGTTTCCCAGCAGTAGAGGAGCCAAGGAGGACACCCCCTGGGCAGGCTCAGTGCCCAGCAAGACAAGGCTGACCCCACCTCTAAAACAAGGGGTGTGCAGCTGAGCCCCATCCTCCCAGCCCAGGCAGCCGCCCAGGGGACAGGGTGGCCACGCTGCCTACAGCTCCGCCCTAAGGCAGCACTGTCACAGGGGACCCGATGAGGAGAGGAGTCCTGACCCAAGTCTGAAACACCCAGTGAACTTGGGGGGATGAGGAGGGTGTGGCCAGCAGACAGGGTTCGGTCAGGGAGAAGTGGGTGGCCCAGGTCCTACTCGCGGGGGGCTCAAGATCTTCTAATTGGTGTGAATTTGCCAAATCACCAGGAAACTTGAGAGCGCTCTGCCCCTCATTACTCTGCTGAAACCACACAGAGGAACAGGCACCATGTGACCACCTCGTCCCGAGGCATCACACGCATCACTTCCTCGGACCTCAAAGCCTGTGATGCAGGGCAGGTCACCACCGCCCCACACGGCAGGCAGAGCCCAGGGGAAAGCCGGGCCCTGCAGCGGCGGAAGCCAACCCGCCTGGGAACCATGGGGTCCACTCGGGCGCCAGCACCAAGTTCTCCAGGACAGAGTCCTTTCCTCGCCCGCCAGCTCAGGGCACGGGCTCCTCCTCATCCTCCTAGCCTCTGGTTTCCTGGACTGTGGCACCTCAGCTTCCCTGGAGCCCAGGACAGCAGCACAGGCCGAGCACAGCAGCACGGGCTGAGCACAGCAGCACAGGCCGAGCACAGCAGCACAGGCTGAGCACAGCCCCCCTACACCACCTGGCCCTGGCCGTCCTGCACCTGCTGCAGTGTGAACCTGGTGAGCTGGGCCCGCCCCCAGCGCTGCTCTGAGGAGCTGCAGGCTGGTCCCTCACTCTCCTCAGGTTGCCCGCTCAAGAGTGGGCCTGGGAGCAAGCCCCTCCTCCTGCTTTGTCCTCCATCGGGGACGAAGTTGGGCACCCCAAGCCACCTCTTCCCCTGCTGCACGCCCAGGGTCAGAGTCTGCGGCAATGGCACCTGTGGGCTCCAGCCCAGCAGCACCTGGAAGCAGCCTGGCTCACAGAGCCATCAGGAGCCAGGGCAGCATTGCTCTCCCCCCACACCCCACCGCCCCAGGCTGCGGCACCCTCACCGTGCAGCCCACCAGTGCCAGGCCACAGCAGGGGCTCGGGACACAAGGGACAGGAAAACAAGCCCAGAGCCATCAGGGAAGCCACCAAGGACAACGCCACCTCCAGGACCTTTAATCCAAGAAGCCACTTCACGCAAACAGACTGATCGAGCTCCGAGGGACACAGCTTCAAAGCCACCGAGGCATCCGTGTGTCCAGGGGTTCTGCCACTAAGAGGCCACCGGTCCACCCTTCCTGACACCATGCATTCAACTGTCCACGTCACTCGGGCCAGGCCCCAACCGAGGTGGCTGAGGCTGACAGAGAAGCCCGGTGAGGGTGGGAGTCCTCAGGCACCAGGACGCCAGCGCAGGAGGCAAGGCTGGGGTCGGTGGAACAGAGGACCTTAGGGATACAGGGCCAGCAAAAGGGGCCCCAAGGGCAGGGACCCTCTTTGGCCTCCACCCAGCCTCCTTCCCCTCCTCCCCTAGGACAGGCTCCCCGTCACGGCCTGAACACAGCAGCCTGGCCGCCAGCCAGACCTCACAGGGCCCTAAAGGGGCTATGAGGAAGGGACAGGCCAGGGAAGCCAACCCCGCCAGGCCTTGACCTCTGATCAGGCAGAAATCTCTTCCATCCACTGCGGAAGGAAGTGAAGGCCTTCAATCTGCCCTTCACTGCAGAGGCAAGATCCTGAACTTCCTGTCCCCAACCGGCTTTCTGTGTGTGTCACCCTGGCACGCGGGACAGCCTGGCAACCCCACATTGAGTCTTCTCAGAGCAGGACTCGCCTCAGTTACTTTAAGGGTACATCGGGATTGCTGGTGCCAGCAGGTCTCGGCTGGAGGCAGTTTTGTCTCCCACAGGACAGTGGCAACAGCCTAGGACATGGTGGTTGTCACCCGTGGGTGGGCAGAGGCCAAGGATGCTGCCAAATGTCCTACAGTACACAGCAGAGACCCCATGACAGAAGCATCTGGCCCCAAAAGCCGGCAGAGCCGAAGGTTAGAAGCCATGGCTTTGAAGAACGCAGGGCAGGGGTGAGCAGTGGGGACACCCTGAAGGAGACTATATTCATGACCCTGCGGCTCCCACACATGGGGCCAGCTCTGTAGTTAGGATGTAAACAAACCCGGGAGATCTCGGTTCACATGGTGATGCTCAGTTTTATCACTGTGGGCACCTTGCTAATTTCAAACCTTAACAAAACAGGTCTGAGCTGCCGCATGCCTATAATCCCAGTGCTTGGGAGGCTGAGGCAGGAGGATCTTGGTGAGTTCAAAGCCAGCCTGAGAGACACAGTGCGTTCAAGACCAGCTTGAACTACATAGCAAGACCTTGTCTCAAAAAAAAAAACCACAAAAAATAAATAAATAAATAAATAAAAATAAAACAGTAGCTGGGGATGTAGCTCAGTGGTTCCGCTGCCTGCCTCACAAGCACAAGGTCCCGAGTTCGATCCCCGGTACCAAACAAAACAAAACAGTAGCCCCTGAGGCTCACAGTAAGTGACAAAGGCCCTCTGCTTGACCACACTCCAGTCAGACTCGGAATCCACCTTAGCCAGAACCTTCATCCTCCATATCCGAGCATTCTCATCAGCTGGCCATCTCGGCTCCCTGCCTGGCCTGTGACTCCCAGTGGCGTCTTCAGTGGGACTTCTGCCAGCCGAGCCTATCCCGAGTCCCCGGAACCCACGCTGCCCTCCAGCTGTTTTCCACCCAACCCCGCCCTGCCCCTGCTCCAACACCTCGGCAGGCTGTCCTCCCTGGGCCTTACAGGTCGGTGAGTCAGGGCTTAGCGTGAAGCACGCTGCGGTCCAGGTGCGAGGCTGCGTTCCCGGACGACGCGGGACTGGAAGGGCCAGATGGGCAGTGTGGTCAGCCAAGGGCCCCTTCCAACCCCATTCACGCCCCAGAGCGCAGGGACCCCGCTAGGACCTCCCCGCTGCCTTGGCGGCTCACGCCTGGGCTAGGGGCTCACGCCTGGGCTGGGGGCTCAGCAGCCGCACTTCCGTCCCTGCCTGTCCCGTCCACAGCTGGCCCGGGCCCCGGGGAAGGCGCCTCTGGGACCCTATCGGGACCTCACGGCGGAGCTGGGGTGCTTGTGGGCTCCCGAGGACCGCGGGGAGCCTGGGCCTCTCCACCGACCTGTCCCCACCTCCCCGACTCGGCCCCGAGAGGCGCGGCACCCACGGCAACCACCGCACCCCACCGCACGCACCGCCCGCCCTCAGCTTGGATCACTCGGCGGGGCCCGAACCGAACCCACCATGCCTTCCGGTCTGGGTCCGGCAGCCTTCGGATTTCCCCTGGGGGGCCCCCCTCCCCTCCCAGGCAACTGCGCTGACCGATGGTCCTGTACTCCAATCGCACAAGAGGAAGCAGGGGGAGGAGCCCCGAAGAGACGTCGGCCAATGGCGATGCAGCTCATGGGGGTGGGCGGATTGTGGGCGGGGCCGAGTACCAAGGACTCCGCGCCAGGGCCCGGGCCAGGGCCGGGCTGCCGGAATGGGGGCCCGAGGCAGAGGGTGGACAAGGCTGGCCTTGACATCACCGGGCAGAGTGGGCTGAAAGGACAGCGGGCGCAGCTGTCAGGCGGAGACCCTGCCCCCTGGCCCGGCCCCACAGATGGGAGCGGGTACTGACAGCCCCGGCCCGCTGGGCCTCGGAGGACCCCGGGCCTGGAGCCGCCCTGGCCTCAGCCACGGTCCCCAGCTCCGGCTGCTCCCTGCGTATTCACCCAGCTGGTCTCCCCGGTGCCCTCCCGGGCTGCCCTCACCATTCCCCCAGATGTCGCCTCCATTTCCTGCTGTGCGTCCGCCTAGCCTCCGCAGGCCACCCCTGCAGCCGGCGGACCTGGGCCAGCCCTTGACCGCGGCCCTCGGGGCATCCCCTGCCGGTAGCTGGCTGTCGCTTTCTCCCCCAGGTGCTTCCGCTGGGCCTCTGCTGCCTCTGAACCCCGACCCCGCCCGCTTCTTCTGGCGCCTTCTGTTCACCCTACATTCTCCCGAGGCCACACCCTTCCCCACCTGCCCGCTGTGGTGACCCCAAAGCGCAGCCAGCCGGAGAGCCTGGACTTGGACCCTGTGTCCACTGACTCAGAGCATCCCTGTGAGGCTGCTCCGCCGGCACCTCTAACTCAGCCTTGCCCCTCAACACTCCTTCCCCACACCTTTGCCCCTGCTCACATCCCCTCCCTGTCCGAGGACCTGGGGACCAGGGCAGACCTCCTGATACCCTCTTTGCATGCCTCCTCCAATCCACCCCCTCCTGGGGCCAGTGGAGCACTGAACACACACGCCTGCCTGCCCCCGGACAGTGAGGTCGCCTCAGTGGGGATGCTCGAAACCCGCCTGGCCTCTCACCAAGCATCGGTGACGGCTGAGGAAGTCTCAGTAACCGCTCCCTCTGAAGGACGGCCACTTTGCTACTGAGAACTTTGCTCTCCAAAATCAGCAGCAGAAATCTGGCCGTTTCAAATTCTGTGGGAAAGAATGACAGCTCCTGCCCTGGGGGATTGAAATCTCATCTGAAGTCCACCCGGGGCAGCCTGGGTTCCTGCCCAGCTGCAGAGCTCCGCACAAGCCATTTCTGGACACAGCCCTCGAACCCCCTTGGCCTGGGCTCCCCTGGGAAACAGGAGCGGGTCCACTCTGCAGTCCAGACCTGCTGAGGCCAAACATGACCCAAGCTCTGCCCTTCCTCAGGATCCTCAGAAAACTCCTCACCGTGGCTATGTGAGCTGCCCCAGTTAACAAACCCAACTTAGACCACAGCGGGGATCCTGAGGCCCACAGGGCTGGGATGGCGCACGTGCACACACGGCGCTCCTGTCCCAGGGCTAACTCTGCCCTCGTGGTCCCCACCCTCGGTCAAACCCACTGCCAGCTGGAGAAGCCAATAAAGGCAGGGGCAAGGGGCAGCTAGGGGCGTGGCTATGGATAAAAGTTGGGAAAAGAGAAAGGAAAAACAAGGTCAGGGAGAGGCTGAGGCGCAGATTCTGTAAGCAGGAAACCAGGTGGGGTAGAAGACATCAGCGGAATTTCTAGGTTTGAAGAGAAGTCAGAGGCTGTCTGCACATTTTCCTTTCTTGCATCAAGGGTTTGCTGCTTTTCCAAGCCCTTTCAGGACAGAATCCAGAGCCAGTTTCTTAGCAGCCCTCTAACCTGCCATTACATCCGTCACACTGAAGTTAGGAGACCCCCCGGGGCCACGCTTCGGGAAGACAGGGCCTCTTTATCCCCATGGCCTGGCTCCTTCCAGGGCCCTGCACCTGCCATGCCCAGGTGACCTGGGGGGATTGCCCAGCAGTCATTTTAGCAGAGCAGAGGGCAGAGCGTGGGCATGGTGCCAGGGGCCCTGCACTTCCAAGAAGGAACAAGGACTTCCGGAAAGACGGGTCTCGGTCAGGTTCCATCTGGCTGCTCCCAAGACAGAGTCACAGGAAAGGCAGGTGAGCCAGCATACGCCATCCGCCCAACCGGCCGAGTCCAGGAAGAGGACTCTGAACAGGGGAGCTCTGCCTGCAGCATGGCACCACAGGCCATCGGGGCTGGGCAGGAAAGTGGCAGGGAAGAGGGTCTCTCCTCTGCCCTGCTCCTGTCACCACCACCATGGGTCCCCCTCCCACCCCCTCCTAGGGAGCAGCTGCCCTGCCCAGCCCTGCACCCCCCTCCCGCTCAGCAACCGGAGCCAATGCAAACTGAAAACCCTGTCGCCCTGCTTCTGAAACCCCCAAAGGCTCCTCGCTAGGCCCAAGACCTTGCCCGTTTCTAACTCGCCAGCCCCAATTCCTGGTCCCACCAGGAGCTGCTGTCCTCCTCCCTCGGGCCCTACCCCTGGCCTGTGCCCCACCATGCCTGGCTCGAACCTTCCCACTCTCCTAGAAGTCCCCGCCTCAGGTGGCTGCCATGTTCTGCTCTCCTGGTTCCCATGTCACCTTGGCCTTCTGTGTGCCCTTCCCCCACGAGGGCACAGGCTGGTGGTAAACATACCTGCTAGCTTGGCTGTGTCCACAGCACGGAGCTGCGTGCCTGACACCTGGCAGCTGGCCAGAAATACCTGCTGCAAGAAGGAAAGAGCAGGGTGATCACAGGAAATCAAAGGACCCCAGCGCAGAACTGGGGAAGAGGGTGGTGCCAGATGCCTGCCACTGAGTCCACATGTGACACCCGGAGCCCCAGACTCACCCTCCAGAGCCCAAGAGGGGACAGCGGGGAGCTGAGGTTTGGCTGCACTTGCAGTGGCTTGGTTCCGGCTGGCCCAGTTCTCGGTGGCACCCCGCCCACGACGGAGAAGCCTGCCCTTCCAGCCTGCCTCGCTGATCTGGGGCTCAGGTTGGCAGTGACTTCGCACTCCTAGTGCCCCAGCCTGTGGGGAAGCCCTGGGCCTCACACTGCTGCCTGCCCCTCCTGACCCTTTAAACTGGAACAGAAATATAGCCCTTCTGCCTGAGGGCAGCAGGCCCGGCCAGCTGGCCAGTGACAGCTGGCGAGCCGCAGCCCTCAGACAGCATCCGTCTGAGCCCGGGGCCAGCATCCCTGGGGAAGCACAAGCACAGTGACCTGTCCCCAGGTGATGACCCAGGAGTAGCCTCGGCCCTCGAGCTAGCATTTGCCACCTGCCATCTGTCCCTGTGTCCGGCCTCCAGCCCTCAAAATGATTGCACTGCAGGCTACAGAGCCATTTCCCGCTGTGGTGCCGCCCCAAGGGCAGGTGCAGTAGTGGCCTGGAAGGTGCAGGCTTAAAATAGGATTAGATGTGGACAGCTGTGCTCTTGCTGGCTGCTGGTGTGGCGCCACCCCGTGGCCAAAATGAAAACAGCGCTCTGTTCTCCTCAAGTTTTTAAAAGTTGGAGATGATTTATATTTCTTGAAATTGTGTACAGGAACCACAACTGTCCCTTTTTAAAAAGCCTGTCCATAGTGCTGCTCCATTGCTCCCTGGGGAGCCCCTGAACCCCCCCCCCCAAGCCGTCCCTGGGGGCCAGCTCCCATTTTGATGTCCACGGACCGTAAGTATTGATCTCTCCTTAGCTCCTGGGGTCCTGCCCCCACGGATCCTGCCATGCCTGGTGGTTCCTCTGCTAGGAAACCTGACAAGGGTCACCGACCCCAACTTAGACACCTCCACCGAAGGGTGACCCACCCGCCAGGCCCCCTCTGCAGGTGGGGTCCACCTTCTCCCACACACTCAGGGCACCTCTGATGTGCCTCTCTGGAGCCATCCAGGAAACCCAGAATCTGGGCCAGGCCCAGCCCTCAGGAAATAGGAAGGGGTGCAGCACTGCTCCTCAGTTTTCTGCAATGGCAGAAACGATCCATGTGTGCTCAGTGAGCCACATTGGCCGGCAAAGCCCAGGAAGTGAGAGATTCAAGTTCCTTTGGATTCCACTTAGAGGGCCTCACACCCTGGCAGTTACCGCAAGGCTCAGAGAAGGCCCCATGGGCCACGCACATCATTTCAGAGTAGGAAATAAAAATAGGCGCACAGCCCACTCACAAAACAGCCAAGACTTAAAAAGAAAATACCAAGTGTTAGCAAGGAGGTGGAGAAATTGGAACACAGCAGTGCTGATGGGAAGAAAAATGAGGCGGCTGCCGTGGAAGAGTCTGGCGGGTTCTCAAGAAGCTAAACAGACATCGTGTGCCCCAGCAGTTCCACTGTCTCCCCAGCCTGAGCACAAGGTGTGCAAACGGGTGCCTGGACGTGGGCGGTCAGCACTGTTCACAGCAGCTGTTCAGAGCACAGGGCTCGGTCAGGCATGGGAATGCTGTGTGACAACACCAAAGGACCAAGGACAGAGCGAGAGGTGCTGAGCCATCCCGGGCCAGACCCAGACCCAGACCCAGAGACGGAGCAGACCGGCTGGCTGCTGACTCGGCCCTGCACTGTCCAGTGCTTTGGCGCTGGACAGAAGCAATGGTTGTACACATTGAATTGCACGCTTTACAGAGGTTAATTTTGTGTGATGTGCATTTCATCTTTTTTTTTAAGAAACCACACGACCTTTCTGTGCCCTTCACCCAGGCGGTAGTGTCAAGGGTCAAGGCCCAGGAGGTGGGGTGGTATCAGGGAGATGGGGAGGCTGAGCCCTGCTCATCTGAGAGCAGCTGTGTGCCCGCCTCTCATCTCAGGCTGGGGCTGGGGGGCTTCGGTGGCTCTCAGGGCCTCCAGCCGATGTCCCCATCCTGTGAGGCAACCCAGGGTCTGCCCCAGGAGGTGACTGCCCCACCCGACCCAGAACAGCAGATCCAGCGGGGTAGAGACAGGCAGGCTCGGCCCAGGCCGTGGACAGCTGCTGGCTTGAAGACCGACCTGGTCCAGCCAGGGACACCGCCACCACTGCCAGGGGCAAGGCCAGCAGCAGGCCGCAGAGGAGTGCCGGGCCACGGCTTCGTGACCACGGCTGGAGACGGCACGGAGCCGCCCCCTCGCATGGGGACAGCGACTGCCTGGCCCACAGGTGCCTGTGTCCTCCTGAGACCTCACGCAGATGTGACTGAATCACATCCCTGGGACAAGGAGATGAGCCTGGACCCCAGTCCGAGTCTGTCCTCAGGGCCCCCACAGGGACAGGTGGGGACAAGAAAGGAGAGGCTGCTGCCTGGGGCAGAGGAGGGGTCCCCGGCCTGGCACAGGGAGGGTCCTCCTCCAGCTGCCCCAGAGAGAAGGCAGCCTGACCCCACGCAGGCTTCCCATCCCAGTGACCAGGAGGACAAGAGTCATCACAGCCGGGAGCGGAAGCTGCCGCCCCGCCCTGCCTGGCGGGTAAGAACGCTCCAAGCCCTCGACTGGGCCGTTTTCTGTCCCTCTGTCCACCCGCCCATCCCCTGCGACCCAGAGGGGACAGAAATGGGGCTGCCGGGCACCACGTGAATACAAACACCCCAAACAGTTCATGAAACAGAATTACACGGAAAAGATTCATCCTTGTTCATCAGAAATTCCAGCTCTAGCCAAGCTCCAGGATTTTATCTGGCAACCTTAGACCAAAAGGGAGCCACCGGGAAGGAGGGGAAGAGGGAGGGGCTGCGGCGGGCCCTCGAAGTGAAGGGGTGGAGACCGCTTTGGATTCAAAGTAACCTGGGCCTAAGTTCCTAAGAATGGACAGGAAAAACTCCTGGGGACGTCCGGGGTCTTCAGAGGGGACAAGTGGTCACCCCCTCCCCCCGATAGGTTTGAGGGACCCGGGAACAAAGCTGACCGTCCCCAGGTCACCTTGGACCCGCTGCTGCGAGGGTCATGGCCCCAGTTGCTAACCAAGTCAAGATCAGAGAGGCGGCTCTGAGGAGGAGCCCTGAGTCTGCTTTGCATCTCCCGCTCCACTAGATCAGGAGTCACTGGGGCCAAGAAACGGCCTTTTCCCTCTCTGAACGCAGGAGCGGCCTCAGGGTCATTCCTGATGTACCCTGGATCGTTCAAGGCCAATTGGCTGAGTGCCCACAAGGTGGCGCTCGAGGTCCCCGCAACAAAATACTGTACCGCTAGGGTCACGGTCTACATAAAAGTTTAATTTTCTGATACAGTAGTTTTAGATTTTATATGGACATTGCGAATGTGATATAGAGACTTTCTGTGTAACCTGCACCCAGATTCGCCTAACATCCTACCCTGCCCTGGAACAAGTGTACGGATGCATTGTTAGTTACCAAAGGCTACATTTGATGCAGATTTCTTCAGCTGTCTTTTGTTTTTCCCCAATACTAGGAATTGAGCCCAGGACCTTTGCACTGAGCTCTTTTTATTTACCTTTTGAGATAAGTTGCTCAGACCGGGCTCAAACTTGTGGTCCTCCTGTCTCAGCCTCCCCGTGTGCTGGGATTGCAAGGGTGCAGTGCCACACCTGGCTTTGGTTGCCCTTTCTGGTTTCCCTTTTCTCCTCCAGGACCCCAGATGACACCCAGCCACCCTGTCTCCCTAGCTCTTGTCCCTAGCAGTGACGGTTCAGGCAGGTGTTTTGTAAAGCGCCCACCATGGGCAAGTCTGCTGTTCTCATAAGACTGGAGTTGCGGGTGTCGATGCCAGAGGGGCGGAGGGAGGTGCCTGGTCACACCCCAAGTGTCCCCATGGCAGCACATCTCAGTCCTGCCCGCCTGGCTGAGGCTGTGGCCGGCTTCTCCCAAGGAGTTATTCCTTTTTCTCTCTTCTCATCCCTTGCTCCTTGGATGTCTTGGGAGTCATCCCCCCAATATTTGGGGATTGAATACAGGGTCTTCGTACTGAGCTACATCATCCCCAGTCCTTTTTAGTTTTTGCGACAAGCTCACTAAGTCACTAAAGTGCCCAGGCTGGGCTTGAATTTTCCATCCTCCTGACTCGGCCTCCCAGAGTGCTGGGATTACAGGTGTGCACCATTTGTCTGACTTTCCCTTTTTTGGAAAGCCATCCCTGCCCCAGGGTGAGGAAACAGGGCAGGGACAGGTGACACCTCTGCAGAGACTGGGGGCAGCCAGTGGGGCGGGGCGGGGTGGGGGGCGTCTGTCCAGAGCCTGTGGGCACGGCCACGTTTCTGGCACTGCTCTGGTTCCACCCGCATTTCTCATGCAGAAGGCTCGGTGTTGCTGCTTTTGTGGCACATGGGTCCTTCATCCTCCTGGAGGCCACACAAGGTGTCAGAACCTCCTGGCCTCTCTTCCTGCCTGCTCCTGCGGGGGGTGGGGGGGTGGCTTTGCTGAGGGCGGCGGCCTGCTCACCTGAATCTCCGCATTGGCAGGTGGCCTTATATGGCAAAAAAAAAAAAAAAAGCAGCCACTGCTACCACACACAGCTGGGTGCACACAGGAAGTCCCCGGTCTCTGGAGAGTGTTGCGCAATCTGCAGAAGGCCTGTTCCACGGGGGTGGCCAGGCAGCACTTTCCATGGGCCAGAGCAGCCAGGGGTCGTGGGAGCTAAGGGGAGCTGGCCCTACTTCCGGGGCGATGCAGGGGCCGGGGCTGGCATCTGGGGAGACAGGCGGGGTTAGAGCATCAGGCGGAGCTTGGGGACGCTATCGATTGGCTTCTAGTGTGGTCACTGTGGGCAGGTGCAGGCCGCCAGGCACCAGGCGCTGTGGGCCAGGTCGTGCTCATTCAACCCTCAAGTCAAAGCCAGACAAGTGGGGGTCGCCTCAGGAAGCCCACCTGGGATGGACAGCAGCCCCAGCCCCAGGAGGCTCCTGAGCTCCCGAGCTGGCCGACCGAGGCCGAGAGGGGCACTGGAGCTGCGGGCTTGGAGCTGTCACTGAAGAATGCCAGACACCTGGCACTTTAAAGCTCTGAAAAATCAGTTCCTGGGAGCTGCTGAAGGTTCAGAGGACCCATCTGCCCTCAGCAGGGCCCCCAGTGGGGATATCTTTCATGACGGTCACACAATACGCAAACCATGACGCTAGCGCAGGCACACGAGTGGGTCTAATTGCAGGGCCCCTCATCACAGGGGTGACAGGGCCACTGCACGGCCACAGGGAGCCCCCACTGCCCCTCAGGGACTCCAGACTGCACAGCTGGCACCCTAAAAGCGTCACTTGGCTTCATTGCATAAATCAGACAGGTTTCTAGTTCAGGCCATGCTCCTCCCACTTTTTGTGGCACTGGGGACCGAACCCCAGCTATATCCCCAGCTCTTTTTTCCTTTTTTGAGACACCAGCTTGCCAGGTTTCTCAGGCCAGACTTGAACTTGCAATGCTCCTGCTTCAGCCTCCTTAGTGCTGGGGTTACAGGCTGCACCACCACACATGACCTCATGTTTCCTTTTTGTAGTACAAGTGCTCAGAAGTTTAGAGTCCCAGGTGGGGCTTGCTTTCCACTTCTTCCCATCAGCTCTGTCTTAGCTCAGCCTGGACACAGCCACTGCAGCAGGCCTCAACCTCCTGAGCTGGGCTCAGGGGAGACCAGGCATCCAGAGTCTGCACAGCTGTCCACACATTCCTCGCATTTATGGAGCACCTACTGTGTGCTGGGTGGCAGGCAAAGGGCGGGGGACACGGAAGGAATAGACCATGACCTGACCAGTGAGGAGAAGCGGGCCAGAGGTGCTCCATAAACCCTGGAGGACAGGGCTACATTGTGTGGCAGCTGCCCCAGAGAAGTGAAAATACTGCCCCTGCCTGCAGAGGGCGCTGATGCGCGGCTGGAGTTTCCATAGGTCAGTGAGAGCCACTGGAACCCGGGCCCCAAGCACCAGCAGCCCAGCCCAGGGCCTGCCCCAGGTTCCTCTGCCTCGGGGTGTTTCAACCCAGCCACACCACAGGGACCCCTGGGGGGCTTTTTATAATTTGTTATGAAAACTTTAACTTGCAAACGATCAGGTGGATAAAACACTATGCGCCCTGAAGCTAGGCAGCGCTTTGCCGGGTTCCCTGCACTCATGGGGCTTTGAACCAGTGCATCCTCCTGACTCTTCAGCCTCAGGAGGTCCAAGGCCTGTCTGGTTTTAAAAATAACATACTCTCCCACCTGTAACTGCAGGACTCAAGAGTCTGAGGCAGGAGTTCAAGGCCAGCCTAAACTACATAGTGAGACCCTGTCTCAAAACAAAACAAAAATGACAAATTCTGATGACTCACAAAACCATGAAGGCAGCTGACAACACTCACAGTGGTTCTGTGGCTGTGACACACTGCCCCAGGCTCTGGCCACATTGCATGCCCGTGCAAGGCCAGACCAGGCCCAGAGCAGGCCCAGGAAGGGACTTGTTGCTCCGCAGGCTACTGTGGCCGGTAGTTTCCCCTCTAAGTCCCACCACGGAGGCCTCGCCCAGGCCCAGGAGGAGAGGTATAAGGAAGCAGTCACACAGTAGGGTGAGGCCTGCCTCAGCATGACCCGTGTCTTCATTTTTATAGTCAGAAGCGGCAAGGCTGGGGATGTAGCTCAGTGGTTCCGCCGCCTGCCTCACAAGCGCAAGGACCCGAGTTCGACCCCCAGTACCAAAAAGAGAGAAAGAAATCAAATAAATGCTGGCCAGGCTGTGGGAAAAAGTAGTTCTTCTGCGTTGTTGGTGAGGTGTAAACCAGTGCAACAACTGTGGAAATCATCATCACAGAGATTCCCCAAAAAGCTAAAACTTGAAATTCCACTGGACCCAGCTAGTCCCCTCCTAGGTATCTTCCCCAAAGGGCTGGAGACACCATATTACAGTGGTCCATGCACACCCATGTTTACAGTAGCATGACTCATGAGAGCTAAATCTTGAAAGCAGCCTAGATGCACAGCAGCAGACGAATGGATAAAGAAAATGAGCTATTTACACACAGTGGAGTACCACTCTGCCATAAAGAAGGATAAACGTGAGTCACCTGTGGGAACATGGATGCACCTTGAGACCATAATGTTAAGTGAAATCAACCAGAAACAGAGCTTAAACATTACATGGTTTGTCTTATATGAGAAACCCAAAGTATAAACAAAGACCAAAATAAAAGATAGATCATAGAAAGGAGGGAGATGGCTTTCAAACGGGGAGGTGAACAGGAGTTGGAGGGAGGACAGGGATGGAGAGGAAGGGGCTGTAAGAATTGAGCGGTGTTCCACGGGTGTACAAGCTGCCCACAGATGGAATCATGTACGCCGTCTCCCTGCTCAGCAGAGTCCCTGCCTTCTTGAGCCACTTGGGTGAACTAGTTCCCGCTCCCCCACACCCTCACTTGCAGGGGAGGGGCTGCCAGGTGTCCCGAGGAAAAGTCCCCCCCTGGGGGAACCTCCTGCTCCCTCCCTGGGGTCCTCACTTGGGCTCCTGCCTGGAGGGGCACCTGGGGCTCGTTAAAAATGCAGACACACAGCCCCCTGGGAGACTGAAGCAGGAGGATCACAAATTGCAGCCCAGCAATTTGTACTGACTTAGCAAAACCCTGTCTCAAAAAAACAAAAACAAAACCCAAAAACCAAAACAAACGAAAAACACACACACAAGCACTCGGGCCCCACAGACTCCAAACCTGAGCCCAGGGCTGGTGCCTGAGTGTTTTCAGGAGCCTTCCAGGGCCCCAAGCTCAGGCAGATCCTGCTCCTCAGCCAGCCCGTGGGGATCCTGGGCGATCCGCGCTCCCTCCCTCAGGAGGTCTGAGGAAGCAGCAGCCCAAGCGGCGGCCCTGACCCTGCCCATCCTCCCTGCCGGGCCCGCCGGTTCTCCTGCCTCTTGCTCTTACAGAACACAGTGGTTGGTTGGTTGGTTTGGTACTGAGGATTGAAGCCAGGGCCTTCATACTGAGCTACATCTCCAGTCCTTTTTTATTTTGAGACTGGGTCTCACTAAGCTGCCCGAGCTGGGCTCAAACTTGCAGTCCTCCTGCCTCAGCCTCCCAGAGCACTGGGTTCAAAGGCGTGCGCCAGCTTGGCACGGTCTCTACCAACCTGGAATGCCGTTGTCTCTTTATACAAAAGGCTTAAGATCGAGACATCTCGCAGGCCAATTAAACCACCTCAGGGCTAGCGTAAGTTTGCCTACTTAGTTTACCAACTTAAGACGTTTGAAGAGAGACAGTAATGCCAGCCGTCATCCCCTCTGCTTCATAAATTTCATTTCTGCACCTAAGTCTTAGAAAAGATGAGCTTTAAAGACGCGGTGCCTCCCTGCAGAGAGCCCTGAGGTCTCAAGTGGGACACAGACCTGACAGCAGCCTCCTGGGCTGGGCTCCCGCAGTTGCCGGTTCTCAGAGGGAAGAGGGGGCGGTGGAGCTGTCCCCATTCCTGCCCCCCAGCTCCAGTGCCTCCACAGCATCATGGAGAGAAGAGAAGAGCTCGCCAGCTCCTCTTCCCATCTAAGGACACAGCGTGGCTCCCCAGGCTTTTCTAATTTACCACAGTGCGGCACTCGCTTGTCCCTCATTAGATCTGCAGACCCACCCCAGGGGCGAGTCCAACCAGGTGCCCAAAGACACCAGCGCGCCAGGCCCAGCTGTGGCTCATGGAGAGAAGGGCCGGCAGGTGCCCTTCGCTCCAGGCAGGCACGGGCCCATTAGCGCCATCAAAGCCCAGCTGCTGCAGGCTCGAGGGCCAGAACTGGTTGGAGGCTGCACCTGGTCTGGCTCCGCCCGGCCTCCCAGTCCCTCTGTCAGGTGGGCTTGGAGCCAAACCCTTGCTCCTAAGCCTGCGCTGACCGACGCCGGCCCGGAGGTGGGGTGCACATCAGCGCCTGAGAAGCCCTCCCAGGAGCGGCCCTTGTGGCTTACACGGCTGAGGAGCCTCGCTGCCGGGCTCCCAGGGGACCCATGTGTCCCGTCCCCAGTCCCTGCAGGGAGGAAGACAGGCTGCAGCCTCCTCTAAGGAGATTCCGTCCGCTGCGAGCTCCTTCCCGTCCTGGCTCCCGGGGCCTCAGGATCGGTGGCATTACAGGGAACTGGCCGGAATCTGGGGCTGGAGAAGGGCATGAGGCTGTCAGGCACCGCCCAGGGGTGGGGGCCACCCATGTGCCACAGTCTCAGCCTGAAGAGGCGACCCCACCCAGCAGTCTGCATGGCTCATGGCTTTCCGGGGACCCCAGCACCTAGGGGAGGCTGCCAGGGGTGGGAGGATCGGCCTCCAATGGGAGGCTGTGCTTTCTGAAACCTCAAGGCCACACAGGAGGGCCTGGGGTGACCTGAGCAGCCCCACTGGTGTGGTGCCCAGGTCCCCGATGCTCAGGCTTGGGGCAGCTACAGAGACGACCCGCAATGGGGCGCACGGGGACACACACGCCGTGGCAGATCCACGGGAGGGAACCGCCGCCTGGGGCCACACGGCCTTCTCTCCTGCGTGAAGAGTGCACCAGCTGGTGAGACTCGAAGCCCCAGCTCGGGACCCCCCAGCCAAGGGCAGAAGCCCTGAGGTCACCTGGGTGAGGTGGGGCTCCGAGTCAGGCCCAGGTGCCTGGGCGGAAGGAAACCTGAGGCCTGCAGGGCCGGGCTGCCGCCATTCACTTTTCCAAGTCTGGAAAACAGTTCGAATCCCAGATGACAAAATCACCCTCTCGTCCCTCCCTAGGATGGCGCCCGGGGTCCCCGGGGCTCTCCGGGGTGCAGACGTGGTCCCCACTGTCCACCGTCCTCAGGGGCACCTGTGTGACCAGTGGTGTCTGTGTGACCTGGTGCCTGCCTTCTGCCACCCAACCTTCCCTCTTAGGGTCGGTAAAGACCCTGTTGCTTTCCTACTAGCGACCAGAGAAGCTGCCAGTTTGGCCTGTGAGAAATCCTCACACAACACCCCACTTTCCCATTTTTAGGTCACAAGCCTGGGGCGCCCCTACTTCTTCCCTGTCCCATTTCCATGCTTTCCCCTCTTTGGGGCCGGAGGGCACCCAGGGCCTCATGCATACTAGGTAACAGCTTGGCCTCTGAGACACACACCCAGCCCTTTTTATTTTTTATTTTGAGACAGGGTCTAAATTCCTGGGGCTCAGCTCCAACTGGAACCCTCCTGCTTCAGCCTCCTGAATAGCTGAGATTACAGCGCTAACCTCCATGTCGCGCCCACCACACAGCTGCTGCTTTTTGACAAAAACAGGAGCCCGTGGTGGTAGCACACTCCTGTAATCGCAGCACCAGGGAGGCTGAGGCAGGAATATCAATTCGAGTTTGAGGCCAGTCTGGGCTACATAGCAAGACCCTGTCTCAAAAATCAAAAGCAGGAGCCTTTGTTCACTACGTGTCTCCTAGGGCCCTGGGGACCCCACCCCAGCCCTCAGCTAGGCCTGGAGCTCAGTGCAGGTTCCTGGAGTCCAGGCTTTTCCCAGGGTGGGGCTGCAGGTCCCAGGGAGCAGGTTGCCTCCATGTGCGGACCTGAGCTTTGGCTTCCCTCGCTGCGCCCAGTCTGCTCCCAGGGCAGCAGAGATTCCTGTTCACAGCCATTCGGTCAGCCGGGCTTTGCCGCCATGGATCTGCTCATCTCCTCCAATCTGACCCTGACTTGCCTCAAACTTGTGATCCTCCTGCCTCAGCCTCCCCAGAGCACTGGGGCCTCAAGTGTGCACCGCCACACTGGACTTGGAATCACTTTAAAAACCACAGCGTTCACCATATTTTCCACCCAGGGGTAGACCTGGATAGAAAGATGGCTACAGATACAGGGATGGCTTCATGCAGCCCAGGCCCACGAGCTTTCCTGAGGGCCTGGACTCCGGGCGGGGACTCACAGTGAGCTGGGGACAGCCCTGCTGTCCCAAGAGTCCCCTCTGGAGGGAAAAGCAGACTTGGGTTCAAATCCCAGCTCCACCTGTCCTTACAAGGGCAGCTGTGCATCTCAGAGCCTCAGTTTCCCGTCTGAGAAATGGGTCAATCAAGCCAGCAACCCTGCAGGGATCCACCACACACGCTGGCGCACTCGGCTGGGACGGGGCAGCTCCTGGTGATGCCCAGGGCCTGGCTCCCCTCAGAGCCATGCGCTGGTTTCTCAGCAGCACAGAGTGCTGCTGGCTCCCACTTACAGCTTCAGCTCAGGGCCAGTGTGGCGCCTTCCTTTAGCCCAGGACCCCCAGGCCCGGCTTGTGCAGCTGCCACCTCTGGGCTGGCGGTGCCCCCAGGGGACCTTTTGGTGCCTGAGCCAGGGCTGGTGAGGACGCACACCGCCCTCTCTCCGCACCCTGCCCCGGCACCAGGCCCACCCTGCCAGCCGGCTTGTCCCCTGGTCCCCAAGGCAGGCTTTGTGCTTGGGGTTTTCTTTCTCTCTTTCAACTCAGCGATGCCTACCCCCCAGCGCTGCCACTGCAGCACAAATCACAGGTGGGAGGTCGGGGTCCCCCACAGCATCTGCTCAGGGTGCTTATAAATCTCCACAGGGACAATGGCAGCTGTGTCACACGGTAGGGCTGCTCGGCTAGAGGGGGCCTGGGGCCCCATGGGCTGTGCGGGACCCCACAGTGCCATGGAAACCGGCCCTGAGGGGAAGGTTGTAGAAGGCCTGACCTGGCTGGCCGGAGCCTGTGGGTTTTCAACCCCAAGCCCACTGTCCCATGCCCCTGTTCCTCTGGCTGAGGGCTCCCCACTCCCACACTGGCCAGAGCGAGGACATGAGGCACCAGTCACTGTGGCAGAAACCTCCCAATCTGAGCCTTCTCCCGGAAACCAGGAGATCGGGGACACAGGCTGCATCAGCGTGGGGTGCAGCTGCCACACCAGAAGGGCCTGTCCCTACCACGCTTCCACGCCCACTGCCCCAGCACCTCCCTGATGCCCGCCTCTGTCCTCCTTCCTCACGACCCAGGGCTGGGGGACCATGAGGGCAGAGCAGGGCTCACCCCAGCAGGGACAAAGATGGGGCAGGGGCCCCCCCAGGAATGGGCCAGGCCCAGGGCTGGGGACACAGATGCTGAGTCCCAGCCAGGGGAGTCGGCTTCAGATGAGAGGGGTTGGGGGCCAGAGATGTGGCCCCGCTGCCAAGGAGAGTGTGGGGCGGTGGCTCAGCGGGTTAGGGCTCCCTTTAGGGTGACGTGGCGGGTTGCATGCTTGAAAATGATCAAGGGTATGCAACGCGGATTTCACTGCACTTAGAAGCCTGACTACCGCCCAGCCCGGGCCAGGCACAGCGAAGCAGGGTTCGGCATCATTCAGCACCCAGCTTGGGGGCAACCCGATAAGTCACGGGAGGATGTGCACGCTTGGCCCAGAGGTCCTTCAGAAAGTGTCCAAGGAAATCGGAGTGAAGACGTGTGGACCAGCAGGCTGGGGACAGTGCTAATGAAAGACAGATTCCAGAAACAAGCTAATGGTTGCTGCAATAGTTCTCTGTTGTCCTGTAGGAGATCCACAAACTTAACCCCGCAAAGCCCCACTTCCCAGTTTGCAGCCCTGTGAGCTAGAAGTCCCAGCAGGGGCTGGTCCTCACCCAGGGGACTTGGGGTCCACGAGCTGCTCACTCCAGACCCAGGACCCCTCATGACTCGTGCAGTGGGTGGATTCACTTCCACTTCCAGGCGCTCTGGGGGAAGGAAGTCCCCGGGCAGGAGTCCCCCACAGGCCCTGGAGCCCACTGTCAAGCCCTCTCCTCCTGTCCCCGTGGCCGTTATCCTCCAACAGTCTCGGGCCAAGCTCCTCTGCTCAGCCTCAGCGTGGCCACTCAGACGTCCTCTGCACTCTCACCGAGGGTGCTATTGCTGATCCACACGATGCTGGATACCATGCAGCAATGCCAGCAGATGCAGGATATGGTTAGCACATTACCATTATTTAAAAGACGATACTGGGAGGCTGAGGCAAGAGGATCGCCACGAGTTTGAGGCCAGCCTGGGCTACATAGTGAGTTCAAGGCCGGCCTAAACTACACAGCCAGACCCTGCCTCAAAAATAAATAAATAAAAGTAAAGACAATAAAACCAAGCCTCAGAGTTTTGTAACTTATCCTGGGTCACACAGCAAGAAAATGACAGAGCTAGGATTAGAACCCACTTACTTCATCCTAATGTCGCAATAGCTGTCATTCATTTCTATTTTCTTTTTTTATTCATCAAGTTTATTGGTCCATTTTAGGTATACAATATGATGACATTCATCATTGGGAATTTGTACCTTTACAAGATATATCTTTTTTTTTTTTTGGTACCGGAGATCGAACTTGGGTCCTTGAGCTTGTGCAGCAGGCGGCGAAACCACTGAGCTAAATCCCCGGCCCTACAAGTTCTATCTCGGTTCTCATTTTTTACAAAGACTTTGTTTCCATTTTTTCCTTTTCTTTATTTTCTTCTTAAAGGAGAAAATACGCATGTGCTGCCTAAATGCAGTTTGCTTGGCAGACAATTATTCCAGAGGTGAGGGGGAGGGAGACACAAAGGGACCCCGACGGCGAGGAGCCCACACTGCACATCCCCCCGCTGGGGCTGCTCCCCAGCCTCCTCTTACTGTGCCCAGGCCAGAAGTCACCACCTTGGGGTTCAGGCTGCTCCTCAAGGATGCTGCCATCACCCCCACCCCAGCAGTGCACAGTGTGGTCCCAGAGTCGCCATGGCAACAACTGGGGCCCATTCACACGCAAGGCAGAGAGCTGTCTGTCTCTCCCCACTGAGGCTTCAAGGAATGACTCCCTCCTCTATTCAACAAATATCTACGGTGTCACCCGGGGTGACCGACTCCCCAGGCACTTCCAGGCCGATGGCAACACCGAGGCGCTAAGGAGAGGAGGGAGGACTGAGGAGGACTGAGGCCAGAGACTCAGGCTTTCCTCCTTCGGATCCAGAGCTGCCGGACAGGTGGAGAGGACAGAGCCCAGGCTAGGGATGGCTGGGCGGAGCCAGCACACAGGAAAAAGCGGAAATTCCCACCCTCTGCCTGAGGAGGTGCCGACGATCCAAGCTGCGTCGGCGCAGTCCAGGCTCTGCGTGCGGCTTGGGGAGCCAGGCAGGGCCGCACTGCTCCCTGTCCAGCCTGGGGCTCCGGGGAGCCCATCTCTCCAGCCTTCGACGTGCGCCAGCCGTGTGCCAGGCCCACCCTGGAGAGGCTCGAGGGTAGGAGAGGGAGGAAGAGGCCCGTGGAGGACTGGAGAGCGTGTTCATGGCTGGGGCTACCTCAGCAAACTACGCCTCACTCTGTCTTCACCATCTTTTCCTCGTTTCTCCCATCTGGTCTCCCTGTCTCAAATCTCCCTGTCCCGTCATGGGAAACGTAAGCACATCTGTAAGATGCTTTTCCCACTGAGGCCCCTCGCCCAAGTCCTGGGTATGGGCCTGTCCTCTGGGAGCCACCATTCAGCTCCCTGCACAGGGCATGGGGAACCTCCTGGAAGCAGCAGCTGGGAACTGAGTGCTGAGCCACCCCCATCTCTATTTCTTGAAGAGTAGCTGAACTTTGGGCTCTTGTTCTTATCTCTGCTCTGCAGCTCACTGTGGAGTAGGCCACCTCTCCCCTGGCCACCACCACACCCCAGAGTAGAGGGCCGGCAGGAGAGCAGGGCAAAGTAGGGAAACTGAGGCACCCTGGATGGGTCAGCACTCACCACCACCATGTGCTGGGCCCGGAGCTGCAGGCAGGTGGTACGGCCACATTGCCCGGCCACAGCAAGGCATGTGGGTCTCCCAAAGGTCACAGAGAGCTAGGGCCTGGCTGGATCTGAGATGCATGGCACTCACCCCCAAAACTCCCAGAGAGCAGGCAAGTTTTGAGAACAGGCTGGGAGAGCACACAGCTTTTCCTGGTTCTATCGCCATGCTGGCTCTGGGGAGGCCAGTCCCACCACCCCCAGGCCCCACACCGAGGGCAGAGTCCAGTGCTCCCACCACAGCCCCACTGAGCTTTCAGACACCAGCTGGAAGCAGCTGCCAGGCCCAAGAGGCCAGCCTGAGTGTCCAGGCCCCACAGCCAAACCAAGAGAAGTCTCTGCCCTGGAGAACTGCCCTGCTGAGCCCTTCCTGAGTGGCCGCCCCAAATTGAAGGCAAATGAACCACTAGCTGCTTAGGGCGGGGTGGGGTCACACAGAGAAACCTGACTGTAGCAGTCCTGGGAATCAGTGAGCTGAGGTCGGACCATGCCAGGCAGACCCAAGCAGACCCCAGGGGGCCTGACAAGGGGTCGAGGACAGCAGGGCCATCCCACCAGCACTGCCAGGACCCTCCAACTCTGTGCCACACTTCCCCAGGGAAGCCCCCCAGGACAGCCCAGCTGGGTGCAGGGCCTCCTGACCTTCCCACCCACGAGGGTGCCTCTCTGTTGTGTGCAGACACTTGTCTTTTGCCACTGGATGACCTGCCTGGGTCAGCACCCAGCTTGTGGCCAGGGTTCCAGAAAGCTCTGCATTCACCCAGCGCTTCTTATTGGAGGAGCCTCCCTTCCGACCCCGCCCACCTGCAACACTGGACAGAAAAAGGGAGGTGTCCTTCGCCCACCTGGAACTGGAATTGCTTGGTCTGGGATGGAGGCTGCTGTCCTTCCAAAGTGCTCTCAGTGGCCCTGGCTCACAGCCTTGGGGAGCCGCTCATTCCTGGCGCACCTCCCAGGCAATAGGTGACATTGCTGCCCACTTTGTGAATGAGGAAACTGAGGCTCAGAGAGGTGACCTAACTCACCCCAAGTCACACAGCTGCCAGCAGCTGAACAGACATTAGAACCCAGGTGCAGCAGGGGCTGCCCGGCTGTGGGGTGACCTCGGCTCTGCAGCCCCAGAGTATGGCAACCTGCCATCACACCACTGTCTCTCGCCCGGGGCCCTGCACCCTGCCAGGCTGCAGTACCGTCTCAGGAGCCCTGAGTTCAAGCCCCAGCTCTGCTGCTTTCTCCCTGGTGACCTTGGGAATTCATCTGACTCAGTTTCCATAAAACAGGGACAAAAACAGTGCCTACTTCTTACAATTTTTTTTTTTTTTGGTACCAGGGATCAAACTTGGGTCCTTCCACTTGCGAGGCAGGCGGTGGAACCATTAAGCTAAATCCCTGGGCCCTTACTTCTTAAAATTGTTAAGAATAAGCTCCCGACTGTGCCCGGCCCGGCCCAGCCCCAGGCAGCCGCAGCTGCCTGTGACATCTGAACAGGAAGACAGGCTTTGTTCTCTCAGTAAAGAAACTGCAAGACAAAGCAGAAGCCAAAGTTTTGTTGTTTTTTTTTTTTAAAAACACAACATTTATTTCTGTAAACTGCTTGGTGCCAGAGCTGTCTTCGCAGCACATACAGCAGTTTTCCTCCCAAAATGGAAGGAGCGAGGAGAAAGGAAAAAGAACCTAGAAAGAGTGCTCACAAGGGACCAAGCCAATCCCACCTTCCTGCACACGGCAAGGCTAGCCTGGGGTGCCGGGCTCGAGTCACCCCCTCCTGAAGTCCCGCTCCCCAGGCGCCCTCCGTGAGCCCGAGGCCAGCCTGGAAATGGTCCTCAGACCTGAGTCTCCTCACTCGGGAGGATTCAGCCCGGAGGGTGGGGACGGGGGTTCCAGACCCGATGGCTAAGCTACTGCCGGGCACGTTTTAAGGCAAATGTTATAATTTCTTATTTGGTCCGAGCCAGACCTAGACTTCTCCCCAACGAGCAACACTACCTCCATGCAATTTTGGGCAGGGGGGGATGAGGGCCCAGGAGCATTTGCAGGAGGCCTGCACCCGCTGATGGGTCAATGTGTGTGTTCAGGAAGGCTGTGGCAGCCTCCGGTGCAGCAGCAGCCTAGCAGGAAGCAGGAGGCCCAAGGAAACCAAGATGGCACAGGTCAGGGCCAGAAGCAATAAGAGGCCATGGTGCCCAGACCAGGCGGGCTATGAGGAGCACAGGGAAACACCAGGCACGGCCACCCCGGGAGGCACGTTGGGGCTGACGACGTACATGGCCTCGGCATCAAAATGATTTTTCTCTAGAAAAAGGAAAGAGAAGAAAAGAAGATCAAAGGAAGATGTTCTGTGAGCATCGAGAGACAGCGGGGTCTGGAGGGGACAGAAAGGGGCCTGCGCTGCAGACACAGGTGGCGGGGAGGCCTCTCCTCGCCTGTCCTCTCCTGGTGGGCTGCGGCGAGGCCGGCGGTCCCCTCCCGGGACAGGACGGGGGCGACTGGGCAGGGTTACTCTGTCTGGGCGTCGTAATTCACGCCCCCCGCCTTCTTCAGCTCGTTCTTGATGAAATCTTCCTCCAGCTCCTTCCGATCGCTGATCACGAACTCTTTAGCAAAATTCTGCAAGAAAAGGAAAACAGAGTCCCGTCAGGAGGAAGGAGCCGCGCGTTGCTCGGGCGACACGGCGGGAGTCTCAGTGCCCAAGACTTCCACAAAGGCTCGAACGCGGTGGCGGCGACAGCAGCGCTGTCTGCCAGAAAACGGCCGGGCAGGGACCAAGAACTGACGCACTGCGTGGGCCTTGGTCTGCAGGCCGGGGCCAGACCCGGGTGTGACTCACTGGCACCGCCTGGCGGTCACCGAGGTTGCGTCCCTCCTCTGGGAAAGCCGGGGTGCCGGGGAGGAGCGGTCGGAAAGGCAGGCTCGGAAAGGCAGGCGGGGCGCAGATAAGAGTGACACCCGGCTCTCTGGAAGAAAAGGAGCGATGGAAAGGGAGGGAAGGAAGAGGAAACAGGAAGGGGAGAGGGGAAACGCCAGGCCTGGGTTTGGAGAGCGGCCGTGTGGTGCGAGTTCTCACAGCTGATTTCCGATATCCCGTGTGCGGGGCGGAGGCAGGCAGGGTTGACCCACAGGTGGCTTTGGCCACTGCCAGGCACAATGACGCAGCGGCTTCTGGCTGGGTCTGAGGCTCGGCCTGGCAGGGCGCTAGGATTCCCAGTCGCCCTCATTTACTTGCGCACAGGGACTTGGTTTGCATTCATTCAACAAACACGGCGGCAGGAAGGATGAGGACATGGTTAGGGTGGCTCGTGGTGCGCGGGTCCCCGTGCATATGGCGCGTGGCCGGGCTAGCGGGTGGTCTGGCTCACTGGCTCACCCAAGGCTCGGGATGGATGGGCACTGTCTGCGGGTCTCGAGACTTCGACAGAGAAGGGGGTGGCAGGATGAGAGAGGGGCCAAAAACGTGAGTCTGGGGCCGGGGATGGAACTCAGGCTCGAGGTCCTCAGTTCCATCCTTGGTACAAAAAAGAGTATGAGTCTAGAGCTCAGAAAAATGAGCCACCGAAGGCCCCAGAAGGAAGCGGAGTGCACAGCAGCGACCATCATTAAGCACCTGGGTGGGCGTTCACCGACCACACTCGTCCCTAGTCCCTAAGATCCCCACAGGCAGCGGTGCGGTCACGCAGCCGGCTCACGCTCGCCTGACGCCCCTACGCAGCCTCGCCCATCACACACCAGGCCCCAAAAAGGCAACTCCACCACAGCCTGCAGGCGAGGTTCCGGTGGGCGGAGACAGGAACAGGAAGTGACAGAGGCGTCCTCAGACTGCAGGGCCTTGAAGGCTGTGCAGCTCCGCACCGTAACCGAAAATCGCTGACGGCTGCAAAAGGGCGAGCTGGCGCTGCGCCTGGAATCAGATCTCCCCTAAAGCGTGTTCTAAAAACGGCCGAGGACGAGCAATGTTACCTCCACTGGGAAGATGAGAGCCCCCAGACCCTGCCCTGTGGTTCACAGCAAGGTCGGGCAAGAGCAAAGCTGGCCCCAGAGGGTCCCTCTCGTTCTGGGGAAACGACAGTTTCTTGGAACTAGATGGGTGGTGCTTGCACAACACTGTGAATGTCCTAAATGCCATGAACTGGGGGCCTTTAAAATGGCTAGTGAGTCAGAAGAATCCGCCACCAAAACCTGGCTGTGAGCCAACACTCAGGAGGCTGAGGCAGGAGGCTCTCTGTGAGCTCAAGGCCCTCCTAAGCTACACAGCAAGACCCTGTCTCAAAAAGTTTTTTTAAATAAATGGATAATTTTATGTGAAGCAAATTTCACCCCAATTTTAAGAAAACAAAAGTCTCCAGAGCCCTCAAGGTCGAGTTTGGAGGTATTAACCATTCACTGAGCAAAGCCCCAAGCCCATCACCAGAGAGGGATGCAGGGTGGTGGGTAAGATTCACTGAGAGCTGGCAGGCGTCAGGCACAGGTTTCTCTGGGAGCCCCGTTATCAGCTTCGTGTTTGGTTAAGATAAAGCTCCAGGCTGTGCTGAGCTGAGCCTGGCCCAGACCCCTGGCAGAGCTGCACTGGGACGTGCGTGTGGGCGATCACTGCAGCACTGAAAGCCAGAGGCGGAACTTCGAAGCTATTTCTTCCTCATCCCCGAGCCCTGGCCTGGGGGAGGGGCCGACCGCCCGGGCAAGTCAGGAAGCCGCCCGCCTCACTAGAAGGAAGTCCAAAGTTCCCTGGCCCGTGATAGCTATATATGGCAATGTAAAGAAGCGGTGGACACCTGATATTTTTCCTCAGTCAGCTATTAGGAGATCTAGATTAAGAAGAAAGAAGTTTAGAGCCAGGTGCACACCTGTAACCTAGCCCTTTGGGAGGCTGAGGCAGGAGGATTGCAAATTCAACCCCAGCCTGGATAACATTAACAACTTAGAGAGACTCTGTTTCAAAATAAAAAATAAAAAGGGGTGGGGACAGAGCTCAGTGTGAAGCCCCTGGGTTCAGTCCCCAGTACAAAAGAAAAAGGGAAATAAATTTGATAAGACGCCTAAAGGGTAAGAGACAGGAACTGTACACAGCTCAACTGAAACCACAAGTGTGGGGCAAACCAAACACTAGCCAATCTCACAAGTAGTGCAGGACAGCAGAGTCCAGCACGGTGTGGCGGAACAAACCCCTCTGAAGAGCAGGCTGGGACCCGAACGACAGAACCAAGGCAGCCCCCCAGAGGATTAGCAAGAAAAAGGTTCCAAATCACAGCAGAAAGCGCGTGGTGTCGCTGGGAGTGTTCAGAGAAACTGAGTCACTGTGATGAACAGGGCCACAGCACTGGACGCCCCTCCACCAGGAGTCCTCTCCTTCCACTCTCAGCAGAAGAGTGGCAGAGGGCAGCACCTGAAGGAGACATGCTTTTGGCTTGTCTCAAAAGTGAAACTTAAGGCAGAAACCGAGCGACCCCAGCCCTGGCCAGACGGCCGGGGACGCTGCCCCACCACAGCTGAAGCCACAAGAACAGATCCATGCACGCACAGGGCCTCCCCCACAGCCACGGGGCCAGCGGCGACGGGAAGGCCCAGGACGGGTCCTTATTCGGAGTGTTTTAGGGTCTT
This sequence comes from Heterocephalus glaber, assembly GCF_053883595.1. NCBI lineage: Eukaryota > Metazoa > Chordata > Mammalia > Rodentia > Bathyergidae > Heterocephalus > Heterocephalus glaber. The sequence continues at coordinate 1,471,734 of NW_028258137.1, forward strand.
ACAGATCGCAGCCACGGTGACAAGGTAAAAGAGAGCCAGGTGGCACTAAGTTTAGTTGTGTTTTACCCAAATATCTGTACCCCAAACATTGTCACTTCATGGTGCTCAGTCCTAGAAATCACCTAAGGTAAGCCCTTGCTGTCAGCCGCCAATGGGTTGATGAGGAAACGGGCAGGGTGCGGGGTGGGGCTTGGGGGCAACACTTGCCCAGCCTGTGCCAGACCCTGGGTTCCACGTCCAGGAGCAAAACTTCGGGGGGTGGGGCTGAAAGAACAGAGCCCACCTGGTGGGGTCCTGGCCACCAGATCCCCGACCCTAACCCCGCCTCAGGCTGCTGCCCTTCCCCATGCCCACATCGGCAGCCTCGGGCTGCCAGGCAGCCAGGCAGAGCTCTGAGCAGGACGTCCCGGCTCCCGAGGCTCTAGAAAGCCCTTTCTCGTTCTGTGCAGGAACGCACCGTCCGACGCTCCGGACAAGGCCTTCCCTCTTGGGCCACAACTGGACTCCAGCAAGTCGCACTCCCAGCAGCTTCGGCCACCCTCAGAACGGCTCGGAAACATGAGAGCACCAAGCCAAGGACGAGCAATGTTGCTGTGACTGTCCTCTGCTGCCTGTGTGTCCCTGCCTCGAGGATGCGAAGTGGACACTGGTGCAGAGAGGCAGCTCTGGGGAAGCGGTGGGGAAGCCCCACACAGGCGGGCATCTGTCTGTTTGCAGGGCTGGCTTCAGAATGTGTATGTCCCCCAAAAGGAATGTGCATAGCATGTATCGAAAACATAGACCCATAGAAAGGACAGACTTATAAAAAATAAAATTCAAAAGAACATGTTTTCCTACCTTGGTTTTAAATCCCCTTCATTTTTATTTATTTATTTATTTATTTTTTTTTTTGGTACCGGGAATCAAACTCGGATCCTTGTGCTTGTGAGGCAGGCGCTGGAACCACTGAGCTAAATCCCCCCCCCCCCTTCATTTTTAAATGGCTCCCGGCTGCCCGGTAGAAATCCCAGCTCCAGCCCCAAAGCACGCTGGGCATGGGTCTGCCCCACACAACTTGGGTCCCGGTGCCTCTCCCGCAGCCTGTCCCTCCCAGGGCGCAACCTCCCCGAGCCTCAGGCTCTTCCTCTGCACATGGGGCTGGGGACAGGAAGAGCAGCCCATCCTGGCCTGGAGGCTCGGGCCCCGCATATGGGGAGCCCAGGGAGCTTTAGGGAACAGCCCCAAATGGCTGTCTGTGAGGCCCCAGAGGGCCTTGACCAAGGGAGTCTGGGAGGAAGGAAGAGGGAAGCACAGGAAGTGGCCGCTTCCCCCCTGCACCCCCAAGTTCAGTTCTTAGCAAAGGCAAGTGCCAGGAATCCCTCCCAACATCCCAGGCATGGATGCCGGCTGCGGGCCAAAAAGAAGACAGCAGAGCCCAAGCTGCACTAGAAGTCCGGGCGGCAGCGGCAGCGGCGGCTCCTCCACTCAAACACCTGGGCTGTGGGGTGCCCCAACCAAGGCGCAGAATGGGGTGCAGGGGGCGTTCCCGGCAGAAAAGTGGGCAAGGAGCCTGACAGCAGGGTGGGACGTCAGGAAGGCTGGCATTCATGCCATGGGCAGGGCAGGAAGCATCCTCACTGTCCCACTGCGACAGTGAAGGAGCCGACGTCACGCATTCCGCGCCAAACCTGTGTTCACTGGAGACCACTCTCCTACACCTGGGAGGTCCAATTCTGGTACCACATGACTCCCTGAGGGGCTGAGAGCAGAAAGAGCAAGCTGGGGGCTCTGAGACGCCCTGAAGGCAGCACTCTAAGCTGAGCTGGGTGTGGTGGCACTGTGGAAGGCTGAGGCAGGAGGGCTGCAAGTTCCAGCCCAGCCGGGCAACTCAGCAATTAGGTAAGACCCTGTGGAAAAATACAACACTTTATAAAGGGCTGGGGACTTAGTTCAGTGGGAAGGCCCTTCTCTAGTAATGGGGGAGGAGAAACTAGAGGAGGAGGAGACAAAAAGGAAGAAGAGGAAGAGGAAGAGGAAGAAGGGAGGGGAGGGGAGGGGAAGGAGGAGAAAAAGAGAAGAAGGAGGGGAGAGCTGGCCCAAAGGGTCTCCCAGGCTCCCGCAGCCATCCAGGGACCTCCACCCAAGCAGGCCCTGGAGCGGGGCCCAGGGGACACGGGCCTGTGGGATCAGGCACAGCTCTCCAGCCAGGGCTGCGCACGGCTTCTGGGCCCCAGCAGCCCGGCAGAGGAAGCACAGGGACGGCCTCTCCTCACAGCTGAGGGGCGCGGGGTGGATGGGCACCTCCGCCCGTGGATAGAGAATCAGAACCCAGAGAGCTGCAGCACTGAAGAAAGCCACAGGCCCCACCAGCCCACAGCCCGCCAGGAGGAGGAGCCTCGGCACAGGAGCGAAGGGCACCGTGACCCCCACTGCTGGCGTCCAGCCGCCAGGCCCTGGTCCCCACGGCACCCTCCTATGCCATTCTCAAGTGCCTGGCAGAGCAAGCCTGCGATTGGCCAGCCCGGTGTAGTTTACTCAGAAAGAGCAGGTTCTCGGCAAATCTGCCTCATCACAGGAGAAGGGAAGAAACACACGATCAGACGGGGATGGCCCCGCGCCTGGCGCACCTGTCACCCAGCCGGACACAGGTCGACGGCCACACCTCAGTGGGCACAGGGTGATCCTCCAGAGAGACAGGTGGATGTCGTACTAGCACACCACACCCAGAGCAGCAGTTTCCCCAGGCCTGGCCCCGGGCCCCTGGCCCTGTGTGGCCACCCTCTCTAGGCACCTGCGTGGCTGCCGGCACTGTAACCTCTGTGTTCCTGGCCTCGGTGATCTCAGACACCCAGCTCCCAGCTGTGGCTGACTCCACTGCTCCTGCGGTGGCCACGCAGACATCACCAATCAAGCACGCACCCCGCACCTCAGGACCCTTCACCAGAGCTGCACAGAGCTCCAGCCTCTCCATCAGCAAGAAGCCAGAGACTGAATCCAGGTTTTATCTCTAGCTCCTGCCTGTCAAACATGTTGTGCCTAGCACTTCCTGTTCCGCAACCATACTCACATTTGGGAACTTTTCCCAAAGAAATAATTCAACAGAATTTTTAAAAAATGATATCACATATCCTCAAAGATGCTGTCGGTAAATACCAGACTATTTCCATATTTTAACAAAAAATGAGTAAACAAGTAAATAGTATCTCTTTTTTCCCCCTTTTCAGTACTGGACATTGAACCCAGGGTCCTTGCACTGAGCTATAGTACCCAGCCCTTTTTTGATTTTTTGAGTCAGGGTCTCACTAAGTGTTAAGTTGCCCAGGCTGGGCTGGAACTTTCGATCCTCCTGCCTCAGCCTCCCAGAGTGCTGGGCTCGCAGGCATCACCACCATATAACCTGGGAAGAACACAGAGCCCAGGGCTGTTCCAGAAGGGCACAAGGCCTCAATCACGCTCCAGGGTGAAGCCTCTGGGGGATCCCCCTGCCCTCCCAATAAAGAACCACCTTCGAAGCAGCCTCTGACCCCCCACAACCTGGCATCTGCCTCACACTCACCTTGGCTCAAGGACTCCCCTGCCTCAGTTTCCCCATCTGTACATGGGGGTTAAGTCCAGCACCTGGCCCCACCTGGCACTGCCGCTGGCAGCTTTCCGCTGTGCAGTCAGCAGTTTGTGTTGTCCAGTGTTTAACACGCCCCCTTCCTGCATTCAGGCTGCACCTCCTGGAGGCTTCAGGACAAAGGCCCAGGTTCAGAGGACACGGGCGCTCCCCGCAGGCAGACACGGGTGAAAACAAACAGCTGGGCCCCAAGAGCAATGCACAGACCCCAGAGAGATGACTACAGTCCCCTGTGATGGTCCCCCGGTGCGCAGGAGCCCACCGATGCTCTGCAGGGAGCAAAGCCCTGCAGCCCTGTTCTCCCTGCCACCCCCCAAACAAAAGCAGGGCCCAGATTCCAGGCACCAGCCCTCCAAGGTGGGACTGGCTCCCCCAGCTTAACTCCGCCCTCAGAACAGGTACATGGCGCTTCTCCCTGCTGTTCTACAATCATGGAGCAGCAACGTGAACAGACTCGTGTCTCTTCCGAACAGCTCTGCCTGACACACTGCGCCCGTGGCACCTATGCTAACGCAGCCAGGACTCCCACCCTCGGGCGCTGCTTTCCCTCTGGGCACTCGAGCCCGGGCCACTGCAGACACTACAGGAGCGGCTCCTTCTGATCACAGCTGGCAGGTGAACGGGGTAAAGAACCAGGGCTTCACAGGGGACGATTTCCATCCAGTGTCCTAAACCCCAAGCAATAAAAACAAAATCTCTCTCTCTCACACACACAGAATCAGGATTTTAGCCAGGCGTGGTGAGAGGCATTTGAGCCCAGGCTGGGCAACTTAGTGACTTAGCAAGACGCTGTCTCAAAATAAAAAAGGGCTGGGGATGCAGCTGAAAGTGAAGGAGGGAGGGGCAGGGGAAAGAATAATTGGAAGTGGTTTTTCTTTTTTCTTTTTTTTTGATTCCGGCGATCAAACTCGGCACCTTACACCTGCAAGGCAGGCGCTAGAACCACTGAGCTAAATCCCCGGCCCCAGAAGCGGTTTTTCTTTAATTCTAACAACTCTGTGAAAACTTAAATTCTCTTTTTCGTTAAGTGCAAACACAGAGATTCCAGAGATCAAATTTCTTGGCCAGGGGTCGACAGAGCTAGAGTAACAGCAAGGGAAACACTGAGCAGCCACATTCCATCTCCAGCTTCAAAGTTTCCACCATCGAGAGGGACTGGAAACAGTAAATTCAAACACAAATGAAAGTGGAGCGTAGGGGCGCATACCTGTGATCTCAGGACTTGGGAGGCTGAGGCAGGTGGGTTACTATGCGTCTGAGGCCAGCCTGGGGTACAATGTGAGTTCAAGGCCAGGCTGAACAACATCTTGAGACAGTGACTCAAAAAAATAAATAAATAAATAAAAACCACACAAACGAGAGGGCGCTTCCTGCAGGACTTCTCGGGCCCTCTTACTTGCTGCTCACAGCCCAGTCGTTTCCAGCTCCCACTGGCCTCACTGTGGCTCTCGGTGCTGGGCACTGGGACCTGGGACCTGTGCATGGTCACCACACCCCGCTTCCCTGGCCTCGACTCCTGGTCGGGAAGCTGGGGAGGGAGACCCGGAGAGGCCTTCAGCAGGGACACAGCAAAGGGAGGCCCAGCAGAGGGGCCAGCCCACGCAGGCCCTCATGGGCCCTTCCAGCCCCTTCCCAGGGCTGGAAGAGGAGGGATTTGAGACTGTCTCAAAGTTCCAGAGATGGTCCTTGAATTCGAAATCCTCCTGCCTCAGCCTCCTAAGTGGCTGGGATAACAGGCGTGCACCACACACCTAGCTCAGATCATTCACATATGTAAGTGCGGAAAAGTGAAAATGGTAACGGTCAGGAGATTACACCACAGCCAGCAGCCAGCAGCCAGCATGGTGGCACTCGCCTACAGTCCCGGCTACTTGCCGAGGGAGGGAAATCGTGCCTGAGCCCCAGGGCAGCCGAATCTAATGCTGCAGCCCCCTTCCCAGCTCCCACAGCCCAGAGTCCCCTCTGGCTTCCCTTACTTGAGCCTGCACACAAGTGAATTGTAGCCCTCTTCCCCAGGGGTCTCCCGGAGCCTCCCGGCCCATGGAACCGCTCTGAGATGGCTCCGGATCGGACAGAAACCTGCACACTGCAAGCCCAGGGCCCGGCCACCTTGGGGTGGACTCGCCCTAGAACAGACTCTGGTGGCCTGCGACTCAGGATGTGCTCAGGGCCCCGCCAGTGCGCCTGGAGTGGTTACAATGCCGAGTGCTGTCGCTGTTCAACTGCGGTCTTAGAAACTGAAAGAGAAAGGGAAACTGCCCACTGGACACCTGCCCAGCTTTGGGAGACCTTGGCCAGGAAACAGGATACCCCTGCAGCCGGTCAGCCTTTACAACCCAATTGGACTGAGCAGGAATGGTGGCACACAACTGTAATCCCAACCCTTGGGAGGCTGAGGCAGGAGGAGCTCCAAGAGTTCAAGGCCAGCCTGGAATATATAACAAGGTCCTGTCTCAAAACACCAGAAGAACAAAACCATGTGGGCCGAAGGAAGCTGTGCCAGGAATGGGCAGGCTCGGGAGCACAGCAGGACACAGGGGCAGCACTGAAGTGGTCCTGGCCAGGCAATGTCACCAAGGCCATGCAAAGTCTGGGCAGACCGCTGAGCCTCTGAGGCAGCCGGGCAGCCCAGACCTCTAAAGACGGACTCTTGTGCCTGTCAGCCCTGCTCCTGAGCATGAACCCAAAGAAATCATTCCACAGAGAGAGAGGGAGCTGCCCAGCTGGAAATGCTGCTCAGGACGTGATTTATAAAAATGCAATCGGAAGCGGCTCCTGAGGCCAGGAGCAGGGAACGTTCAGTACAGCAAGGGGAGCCTGTGAAGTGGGGCACCCTCCTGCCAGGGAGCAACAGTTACAAAGGCTGTGGTGCCCACAGAACTGGCGAAACCTCGTGTTAACCTAAAAAGGAGCTGCGGGGGAGAGAGCGGCCGGGGGCTGTGACTGCCACACGCAGAGAGGTGGCAGGGACACGGACAGGGGCTGGCGGGCGCTCACCACACCACAGAGCCGGGACAGCAGGCCTTCAGGTCCTCCTCTAAAAGACAGGTTTATTCCGGAAGAGCTAGGCCAGCAGAGAAGTTGCAAGAGACAGGAGCCTCTCAGCCCCGCCCCAACACACTCAAGCCAACTCCTGGAGACCAGAATACTGGGGAAGCAGAGGTGACGTGGATGGCAAGCGACAGCACGGTGCCTCCTATACAGGAAACCCAAGGATAAACAACGGAAAGAGCAAAATAAAAGGCAACAGGAAACAGGGAGGCCGAAGGGAGGGGGGGACACAGGCGTGGTGCGCGGGGACCAGCTCCCCTCGCCACAGGCATTGGCTACGTATCACGAACACGGACTGACATAAATTTTAGGGAATCTTTAGCATCTCCCACTCCGTGACACCTCTGCTGCAATGATTTTTTGGGTTTTGTTTTTTTTTTGGCACCAAAGATCGAACTCAGGACCTTGCACTTGCTGGGCAGGCAGCAGAACCACTGAGCTACATCCCCAGCCCTGCCTTACATGGTTTTGATTTTGTCTTTCACAGTCCAATGGTTTTTAGCATTTGCACAGCTAAGTGAGACCATCGTAATAGTCAATTTTAGGACATTTTCATCACCTCCAAAAGAAACCCCGTACTCTTAAGTGTCACTGTCCTCATTGTTAGCCCATGATTTTTTAAACTGATAGGAACAGATACTACATTTGATCTTAGCCAAAAGGCCGAGAAGCGGTAGCCCATGACTTTTTAAACTTTACTTTGGACCAGTTACACTGCTTCGTGTGTGTGGCGAAGGAGAGGTGGTGGTACCTGCACCCCTGCAGCAGGCGGCTGCAGACAGGGCAGCCTTGTGGTGCTGCTTCTGGTCGCTCGAGGGAGTTTCAGTGCTGAAGAGGCGGGGAGGCCTGGGCTCCCCTGCACACTGCAGCCCTGCGGTGAGGACAGAGCGCTGGCCCTTGACCCAGCCCCGCTGTATCTGCCTGGGATCAGATGCTCTTTTCTCGCGGTGACCCCAGACCTCACTGCAAGCCACCAACCTCAAGAGTTCCCAACAGCTCCAAGTTGCTTCCACTGCAGAACAAAAGGGCTCCAGGCCAGAGAATGCGCCCCAGAGAGCGGTCAGGGCTTGGAACCAGGGCCAAGAGAGCTGCTCCCTGTCCTTCAGTGGGACCCGGGACACCTTTCACCCTGAGGTCACCAAGTCATAACCCCGCCGCAGTCCCTCCTACCGTGGAACAGCTGGCATTGCCAAGAGTGACCAGGCCCCGTGTGCTGGCACTGAGAGGGCACAGGTGCGCTCCATGGATGTGGGCGGGCACCTCCGGGGCCGGCGTGATGTGCCCAGGTGGTGGCCACTGGGATGGCACAGGTTGCCGGCCCCAGCCCGCACCCGGAAGCGCTGTTAGTCACATCTCCCCCACAGCCCCGCAGTCCCCCCTGGGGGACGTGGCCATTACCTGCACCACTTCCTTCACCAGGGTCTTGTCTGTGCCGGTCTTGGCACGCTGTAGCCCGCTGACATTCTCCCCGATCCATGTGATGAGGGCAAACTTGGACCGCTTGCTCATGGCGTCCCCCGTGGTGAAGCGCACAAAGGCGAACAGCCGGACGTCATCTGTGCCAACAGCAGAGAAAGCGGGGCTCAGGCAAGTCCCAAAAGCCCCCGCAGGCATAAGACAGTCCCATCACCCCAGACACTGGGCCGTCACCACTTGAGCTGGCCCAGCCCTCAGTGGTTCAGGAAGCACGTGTGTATCTCGCGTGCCCTCCACAGCAGTGCTGGGCTAGTGCCACCGCCACCATCTAATTCCACAACATTCCCGTCATCCCCAGAAACTCCGAGCCATGAACAGTCACGTCTCCAGCCCTGGCTACCACGACTCTGCTTCTGTCCCTGTGGACAGGCCTGTCCTGGGCATTTCACATAAATGACATCATACGACACGGGCCTTTTGGGACAGTGCTTTCCGCAGTCCCGTTTTCCTGTATGCTCCTAGGCCCTGAGGGACCCATCATGATCACCATTCCCTCCCTGAGGACACTGGCTGCTTCCGAAAGGGGGACCGTCCTCCTCCTGCATCGGCAGACCCTGAGACATGGCCTGAGGGTTCGCTGTGACAGCAAGTTGCTCCCGGCCCTCCAGGAAGAGCTCCGCCTGATGGCCCTGCTGCTCCGGGAGTGGGCGCACACAGGAAGCCAGGCTGCTACAACAGGGACTGAGTTTAGGGGAACACACACAGCACCTGGGCTGAGCACGGGTGCCCTGAAGCACCCGGCATCTCCACAGTGCGTTTAAACAGCAGCCTTGACCTGACTGGGAGCTGGACTCCCATCCCCGAGCCCTCGACGGATCCCGGCCTTCACAGGAAAGAGAAGGCTCGGGCTCCATCCCCATGGCGACCTCTCTCAGTCCCTGGGACAGCACTGGGAACCAAGTGCCGGGCCCTGGCCCAAAGCCCCCACGCAGGGAAGCCGCCAGGGCCACCTTGGCAGACGGGGGTTCTGGAGCCCTGCCCCTCCGTACTGCCAGGTGCCCGGCCTCCGGGTGCCCAGCCTCCGGGGACCTTGCTCTCCCAGCCTGTCGGTCCTGGCCACATCTGTACCTGGCCTTTCCAACACCCCCAGTTCTCGAACCCCACTCCTCCTGCAGAGGGAAGGAGTTCAATCAACTTCTGGGGGTCTGGGGGGCCCAGACCCTCTAGATGAGTCTGGCGTCACCCTGGCTCCGACTGCTGAACCACAGGCAGTAACAGTTCCACCCCAAGTTCCACCCCACCCCAGGGACGTGGGACCTTCCAGAACCACAGGCTGATGTCATCTCAATTATCCCAGGGGAGCCAGTGAGGAGGGACAGTTTCCTGGTGACTGCTCCGGGCTTATCTGACCATGCTTTGGTCAACAAAGACTGCTGACAGCGCATCCTTGCGAGTCACGTAGTCCATAGCTCAGCTGCCGGCCCAGCGGGGAGTCCGCAGGGCAGAGGGGGGATGCGGGGCGAGCAGCATTTCTGCGTCTTTGTCCCCGGCCTGTGCCCCAGGGATCCTGGAGGAGAATCCACGCCAGAGGATGCTGGCCCCACTCTGCCTTTCTCTCCTCTGGGCCACATGGGCCCCCGCATTGGGACCAGGCAGGGCGCCCTGCCCTCCCTGGCCTCCTGGCAGCTCCATGCTGCCCGCAGGAGAACATGGGCAGGGCCACGCATGTGCCCCCTGGGTGCCCGGGACCAGGCCGGGGCACTGCTACGATGGCAAAACTGGCTGGAAGCTTGGTTCCTGAGCTTGTCCTCACCCCAGATGGGCCCCCGGGGCCCCAGCAGGACCCAGGTGACAAGGAGCCAGTCCACTCTGCCTGCCCGTTGGGAAAAAGTCAAGAACTATGGTTCTCAAAGTGTGGTCCTCAGAGCTGCAGTCTCAGCAGTGCCCACAAATTCAGCTTAGATGTGGGTTCCCAGTGCCCAGCCCAGCACCTGCTGATCGGAAGCCTGGCATGGGCCGTGGGGCGGGGTGGGGCAGGGACGGGGCACAGGAGTCAGCAGGGCAGAGTGCTGGAGCTCAGCACCCCCTTCCTCCCCACGCTGTCCTACAAGGGGCTTCCTCTCTGGGCGTCCTCCATCCACACCAGCTGCAGAGTGGAGCATGCCTGGCGTGGACCCCAAGCTCAGCCCAGGTGAGGCTTCAGGCTGTCCCTCACCAAGTCCCACACCAGAGAAGCCACCGCACCAAAGGAGGGCTGGGCAGTGACACGAGGTCCCCGCTCCCCATGGCCTGCGCCCCACATCCAGGTCCCCCTTCCTCCATAACCCAGCTGCCCAGGCTGGGTGGGGGCAGCGGGGACCGGGAACCAGGATGACACTGAGCAGTGGCAGCAACAGGGACAACAGAGAGTGGGAGGGGTGACCGCGAAGGGGAGGGCAAGGACGAAGACGGGGGAAGGCAGAGTCCTCTGAAATCACATGAGCTGCTGCCACCCTCCCCCAAAGGAAGAATGGCGAATAACCCCACCCCAGGCCCACACCTCGGGCCGTGTGGGGTCCGACCAGTCCCAGCCTGTGTTCACAACAGCTGGCCGGGCAGAATCCACACGGACTGAGGCCCCTTCTTTCTGAGGCAGGGTCTGGAGAGGTTCTCCCTCCAGGCCGGCCTTGAACTCCCTATCTTGAGCCAAGCCTCCTCCTCAGCCTCCCGCGGGTGAGGACTACAGGTGTGGGCCACCGCGCCCGGCTGCCCTGTCTTCTTGCAGAAGGAGCTCTGGATTCCCCTGCTGACCCCAGAGCTAGTCTCTCTGCCAGAAGCCACAGCCCTGGGACTGAGGCTCTACCATGCACAGCTTCCCTACACTTCTGCAAATGTGTGCAATGGGTTTTCTCCTTGTACACAGGGCACACCCTAAGTGTGGGTGCATGAGAAATAAGAGTGAGCAGAACCAAGCACCCCCGCACTGGCATCACCCCTGCACACCTCTGGGCACGACTGTCCTTGATCTCCACGTCCAGCCCTTGTCTCGTCCCTGGGCCATCACATGTCCGTCACCCGGCCACCGTGGGGTGACAGGAGAGACGGCGGGATTTCATCATTTCCATCCCTCCATGAACGCCAGAGCAGGGTGAGGAGAGGGGTGGAGGTCAGGAGGAGGCTGCCGGAGCACCCAGGGGTCGCCTCGAAGGAGCGAAGCCAGAACACCGGCTTCCACGGGGAGCTCAGGGCGGTGGGGTAGGGGCCAGGCGCCTCGGCGAGGCCACTGCTGGGCACCGGCGTCTCCAGGGCAGCGAGGGGGTGCCCCGAGGGGAGAGAGGCCCCTCCACAAAGAGGATGGAGCGCTCTGTGGGCACGGGCACCAGGGCTGAGCTCCTGCCCTTCGAGCCTGAAGGGACCCCTCGTCACCAGGGCCTCGGCCCTCTTGCGCTCTGCCCAGGCCCTGCGTTTTCCTTGAATGAGCAAAACAATGAAGCAAGACCCTCCTGCCCCATTCAGAAATATTTTACAAAATCTTAAAAAGTATTTCAAAATGTGTACCCCGGCCGAATGTGGAGGTGCACACCCATGATCCCAGTACACGGGAGGCTGAGGCAGGAGGATCGCCACGAGTTCAAGATGCTACACAGTGACTTTGAGGCCAGCCTGGGCCACATAGCGAGACCCAAATATTTAAAGTTTAAAGCTCCAGAAGTCACGATGCCTCAGAAATAAAAGTGCTGTTCAATTTCAGCGCATTCCTGTTTACCCCTGGGGTCTACACCGCTGTGCATGCCAGCATGTCGGGTCGCAGCTACCGCGTTTGCACTCAGGTGCATGATGTCATGATGTCTGACATGCTGTCCCTGGTCCCCCAAGGCCAAGGGCTTTGAAGACGCTCCTGACCGGGCTCTCATTAGACGTGAGCGACCTAGCTTCCCAGTGACAGGAGGGGGATGCTCACGCCCGCAGAGCCCCAGGGGGCCAGCTGATCCCGATACCCAGATTGTTCTGTGCTCAGAGGCCCGTGACAAAGCACCAGTCCCTCTCAGAAGTGCCTGCTCCTCATTCCCTTAAATGGAAGTCAGTGTGGCCGGGTCCTCTCCACCTCTGACTCCGAAAGCTAAAGGGTCCCTGGAGGTCTGAGAACCTCACCGCAGAATCTATGCTGAGATCCTGGGGTCACTGCAGGATCAGAGTCTGACTGCCAGGGCACCGACAGCCCTGGTGTGCACTGCTTTGTCTTCTTACATCTCCCTTTTGTAGTTTTGCTCCCAGTCAATTGACAGACATTTGACAACCTGTGCTGCAGGGACTTTCTTGAAGAAAACACAATCCCTGCCCTCAAAATCTGCCCAGGCCAGCAGGACAAACCAAAACACTGTGTAGGGTTGGGGTGCTACTCCGAGGCAGAGCAGCTGCCCAGCACCACACGCACGATAAGCAGTACGCAGAGACAACGACATTAACCCTAGGACAGGCTGCTCTGGGAACACGGAGAAAGAGGTTAGATCAGGGCAGGGCGGCTGGGCAGGCTTCCCGGAGGAGCTGATGCCTGACCTGGTCCTGAGGAGCCGGTGGGGGGCCGGGCTGGCAACCCCAGGGCAGATTCTGACAACCAGGCCAAGCTGGGCGCCTCCCTCCACCTGCCCCTCCCAGTTCCAACTGCCAAAGGCCCCAGGGCCTGGCAGCGGGCGGGCACCTCCTTCCCTCGACACCAGAGCACCTTGAATCCCAGCACAGGCTCAGTGAACAGTTCTGGGGGACAAAAGTCTCGTACCCCATCCTTCCTCCCGGGAGGGGCCGCTCCCACCCACCCTGTCCAGCAGGATCGGCCGGAGCAGATCCCAGGGATGGACTTGCCAGCCCTGCCTGGGGACAAGGGGGCAACCCTGAGCCTCACAGGGTAGCAGGGCATCGCAGGGGCTGACCTCGGGGCAAAACCACCCAGAGCCATGAGAGTCCCATGGAAAAGGTGAGGGGAAGTCCTTGGGATGAAACGTCCCCACCCCAAGTGCAGCCCAAGTGCATCGCAGCTCCTCACTGAGGCCCAGGCCCTGGCCCTGAGCCCTGCCGCCTGTCCCAACTGTGCGTGATTTCTGTCCTCCGCCCCCTTTGCCTTTGGAGTTTAAAAACTGACACTGTTTCTCAGCCTCCTGCCCAAGACAAGTGCAGTTTAAAAACCTGAGCAGCCACGTGCAGGCACTAAGCCCACCTTTGCTGGTACAAATCCCTAGGTCACCAGGGCCACAAGGCTCCTGGACGTATGCCTTGGCCCCCCAGGGCATAGGGTGGGACCTCGGGGCCCAGCACACGGTGGGTCCCAGGCCGTGCTTGCCGGGGAGAGGATGGACACAAAGCAAGAGTAGTTGCTCCCCGGCCAGGCCGCGAGTGCCCACTCTGTCCCCCGGCTTCGACACTGGCTCCTGCACACCAGGCTGGCTCCTTCCACCCTCCTCAGCCCCCAACCTGGCTGCCGACATGGGCTCCAGGTGCTAGAGGACATGGCGCCCACGGCCGCCCCACAGAGGTGGACTCCAGCAGGTGCGCGACACGCGAGCACCAATGGCCCCGGCCTGCTTGGCCCGCAGAGACCCTCGGGCCACCACCGGGCGCCTTTCTCTCAGGTCTTGGAAGCTGCCGGACCCCAGGTGCAGCGCCGAGCTGGGCAGCTCCAAGGCCCGGGGAGACCTTCCCAGTGGGATGGGCCAGGGCCAGTGCGTTTCATCCCCCCGCTGCCTCCCTCTGTCCTCCACACCAGACCCCTGCTTCTCGGGCCCCCGAGCGCCCACCCCTCCCGGATCCCGGCCTTGGTTTCAGCTTGGAAAAGACCCCAGGTGAGACCAGAGCCACCGAGAAGAAAGGACAGCAGGACAGAGCGGCTGGCCTTCAGGCCAGCAGAGAGGAGCTTTCTTCCCTTCTCTTCACCATGCTGGGGGTGGAAGCCCCGGCCTCCTGCATGCTAGGCATGCGCTCACCACTGAGCCACAGCCTCGGCTTCTTTTTGTAACTCCATTTTGGCTGGGGATTTGGCTCAGTGGTTCTGCCGCCTGCTGCGCAAGCAGAAGGATCCGAGTTCGATCCCCAGCACCAAAACTTCATTTTGAGACAGGCCCTCAGTAAGTTGCCCAGGCTCAAATCTGCGATCCTCCTGCTTCAGCCCCCTGAGTTGCTGTGATTCCAGCCTGTATCCGGCTCGAGGGTCCCCCGAGCAGAGCCCCGCTCTTCCTACCTGGACACTGAGGCACGAAGAGGCTAAATGACTTGCCCAAAACCACACAGCTCGTGACAGGGGAGCGGAGCAGAGCAGAGGTCCTGGCATGGGCAGGGTGAATTCTCTTCTCAAAGCAGGAGACAAGGGCTAGACATGCAGCCTGCACTGCCAGGAAATCAGCACCCAGGCTTCGGCCCACAGCCTGGCCATGCAAGGGAGCAAGCACCAAAGGGAAAGCACGCAGGCGCTGGTGACAGGAAGGGCAGGGAGCACTGGCAGCGGACACCGATGACCCCGAGGGTCAGAGAAGCCCACAGCCACGCCCTCTGCTGGGGTCAACACCACGAGAATGAGGGGGACCTCAGGGTGGAAGGGACATTGCCAATGGGCCTTGATGGGTGAGTAAGAGTCCCGCAGAAAAACAGAGAGGAGGACTTGGAGGAGAGGAAGGCAGCCCACAAAGGCTAGGAAGGGAGAGGACAGGCCCAGATCTCGACTCCACCACCTCAGAGCTGGTGGGGCGGCAACTCTGGCCACGTCAGGTGCCCTGGGGTTGCTCTCCCATGAGACGGGCTGAAGGCCGCCTTGCACAGACCAGAGCCACGTGCTGGGGACACGCCCTGGGGGCTGCTGGCTTGCCTGCCACAGGGACATGGTATCTGAGGGGCGCTCAGCCAGCCACCTCCAACTCCAGTCACGGAGGCCAGGGAAACAGCGGCTCAGGGCTTGGCACGTAGTAGGTGCTCAGCAAATGCCCTGCAGAAGACGAGGCCTCCAAGAGGGGAGACCTGCAGGCTTCCAGGCAGGGTGGGAAGGTGAAGCCACAGAAGGAAGTGAGAGCAGGGATGGAGAAAGAGAACGGGCAGGCGGAAGGAGGGGACCCACCCTTATCAGCCAAGCTCTGTCACCAGTGAGGACAGGGGGAGGGAAGGGAGACGCAAGAGAGGACGCTGCTACATGGGCAGTGAGCAGCTCCCCAAGCCCGGGGCCAGGGTGCCTGGGGGAGAAAGGAGGGCCGAGGGCGTGGGGATCCCACGGAGCCACAGCGATGCCTCCAAATGCCCAGCAGAACCCGGATGTGGTGGTGCCTGCCTGCAATCCTGGCACTCAGAAGGATGAGGCAGGAGAATCTTGGAGCGCTCAAGGCCAGCCTGAGCTACACAGTGAGACCCTGTCTCAAAAAGCGAAATGCAGGCGAGTGCACGCACATACACACACACAGAGACAGGCACACATACAACTGCCCGCACCTGGCTGTCGTCAGGAGCCACCCGGTGTCACCTCATGCCAGTGAGCAGGGAGGGCCGACCCCACCCTACCCGGGCCTGGCCAAGCACTCTGTCACCGTGGCAGAGGACAGCGCCTGGCCAAGGAGGGCTCCGCTCAGTCCCCTTCACAGCACCTGGGCCAAGCGGTGAGGCAGTCTCTTCTGGACCCCGACAAGGACGGGCGCTCACTACCACTCCCGTGGTCCCCATCCCAACCTCGGGACCGATCTTCTGACCCCTCCCAAATCCACCCCTGATGTTTTGGCCCCTTTACCGTGGGGGGTGGAGGACAGGACAACGAGGAAGCACCACACCTGCCATGCGGCCCCTCACACTCCCATAGTCAATACCCAAGGTGTCTCTGCTCTAGGCAGAAAATTCCCCACTTCTTCAGCCAATGCCACACAAATGTTGGTTTTGGTTTGCTAAACCCAGGGCCTTTGCACTGAGCTCCATCCCCAGCTTTCGTGTTTATTATTATTATTTATTATTATTATTATTATTATTATTATTATGGTAGCCAGGATGGAACTCGGGTCCTTGCACTTGCAGGGCAGCTGGCAGAACCACTGAGCTACATCCCCAGCCCTCATTTTTATTGTTTATTTCGAGACAAGTTCCCACTAAGTTGCCCAGGCTGAGCTCCAACTTGCCATCCTCCTGCCTCCGCCTCCCCAAGTGCTGGAATGAGAGGTGTGCTGCTGAGGGAGGTTCTTAATTCCTTGCCCAACTTGCATTCCCTCATCTCTGAGCCTGTGCCAGCTGTCTTACCTGGGGACTATGCCCAGGACTCTCAGATGAAAGTCATAGCGAAGCCACTGAAACTGGTTAATAAAAATAAAAATAATAAACCAGGCAGAGTTGGGCTTGGTGGCACACACCTGTAAACCTAGCACAACAGAGGCTGAGGCAGGAGTATCTCTGCAAGTTCGAGGCCAGTCTGGGCTACACAGTGAATTCAAGGCTAGCCTGGAAAACACAGTGAAACTCTGTCTCAACAAACAAACACAAAAAGTGCCAGACATGATGGTACACAGCTGTAACCCCAGCATTCTGGGAGGCTGAGGCAGGAGGATTTCAGGTTCAAGCCCAGTCTGAGCAATTTTCCAACTCAGCGAGACCCTGTCTCAAAAAAAACCAAAAAAGGCTGCAGGCATAGCTCAGTGGGAAGGCCCCAGGTTCCCTCCAGTACTGGGAATGGTTACAACAGTAGTGAGAACTTCTCATGTAAAGGGGCAGTGTCAGGACACGGCTTCAGCCGTGTGATCGTGTCTGCTCCTGCATGGTCAAGCAGATGGCCTGAGAGCCCAGGCCCTTGCTCTTCTTCCCTGTTTTAGCCCTGGGGACAGAAGGGGCTCTCCCAACGGCTCTGTCCAAAGTCCCAGGAAGGAACCCGACCAGCTTGACTGAGTCCTATGAGCCCAGCCTTGAACTAATCAGCCCAGGGCGTGGCTTCCTCTACGGGGTCAGGCGGGGAGGGAGAGGCCCCAAAGGGCAGGTGCTGGGCCCCCGAAACCTCAGCTCCACCTCCTGTGAGTGGTGCTTAGGGCTGCGCAGAGCATCATGGGAATATCCAGCCATCCTCACAGGGCTGCCCGGCCAAGCCCCCCTGTGACACTGCGGGACCTCCACTCACCGAGAGTCCCGGGGGGACCTCAGGCCACACACAGTCACCTGTCAGCCTCAGTGAGGGGCGCGTGCAGGAAGCACAGTGTCACGAAGCACCACTGAGGCAAAGGCGGTTCCATAGACAGAATCATCATGCTATACACAAAACACACGGCAGTGCCAACTGCCTGTGACACCTGAGAAATGAGGTGGCCACCAGCCCTCCCGGGCCCCTGGGGACTCCATCAGCACAGAGGGAGGGACGAACCTGCCCGGGCCATGCAGCAAGGCGGCAGCTGATCTCAGGGTCGGGCAGGTGGCATGAGGAAGGCACGGCCCCTGCCACAGGGTGGGGGAAGAGGAATTCCACACAGATGGAGCCTCAGAGTCAGGGTGCAGGTGCCCAGGAGGGCCGTACGCAGCTAGCAGGCAGCCTGTGCTAGCACAGCCGGAAGCAGGGACCCACGGGTTAGCAGGCAGCCTGACTCGAGGAGCCCAGCCGTGTGGGGCGGGGGCCCCGCCAAGGGAGGCCAGGGTTAAGAGGGGCAGGAAGAGTGGGGCTGGGGCACTGCATCTCACTGGGCCCCTCTCCTGGAAGCAGAGCTCACTTTTCCCCACCCTGGGCCCTGCTCCAGGGCTGGCGTGGGACCAGGCCTGGCCACCGCAGTCCTGGCATTGCCCCCGGGATTGACACAGGACCTCAGCAGGCCAGAGTGGGACCTCTGAAGTCGCTGGCAAAGGAGTCACAGCTTCCTCTCCACGAGGATGCTCTACCCACGGGCTGACCCTGCAGCGGCTGGTGGCCATGTGCGTCACTGCTGAAGGAGAGCCTACCAGGAAGGGACAGGGGCAGAATCCCCGGCGACAGTGGCCTCTCCGGCCACAAAGAGTCTCTGCCTCGACTGACCTTCGCGGGCTTCTCCCACTGCACTCAAAAGGCCCCGGTGGCCCGTGTGCCCTGAGCTACAGCCCAGGCCAAGACAGGACCGTGCAGTCAGCGAGGATGGAAGGCGAGAGCAGGCAGAGTCCTGAGCAGATAGGAACAGGAGGAGGAGGGCAGCAGAGAAGCCAGCCTGGAGCAGGGGACAGAAGAGAGGCAGATGCAGGGACAGGCTGCGTCCTGGGGAACAGGACCAGGGGAAGAGGACAAGAGGGATGGGGGCTGGTGCGGTGCCATAGCCTTGTGGTCCCAACACTCGGGGGCCCAGCCTGGGAAACTGCAACTTAACAAGACCCTCTCTCAAAATTAGAAAATAAACAAAGAAATTAAAAGAGCTGGTGATGTGGGGGATGGATCAAGGGTTCAACCCTCAGTGGGGGAAGGGGGCGATACGGCCTCGGGGGACTAGAAGCGGAAAGGGGGGTTCGGAGGAAAGGCCTGAGAGTGGGTTCACAGGAGCCCAAGGACGCCCCCACCCAGCTCCTCCAGGAAGCCAGGTGCTGTCGGGGCAGCCAGGGGCAGCCGGGCGGCCGCACACACCTAGTGAGACGTTCAGGACCAGATGGAGCCGCAGGACCCTGCCTGCAGCACCAGTGAGCAAACATGTTACTCACAGTGTGCAAACCAGCCCACAGGGTGGGAGCCTAACCACTTCCTCTCAGGCCAAGAACATGGCCCGAAGCCAGCTGCCTGGCTTCAAGTTGGGGCTCTGCCACTTCTCAGGGAAGCCACTCAGCCTCCCTGGGCCTCAGTTTCCACACCTGTAGAAGGGGAACAACATCAGTCCTGCCCCACAGAGCTGACAGGGACAGGGAGAGGGCAGGAAGCAGTTCCTAACCACAGCACCCAGCCTGTGATCCCTGGAATATGGGGACAGAGCTGGGAGAGGAACAAAAGCAGACACAGCAAGCAGCGCTCGCCTGCGCTTTTCCCACCAGATGGCTGGGGAGAGAGAGGAAGCAGACTTCAGCTGGAGCAGAGCCCCAAGCCCGAGCCCATTCTCCAGGCTCCACCAGCAGCAGGGAGGCATCTTCAGCTCCGCCCGCCTGTCCCTGAAGAGAAGAGGGCATGGGGTCAGAGCTGAGCCCCGGGCCCCAGGAAGGACGTGCTCTCTGCTGCAGCCCAAGGTCGGCATCTGCTGAGGCCACAGACAGGATGCTCATCTTCCTCAGTCGCCTTCTCCCGCTGGGGGCGAACAATAGCCTGAGGCAGAGCACTGCCGCCGGGAGGGGCGAGATTCTGCTGAGTGGACCAACTGCACTGACCGACTGCACAGGGACTGCACTCAGCCGGAGCCGGAAAGCAGTCTGCCGCAGGGGGCTCGCAAAAGCCCTCGCAGCACAAGCGGCAAATCTCTGGGCTGCAGGGCCAAGGCCGCACCCCAGCTGCCACCTCACTCTCCAGGCTGCCCCGCGCACCTCGGTAAGGCGCAGGTGCCCAGTGCTTTGCGCTTCCAAGATTTTAAGCAAATTATTTACAAAGGAGATGAATGAATGTCTAGAGGCGATTCTCAAGGGGAAAGTTTAGTTGGGAGAACACACACACACACGCACACACACACGAGCGTGCACACGCACAGGAATCTTAGTACTACCCAGCATGTAGGAGACGCTTAATAAATATCCTTCGAATAAAACGCAGAGGATAATTAGGTTAAGAAAGCAGTTAGGAAAGAAGTCACGTGATCCCGGGGAAAATCCTGGACTTTTATTTCACAGGAGAGCCTGTTGTTGGCCCAGACACTAAGCACAATGACTCAATCTCACGACAGCTCCATGAGGTTACAGATGAGGAAACCGAGGCCCCCAGGGATTCTGTGACTTTTCCCTACCGGCACGGCTATAAGAGGCGACCCTGGGATTCAAACCCACACCGGTGGGTGCAGAGCCCACGCCCTACCTCCAGGCTGGGCTGCCTTTGTTTCTTACAGAGCACCAGAGAGGGGAAGGGAGCTACCTTCACCAACTCCTTGGGGTCCCCCACCAGCAACCCAACCCTTTGTCTGTGTCGAGGGGCTCCTGGCTCCTGGCCACCACCCGCGTTCTTGCTGTCCATGGTCACACGCGGCAGAGACACGCAAATGCCCACTCTTAAGTATGAGATCTGACGATCTCCACCTACGCACACACCTGTGTGGCTCTGGCCACGTCATCCCCAGCTCCCGGCGGCCTCCCAGGGGTCTCCCCAGGGATGCCAGCCCTTCGGACTTCACGCCTGGATCGGCGTTGGACCTTCTCCTCCGGAATCTCACGGGGATGAGATCCGGGGGCGGGCAATCTTTTGTGCCTGGCTCCGTAGCCTTCAAAACTCATCACCAGAGCACGGACCGCGGCGGCGGAGAGGAGAGGACGGCGAGACCCCCAGAAGGGCGCGGGTCGGAGCCCGGGGGGCGGCGGGGCCGGGCCGGGCCGGGCCGGGCGCCGCGACGGCCGCGCTCCTACCTGTGCACTGCTGGACGAAGTGCTGGTACTCGGCGCCCTGCTCGCCGGGGACGATGGTGGCGCCATCGTATCTGAAAGTCACCCTTGGGGGAGAAGAAAGGACACAAGTGAGCTTGGGCGGGCGAGCGCGGGCGGGCGCGGGCGGGCGCGGCCCTCACCAGATGACCGCCGAGCCGTCGTCGCGCACCAGGTTGTACGCCTCGCGGCACGCCTCCTTGTCGATCCTGGTGGCCATCGCCGGGGACTCCACCCCGAGCGGCAGAGCGCGCCCCGGGCCGGCGGCGGGGACGGAGCGCAGCGGGGACGCGCGGAGGGCGGCGGGGCGCGAGGACGGCGAGCTCCGAGGGCGACAGCGGCTCCGACTGCGGGCGGGCGCGCGCGCGGGGACCCCGGGCCGCGGTCCGCCCCGCCCTCCACCGCCATTAGCTGCCAGTGCCGCGGTCCTCCCAGCCCCCAGTCGCCATTGGTCTGTAGGCCTCGGGGGCGGGGCGTCTTTGCTCTCCAGCGGCCAATCCCGGCCAGGGTGGGTTGCGCAACTCTGCGGAGGGGGCCGGAGCCGGGGTTTTCGCCTCCCTCCCAGCCCTTCTCGGTCCCCTCCCCCTCCCCCTCCCCTCCCCTCTCCTCCCCCTTCCCTCCCCTCTCCTCTCCTCTCCTCCCCTCTCCTCCCCTCTCCTCCCCTCTCCTCCTCTGCTCTCCGTCCCGCTCCGATTCTCCCTTTCCCTGGACTCCTTGTCCATCCCCTTTTCGTACTCCCAACCCATCTCCTTCCCCTCACCCAGCAACACTACTCTAACGTCCCTGTCCCTCCTCGTTTTTCCTCATTCTCTCTCCCCCCCCCGCTTTTCCCCTCCCCTCCCCCTCGCCCTGCTCCCCCTCTCCTTCGCTAATTCTCTCCTTCCTTCTTCCCCTGCTCACCCCGCCCCTCCCCCTTCTTCCCCTTCCCCCACCCCAGCATCGCCCCGTTCCCGTTCCCCTCCACCTCGTCCCTCCTCTCCACCCCTTGCCCTGGCTGCGGAGCTCGGGGACCGCTCAATGGATGACCTAATGCAGTGGACAAGGACACGGGCTGGCCACTGCCCCCACCCCAGCGTGGAGTTGTGGGGGGCGGGTGGAGCATTTTAAATAGGAGAGGAGAAAGTGGAGTGCTTCCAAGACGCTGGTGGGAGCCCTGTTTACTTTGTCCGCCCTCCCACTCCAGCCAGAGCTGACTCAGGGTCCTCCTCCAGCCCCTCTCCCAAGGCAGCCACCCCAGGGCCAGGCTCACGGATTGCACCTGGTGCTGTCACAGTCCACCTCTGGCCCTGGACAAGCCTGAGACCTGTCTGGGTCTGCTTTCCTCAAACGGGATGGTGACAGAGTAGGTGTCACTGCTGTCTGAGGTGTAATTGAAATGACACGTGTAAACACAGAGGAGGCACCCGAGAAAGGCCGTTGTTAGTTATTAGTAATTAAAATAAATCCTGAACGCAAACCCAGTGGGTCAGGTTCAATGTATAATAAATGTTAGAATTCGTGCCAAGCAAAGGAAAAAGGAAACGAATGAATGAGCCCACCCATGCACGGGTGAATGGCTAGGTGGACAGGTTTACAAACAAGTGGGAGCAGATGCTGCTGTAAATAAAAGGACAAAACAAAGAAACTCCTGATGGATCTATGAATAAGAAACCCCCAAGGGCATCAGAAGAGGACTAGGCAGCTTGCTTGGTAAGCCTGGGATGGGAGAGGTCCTTCCAGCCAGAAGCCATAAAAAGATGGATATTTTCAAATCGTAAGAACCCTGCTTCAAAAAGAAAAAATACTACCACGTACAGAACGCAGGAAGAAAGGCCACAGCCGTGAGAAGTCTTTGCCACTCAGTTCACAAAGAATCAGTGTCGACGGCATATGGAGAGGCCCAACCACACAAAAGAAGAGCGGCACAGATGTGACTGGGCGGATCGAATGGCTCGAGTCCCCAACCTCAACCCCAAGAAGAGAGATGCAAACTAAAGCAGGACCAGGACACCTGCAAGATAATAATAGCAATAATATATCAGGTTGGGCCGGGGATTTAGCTCAGTGGTTTCGCCGCCTGCTGCGCAAGTGCAAGGACCCGAGTTCGATCCCTGGTACCAAAAAAAAAAAAAAAAAAAATAGCAGGTTGGTGAAAATCAGAAAGTTAGACAGGTATCCTTGGCAGATGTCGAGCCTATGGCATGCGTGCCAGAGCAGGCTGCTTGTCACTGAAAGCTGTAAAAGGTTCACGGCCACTGGGCTATGTAGCAATGCGCTCACACCTTCCTCATGGGGGCCATTTGGGGAATCTGGCAGAATTTCAAATCTGTGTGGCCACAGCCAGTTTTCCCTGGCAGTCCTGGCTAGACCCTGGGATGCCAGGTGAGGAGTGCCCTGGTGCTCAGATTCTTTAAAGTCCCACAGGTGACTCATTGCAGCTGGGGCCGAGAGTCACTGCTATAGCTCTCCTTTCACACAGGCAAAATACCCACAAGGTTATTTGTTGCTTTATTTCTGGCTGTGGAAGTGAGCCCTGAGTTCCCACCAGTAGGGGACTGGATGACTGACAGTGGAGTCCTGTGCCCCTGTAAAAGGAAGAAAGATGAGGACCTCCTGCTCTCAGTTGGGCTGTCCTGGCTGCCTTGATGTCCTGAAGCGACTGAAAACATTTCCCCTTCCCAGCCATTCCGACTTTGGGGAAGAGCCAGAAGTCGCACAGTGCAAACCTGGTGAATGAGGATGCACACTCGTGTGTTTGTGAGCCTGCCTTTCCTGTCAGCCGCAGCAGTCACTGTGTTTTTATCACACCTTTCTGTAAAGACACGAAAGAGGACTTGTAGAGCTGGTTCAGAAAGTGACAAGGAGATTGCAGTGTGTTACTGTGAGTGTGTGTGCGTGTGCATGGATGTGTGCGCGTGTGCATGGATGTGTGCGTATTGAGAACTCAGAGAGAGAGAGAGAGAGGGGAGAGAGAATCTGGAGATGAGGAACCCAGGTGGAGTGGGAGGGAGATTTCACTCTCTGTCTTTTTATTGTACTTTTATTTTGAACCACGTGAAGGCACAAGTTGCCAGGAAAAGGTGGAAAGGTAGAGTTTGAAGGAGGCGGCTGCCAGAGACCTCACTCCAGTCGCCCCAAGCGCGGCTCTCTCTTCATTGTCGCGGGCTCCCTCTGCTGGACAGAATACGTAAAAGTTTGGTTTTAAAGAACTGTCAATTTGCCCAGCTAAGGCAGGAAAAAAAAAAGAAAAGAAAGAAGAAAAAAAACACAAAACAAAACTGCACACCAGAAATAAATACTGTGTGCAAAGATTTGTTTCAATTGGGATCCACACCATATAAAAAGCAATCCAGGGCCGGGGATTTAGTTCAGTGGTTTTGCTGCCTGCTGTGCAAGCGCAAGGACCCGAGTTTGATCCCTGGTACCAAAAAAAAAAAAAAGAAAAAAAAAAAGAATTGGGGGAGTATGGCAGGCGCAGGGGTACACACTTGTGATGCCAGCTACTCCAAAGGCAGAGGCAGGAGGATTACAAGCCTGAGGCCAGCCTGGCTGACTTAGTGAGAGCTTGTCTCAAAATAAAAAATAAAAAGGGATGGCAGTGTAGCTTGCTGGAAAAGCACCCTTGAGTTTGGTCACCAGTACTGCAAAAAATAATGATAACAGTAATGGAAGCTGTGGTCTGCAGTCCCTCACTCACCTCTTCATCTGCTGATTCCTGGCTGGCCCATTGTGTGAAGGCCAGTTGCAAAGTCACCGGCCTGTAGGGGGCAGGCATGTGATTTAAATGCGCCCTTTGCTCAGCCTGGGAGGAGGAGTCTCTGGGGAAGGGATCTCTCTGCCCCCCCTCCAGGGGTCAGTTCCCTGCAGCGCAACTTCCACTGGCTCTCAGATCTGGCCCATTTCCCATGCAAGAGCCCAAGCCTTCCAGTTGTTTAAGAAAAGCAAAAAATCTAGATCTCTTATTCTTAAACTTTGGCAATAAAAATATGCCATATATGAGTTGGCTGTGTGTGAACTTGGACTAGGCAAATATACCCCAGCTCCTTTGGGGCTTATAGTCTAGCATAGGAGACAAGCACCGACTTCAGGGTGAATACTATGGGTTGTCAGCAACAGAAAACTTAATTGGAATCAGCTGAACAATAAAGAAAGCAAAGGCCCAGCAACTAAATGATCTAGACCATAGTGGGATTCAGGCATGGTTTGATCAAGGCGTTGCCTCGTTGCTCTGCACACATCTATTTCCCCTCCTTTGGGTATTAGTTTTATCTTCAGGCAAACTCTGCCCTTCTGCCTAGCATACCTAAGCCCACACCTTTGGAGTTGGTTTCTCATTCAGACTTCAAATGTTAGCCCCTCGGAGGGGCCCTCCCCAAGTCCCAAGCCGGAAACAGTCTCTTCTGGAATCTCCCATCAGGGAATCTATCACACAGCCTTTTGCTTTCCACAGCTCTTACTAATCGCTGTCGAAAATCGCCTTTCATTGCTGTCTTCTATTTTCTTTTGTTACCGGGACTGAGCCTTCACACCGAGCTCCAAGCTCCCCCACCAGCCCCTTTTAGTTTTAGTTTTAGTTTTATTTTGAGACAAGGGCTTACTGATTGCCCCAGGCTGGGCTCAAATTTGAGATCCGCCTTCTTCAGCCTCCCAGGTGCTGCGATTCCAAGCATTCGCTGCTACACCTGGCTTCGATTTTCCATTGATGTCTTATGGGTGCTTTGTCTGTCCACTCTTAGGACAGTGTCCTCTCCCTCACCACCTGGTTTCCAGCTGCCTGAGCCACACTAGTGCAGAGAGATGCCCAGGTCGCCGCTGTACAGACAGATGCATCCAGGAGGAGAAAGTGGCGGGAAGGGGTCCTGGTGAGAGCACAGACGGGCGTCAGTGACACAGAGCTCGGAATCCAGAAATGAAGTCCCACGCTCAAGGGCCACTAATCTTGACAAGGCCACCAAGACCATTTGGTGGACGAGGCCATCTTTTTA
The DNA here is from genome assembly GCF_053883595.1 of Heterocephalus glaber. Taxonomy (NCBI): domain Eukaryota; kingdom Metazoa; phylum Chordata; class Mammalia; order Rodentia; family Bathyergidae; genus Heterocephalus; species Heterocephalus glaber. The sequence continues at coordinate 1,497,225 of NW_028258137.1, forward strand.
GCAGCAGGTCCTCAAGAATGATGCTGGAGCCCACCCCACGCCATGTACAAAACTAACTCCAGTGGATCGCAGACATGAACGGAGGAGCCGGCCTCAGTGAAAACACAGGCATAAATCTCCATGCTCTTGGCTTAGCAATGATTTAGATGTGATACAGAAACCAGAACCGACAAAAACATTTGATAAACTGAATTTCATCAAAAGTTAAAATTTTGGTCGGGTGTGGTGGCACACACTTGTAATCACAGCACTCAGGAGGCTGAGGCACGAGCATCACCATGACTTCCAGGCCAGCCTGGGCTGCATAGTGAATTCAAGGCCAGGCTGAACTACATAGTGAGACCCTGTTTCAAACAACCAAAAAAAATTTTTTTTTTACACATCAAGTTATCCTGTGACCCTGCAATTCCACGGCCAGGCACACACCCAGAGAAATAAGAGCACGTGTTCACATCCAAACTTCCCCGTGGACATTCACAGCAGCATTATCCATCGTGGCTCCAAAAGTCCTCATCAGCTGAGGAAGGGAAAGCTAAAGGTGATGCAGCCACACCACGGAGTATTATGGGGCTGGAATCGGGGGAGGACCCGTCTGCACTTCCTCAGGAGCCTTGAGAACACAGAGGCAGGCTCAGAAGGCCCCGCAAGTGCAGCTGTGTTGATGTGAAATCCACAGATGCAGAAAGCAGCCTGGCCCGGGCGGAGGGGGTGAGGGGCTCCTGGGGTGTCTCCAGGGCCTGCGGTTAGATGGCACCGTGGCTGCACCACTGTGTGAAGGCCTCGAATTGTGTCCTCTCACGTGTGTGTTTGAACTGAGGAAGAAAAGAGTCAAAGGCAGCTCCCAGGTCTGGGGCCTGAGCCTGGGGGAGTGACATGTGGAGAGGCAGAGGGGGGACAGGTGTCCCTGGAGCGGCCCATGGGACACGGGAGAGGAGACGTCCCGCAGCCCCAGGTCTGGGTCTCAGTGCTGAGTGGCAGAGGGAGGAAGCGTAGGGAAGGTCTGGGAGGCAGCAGAGGGACAGTTCCATGTAGGCTGAGGAGCTGAAGGGAGACTTGAGGGCCTCCTAGGGTGGGAGACAGGGTTCGCCCCCAAACTCATGATGAAATGGGCCCCTGTGCAGTGTTGGGAGGTGACCTCCAGAGTGGCTGTGGAGAGGGCTCCTGCCTTCTCCAGGGGCAGCTCCCTCTCAGGAACCATTCGCCCTCTGCAGAGCCAGCTGTCCCCGCGCCCACGCCTGCTGGCCCTGCCGCGTCCAGCCCTGCGTGGAAGCAGCCCAAGGCCCCGCAGGACCCAGCAGGTGCTGCTGCACTCTCAGGCTTCCTGGGCCCTGAACCATGAGCCAGACAAACCCCTTCCTGTGTGAACTACCCAGGCCCAGCCCTTTTGCTCTTAGAGCCACAGAAACTGGACAAAGACAGGGCTATTTCCGGAGGTGGGGCAGGATCGGCACTGGACAAAATGAGGTCCAGGCCCGGAAGGAAAGGAGGCAGAAAGGGGGGAGAAGCCTAAAGAAATTGTAGGTGTGTGTATGTGTGTGTGCACACGCCCTGCGTGTGCATGCACAAGGTGATGTCTTGGATTGCACCCAGGGCCTGCCATCCACTAAGCATAATCATTATCACTGAGCTACACCTCCAGCCCCAAAGAAAATTGTGTTGTTGTTGTTGTTGTTTTGAGAAGGGTCTCACTATGTAGTCCAGGCTTGCAGTGGTCCTCCTGCCTCAGCCTCCTGAGTGCTCAGATTACAGGAGTGTTCATGCCACTGCACCTGGCTGGCTTTATGTATTATTGATAGCAATTATATACCACACCTATTACACGTTACAGTAGCTGTTGTTTAAGAGTGGTAATAATAACGTCCTGTGTGCGGTGTGCCATGCCAAGTGCTTCTCGGCTCTTTTCTCATTAACACTCACATCAGCCGGAGGAGATCCCGTCCCTGAACCAACACAGCCAAGGAGCCTGAGGGTTGAACACCACGAAGTCGCTGCTAGAGCCCAGGCTGCTGGCCTTGGGGGATTTGGCCAGGCTTGGAGATGGCAACTGGCCCGGGCCCTCCGAGGCCATTCCCCAGACACCGCCCTTCCACGTGGGCTCTCTTCTCAGTGCTGCAGAAACCCTGCAGCCTCTTTAAGGCCAGTGCCCAGGCCGCCACGTTTTCCCTGGGGCTATATGTTAAAAGAAGAAACAGTCCTGCCTCGGCTGTGATGGGAGGCAGAAGAAAACTGAAACTGAAACTTGCTTCTCACAAGGCGCCCAAGGCCCTGCAGCAGGGGCTACACAGGATGGATATTTATAGAAAATGCTATTTGTGGAATCTGAGCTGATCTCATCACTCACAGCTCCCAAGAAGAGGCTCCCGGGGACCAGGACCGCCAGGGCATCAAAGGGCTCCTGAGAGTCGATCCCCAGGCACCAGGCAGGGCAGAGGGCCCAGGGCTTCGAGGGGCAGGGGGCTCTAATGGTTATCATCAGCAGGCCCTCACCCCCGTCCTGGCTCTGCCAGACCCTCCCTGAGCTTCAGTGTCCTCTTGCTGGAAATGGAGTCCCCCACCCAGGTTGTTGAGGATCATATGCACAGAATATGTGCAAAAGCCTACTGTGGTAGCTGATATTTTAAATGCTAGCCACCCAAATCGGTACATCTGTACTCAATCTGAAAGTAAATCACTAGAAGTAGCCCATCCATCGGATGTGGTGGTGCATTCCTGAAATCCCAGCTACTCCGGAGGCTGAGGCGAGAAGCTGAGACAGGAAGATCTCAGGTTCAAGGCCAGCCTGGGCAACATAACCAAGTCCCACCTCAAGATACAGAAATAAGATAGAGTAGCACACCTAGCTAAAGTCCACACTGCAAACTGAAACTATCGTATTCGTATTCAAGTACCCAAAAGTAGGAAGAAATCGTTTGAGACAGAGCAGAGCTGAGAGGGTGAGTGTGTTAGTAAGGCCCTCGATGTGGGTCACAGCACAAAGATCAGGCACCAGCCCTGGGCTGGAGGGAGGTGGGAGGAGGGAACGCCTCAGCCCGGGTGACTGGCGCGTCACCAAGGGGAAGCTGGGGCTGCTGGAGGTGCTGAGAGGGGCGGAAGTGCCCGGCTTGTCTTCCTTCCTACCAGCTGATCTCCACCCTGCTGCCCACTGACAGGGAGCCTGGGGAAAACACAGCCCGTGGGGCTGGGGATTTAGCTCAGTTCCAGCGCCTGACTCCCAAGCGCAAGGTCCCCAGTTCGATCCCCGGGAAAAAAAAAAAAGTAAACAGCCCATGGGGTGCAAGGCCTGTCCCCCAGGTCAGTGCCTCCCACTGTGCTTCCCCCAGAGCCCCCCAGGACCTCGCTCCCCCTGGCGGACTCATCCTGCCCCCAGGGATTCAGACCAGGACTCACACCCAGGCCCAGGGGAGAAAGGGTTGCTCTAGCTGGAGGACCAGCAGGGCCCTGCCCCGCCCCGCCCCGCCCCTCGTGTGCCTGGAGAGTGGGAAGCCGCCTGTCCTGGGTGTTCTCTGTTCCCCCAGGGCAGGTGCGGATTTTACAGGAAGCCGCAGGGGCGTAGGACCTGTCTCCCAGGGAGGCAGTGAGTTCCGGCTCCCAGCAAGGGCTCCTGAGAATTCATCCGCGATGGAGCTGCTGCCCTTCAGAACTAGCTCCTGCTTCCGCCCTGGTCATTTCCAGGACAGCACCACCTGTGTCAGCCACTCACCGGTCACACCAGCTCCGTACAAATTCTCCTCTCTTCCCCTTTACAGGCTGCGCATTCCGCACAGCAGGAAGGTGTCTGTGTATCTGCCTAATTTCGGCAAACAAACGATGTGGGGTTTGGTGAAACTGAAAAGAAAAAGAAAAGCTTCCTGCAGGAGTCCCTTAAACAATAGTTTTCTCTAGAACAATTAAAACATAGTAGGCACATAGATGATTTTCTCTGAAATGTTTATCATATGCTGCTGGACAAGGGAAAGTCTTATCCTAGGAAGGCCCACAGAGAGGGCCACATCAATGGGGCAAAGAGACTGGTGTGGTGGTGCATGCCTGTTATCCTAGCAATCGGGAGGCTGAGGCAGGAGGATCACAGGGCTCCTGTGGGTGTTGGGGCCGCATCCCTTAGGCCAGTGTCTTCATCTTGGGCCTGAGGGCTTTCTCTCAAACCCCAGAAGATGGCCCTGTCCAGTTGCCCAGGCAGCTGTGGGCGGGGGGGGGGGGTTGTTGGACACCGTGGGCAGCTTTCAAGCAACACCTGCAGGGTGGACGTGGCACCCGGGGCGCCCAGCCCTCTGTGAGGCTCCGCCCCTGTGCACCCTGAGCACCCCTCGGTCCCCCTCCCGCCCAAGGCACCCCAGGCTTCCTGTGCTTGCCAAATTAACCACTTGGACGTGAACCCTCATTTCCGGGTCTATACTTGGGGGGACGCAGACTCAGGACAGAGGCTTGGTAGCAGCAGGGTCATCGCTGTCAGGAGGAGGACAAGGCCACAGCCCTGTCCACTCACCTCCCCCTGTGGGCACCGAGGTCAGGTTCCCAGGTGCAGCCCAAGACCCGCACCCAGCGCCCCTGTTTAAAGAGGCCCCTCGGCTTCGCGTAGCTCTGCTCTCCAGCTGGGTCCCCGCCGGCCTGGTGACCTCCACCTGGGCTGTCACACAAGGCTCTGCTGTCTCTCCCTTCACTCAAACACCCAAGCAAATTCACCACACCCTGGGGCTGCCAAGAAAGTGCAGCATTTAAAAAAAATTCTCAGAGTCGCCTTCACACCTACAGAGTAAAAGGGAAAATCCCTGGGACCGCAGGTGTGTGTGTGTGTGTGTGTGTGTGTGTTTGTGTGTGTGTGTGTGTCTGCGTGCGCACGCACACCCATGAGCCCACAGCGGACACTTACTTACAGCACCCCGGTCACTGTGCTAAGCTCTCTCCACGTGAGGACGCACTCGATCGGCCCCCAAGCCCTAGGACAGGCCCTGTTCTGACCCTCATTTCACAGGGGTGAAAGTCAGGCCCAGAGAGACTGTGCCACTTGCCAGAGGTCACACAGCTGCTAGGTGGCACAGCGAGAGGCGAACTCAGACCTTCCCCACACCGCATGTTATCACAGCATCCGTCACCCAGTGAAGGAATGCAACCTGAAAAACCAAAATGAAGCAAGGTGCAGAGGGGACAGTCCCTGGGCAAGGCCCTGCAGGGGCTGGAGGGGCTAGAACAGGAAGTTCAGAAGCTCTGGCAGCAGACAGTGGGGTGGCCCACAGGGCAGGCCCCTCCCATGCAGCAGGCTCCCAGGGCCTGCATCCCCGCCTGCCTTGGGCTCTGTGGCAGAGCTAGCCCTGACCCTAACTCACTGCTCTAATTCTGCCCAGCACCTGGCTCTCCCACTTCTCCAGCAGGCCCTGGGGGCCTCACGTGGCTCTTGTTGGCCCGGGCCACTGAGCCAGCCTAGAGACAAGCTGTGTTCCTGGACAAGGAGAGGAAGGTGACCCCAGGAGTCCTGTGGACAACACAGCCAAAGTCCACCAGGAGGCAGCCAAGCAAGGAGCCAGGCCCGGCGGCCACCAGGTCTCACGGGAGCAGCCTCCAGCTGTCTAGGGCTGACCACATGCTCACCATGTGGGCAGCAGGCTCTGAGCTTGAACTCTTCAGCCTGGACTGTGCCCCTGGGCTTGTGCAGGACAGGACAGGCAGCTCGTTGGGGACAGTTGAGGTACTGCTGGAAAGCGTGACTTTGAGTTCTGCCTGGTGCTCTGCTCCTGGAATCCCTCCACTACCTCTGAGCTCAGGGGGAGAGTGTGGCGATCGATTAGCAGTGTCTGCCACAGGCACAGCGGGGAGAGGGTCGCTTGTGCCTCGCTTGTACCGCGTGTTTACCATCTTGAGTTGCAGAGCTATGCAGGTGGGAGCTGGGAATGAGCACAGCACCTAACGTTTGTTAGGCACTGGACTGGGCACCACGTTAAATGCTTTTCCTGCTCTGTCTCACATAATCCTCAAAACAACCCTGGGAGGTAAGTCCTACTGCTATCTCTTCTATACAGGGCTCGCTCCATGCAGGCCACAATTGTTTAAAAATCTGCATCATTTAATGCTGTGTCCTCGGCTCCTCAAAGAGCAGCTGGTCTGTGGCAGGCACTCTGTATTTGCACCTGAGTAGATGAACTCCCATTTTGCAGATGAGGAAACTGAGGCTCTGCACAGTAAGTAGCTGGCTCAAAGTCATGCAGCCAGCAAATCCCACAAAACCTCTGTGAAGATGGAAATGCTCCACAATCTGCACCGTCCGATACAGCAGCCACTGCTGTAACTCTAGCCCTAACCCCAGCTCTGCTGTCCTCAGACCCACACTAGGCTGGCAGCCTTCAACCCCACATCCCGGAGTCTCTGCATTTCAACAGCTGACAGGGGAGCAGTGAAATGTCCAGTGCGCCTCAGCGGAGCTGGCTGGAGTGCTGGCAGCCTGCTGGGGACCTGAGCGGTGACTGACTGCTTGGAGCGGTTCTGACCAGGGTAGCACTGACACACGTGGTGTGCTGCTCCTCCAGGCCTGTCTGGGCTGGCATCGTCCCCTGCCACCTCTCAAAGTGTGACCGTAAGAAAACACCAGAAGCTGATGACCACTGTGCCCAGCTGGCGCCCAGAAAACACCCACTTCTAGACGAGAGACTCAGAAGCTTTTGCCAAAGAGCGTCCGCTCCCTGTGGAGCATCCGGTGTCATCAGCAAGAGCCGAGGTGTATGGAGCTTGACCCTACAGGCACTGTTCCGAGTGATGGTCACATATGAATTCATTTAACTCTCAGACCAGGAGCCACCCCACTCAGAGGTGGGGAAACTGAGGCACAATGGAGTTAAGCAGCTGGTGCAGTTTGTATACCAGAGGAGCAGCCAGGCCAGGGCTGAGATCCAAGCAGAGCTAGGAGAAAAACATTGGAGAGAAGGGAGGAGGAGGCGACAAGTGCTTGTGATTTATTATTTAGCTGTACTGCAGATCGAACCCAAGCCTTCGCACTGAGCTACATCCTCAGCCCTTTTTATTTTATTTTTTTATTTTGAAGCAGAGTCTTACTAAATTGCTAAGAGACTTCCCAGGCTGGGGTCAAACTTGGCAATCCTCCTGCCTCAGCCTCCCAGAATGCTGGGATGTGCAGGCATGGGTACCACCATGTGCCCTACTCCCAGCTTTCTTCTTTGACCTGGGCTGAGGGATCACCCCAGACTGGCCTGGGCACCCCAAGGCGGCCCTACTGAGTGTTAGTTACCCTCTGGAGGCCCAGTTGCTTCCTGACCCTGTGTCTCACAGCTCCAAGCTCACGGGAGTGTGTGGCCGAGAACCCCGAGTGCAGAGGTGATGGGGACTATGGCCCTAGGCCTGCACTCTCATGCCAGGCTGTGGCTTTTCCAGATCACTCAGCCTTCGGGAAGCTGGCTGGCCCAACGACTAAACTCCAGCAGGCAAAGAGGGAGTCTGGAGAGCCGGGCACTGCCGCCTCTGCCCAGCCTCCTCCTCCAGGAGCCTTGGAAGGAACAAGTGAGCTGCCAGCAGCAGACAGCCGGGCCAGTCCAGGGGAAGCTGAGAGGTACTGACCCCCAATCTCTGCAGTCCTGGGGCTCAGGGCATGGCAGGGCCAACACCAAAGCCCATGCTGGGCTATCCAGTGTGGTTCCCTGGGAACCACTGGGCGGCAGCAGAAGGGGCCTGGGCTCCCTGTCCCGGTTCATGCACTCACCAGCTGGTGATGCCACCGCATCAACAGTCACTCAGACCCCCAGCCTCCCCCCTGCAAAATGGGCATAACAAGAACACCTTGTGCACATTAGGCAAGCACTTAGCACTGAGCTAGATCACAGCCTGGACTTTTTTTTCCAGCGCTGGGGATTGAATCCAAGGCCCTGTCCTAAGCTACATCCCCAGCCCTTTAGTAATATTTCATTTTAAGAGAGCCTCAGTAAGTCACTCAGTTATGTGAGCTGGGCTCACAGTTGTGATCCTCCTGCCTCAGCCTCCCAGAGTGCAGGGATGGCAGATGTGTGCCAGCTCATGTGGAAACAGCATGCACCTCACTTGTGTGGGCCTCTTTGGTGACAGCCCCAACTGTCTCACCTAGGGCAGCTTCACAGGTCTGCAGCCTGTGTGGTGCTCAGAAAGGCCCAAACTTAAGCTTTAATACTCAGACACGGTTGCCTTGGAATTGGGAATAATTTCACCTTTGCATTTGTGCCATGCACTCAAAGCATGAGGCAGGGGAGCAGGTGCCAGGGGGCTTGGAGACTCAACTCACAACAGATACCGCCTCCCCAGGACACTAGGTCACTCTGCTCCCTCGCCCCTGCCTGGAGGTCCCTGTCAAGTGGTGGGGGCCTGGGCACAGGTGCTGGGGGCGTGGGTGTGGCCTGGGCATGCTGCCCACCAAGTCACATGGATGCCGGCAGGTACCTGAGACTGTCCACCTATGTCCCGAGAGTCCCGTGCCTGAGGGAGTGCAGCAGGAAACCGAATAGAAAGCAGGTAGCAGGTGGAGAGAGGGCTCTGCAGAGACAGGAAAGACTTCCCACCTTTCGCACAAGTGGGGGCGCAGTTCCAATCTGCACTGGCCCTGCCTGCGTCTCAGTGGGACAGCCTGGGGCCACTGTTGGGCGCACCTGCTCCCACCCTCGGAGACTCGCACCCTCTGGCCCGGAAGTTCCACTCTGTCCTCAGAGAGGTGCACAGGAGGCACTGCAAGGATGTTCACCTTGCTGTTACTGACGTTAGTAACACCAGTTGGATGCCCAGGGACAGGGAAAGCCACTGACACAGTCCTCGAAGCCCCAAGGACCATGTCAGAGAAGAAAATGCGTTGCTATGAGAAAAACTTGTGATGTTGGGAAAGGGAAAAAAGTAGGTTAATAAAGAGCACGCACCCGTGACCACATCTGCGTACCTGCACGGGGAAGGACGCACCCATAAACACTGACGGCTGACCAGCTCGGTGGGCCATGTTCCCCCCCGCTGTGCTCATCTGTTTTCTGGTTCTGAGCAAAGCATCTGTCACTTCATCGGTGCCCGGAACCACTGGCTGCCCAGTGCCGGGCCAGGTGCTGCAGGCTGACAGGATGGGTCAAGCCCAGCTTCACTGTTTCCCCGGCCCACCAAAAGATTTTTTTAAAAATTTTTTTTGAAGGTGAGGGGCTGGGGATGTAGTCCAGGGGGAAGACTCAGGATTCAATCCAAAATACTAAAAAAGGGCCAGGGATTTATTTAGCTCAGTGGTTCTGCTGCTTGCCTCAAAAGTTCAAGGTCCCGAGTTTGATCCCTGGTACCAAAAATAAAAAAAAATTTAAACATCCATATAGGGAGAGAGATTCATATGCACGTGCATGCAAGTAGGTGTGTGTGTGTGTGTGTGTGTGTGTGTGTGTGTGTGGAGAGAGAGAGAGAGAGAGAGAGAGTCTTTCACTATAAAAAAGAGTGTGTCTCAGAGCCGGGGATGTAGCTCAGCAGCACAACACCTGCCTGGCAAGCACAAGGTCCTGAGTTCAATCCCCAGCACCAAAAAAAAAGAGTGAGTCTCATTCGAACCTAACTCAGAGCTGCCCACACTGTAACAACTACTGATCTGTTTGTCTCTCATCCTAAAAGCCCTGACAGCTCCTCCTCTAACCCCAGCACACATCAGGTGCTCTGGAGTCACCAACTGAAGGAACAGAGGGCATGAGTCCTGGTAGCAGGCGAGACAATGGCCAGGTTAGCTTCATTTAGGGTGGGAGGGCAAGTAAGGCCCCAAGGCGGGGCAAGTGAACTTCAGATAAAGGAGATGCCAGAATATGGCTTCAAAAGGTAACTGTGTTTGGCCCATAGAAAAGAAGAGAGAGGGTTTTTACCTAACTCGTGTTGAGAGAGATCACGTGTATACGTGTGAGTGTGTGTGTGTGCATGTGTGTTAGGGCACTCTACCACTGTGCTACCTCCCCAGCCTTTATTATTTTGAGATGGTTTCTCACTACACTGCCCAGGCTGGCCTCGAACTCCTGGGCTCAAAAGATCTTCCTGGTTCAGCCTCCTGAGTGACTGGGACTGCAGGCACACACCACCACAACAGGCTTTTATACTTTTGATTCTGAGAAAATTAATATTTCCTAAAATTTTATTGGAAGTAGCCAGGCGTGGTGACCCAACACTTGTAATCCCAGGACTTTGTAAAGCTGGGGCAGGAGGACCAAAAGTTGGAGCTCAGCCTGGGCAACTTAACGAGACCTTGTCGCAAAACTTTTTTAAATGGGGTGACGGTGTCTGAACAAAACCAAAAAGCGCTATAAATGCCAGGCCAGTGTGGGAGGAGCAGCGTGGAGTGGGAGTCAGGGGAGCAGAGGGGGCTGTTCCTGCTCCTACCAACCTCACTCCCGCAGGGCAACCAGGCTGGGGGGGGGGGGGCGCGGAGCACGAGCTCCCCTGCGTCCGGCTGCCCCTGTGCGCCTCAGACCGCGCCCACGCCAGCACCCACAGCCCCCGCTGCACCCCACGCTGCGCCGGCGACAGCTGTGCATCCACTGGGAGCCGCAGTGAGGCCGCCCGCGTGGCACAGACAGCTCCCGCTTCCCAGCTCCCCGGCAGCCCTCCTAGGCTCCGAGCCCGCCCGCCGCGACACAAAGGTGGCGGTATAGGTCCCCTCGCGTCTGCAGCCTTGGGGTCGCTGCTGCTGGGCAACAGGGAGGCTCTCGATTGCCTGAAGGCCGAATTCAGTTATTCACTGCACAAATCCGGGGGCGCAGCCAGGGATAAAAGCGCCAGTACGCTCTGGCCTAGAGGACTCCTAAGGGGAGAGAAAACAGCCCTTAAAACCCACGAATGGCTCAGTGGTTTCGCCGCCTGCTGCGCAAGCGCAAGGACCCGAATTCGATCCCCGGTACCAAAAAAAAAAAAAAAAAACCCCACGAATGATGAGTGACGTAAAGCCCTCGTGGGCTGGGGCGGAACCCCGGGTTCGAGCTTCAGCACCGCAGAAAGGAAATCCTTAAGGGGAGAGGAAGCGGGACGCGGGACAGAAAGAGGGGAGGCGGCTCCACGCCGCGTGGGCAGCGGAGGCCTCCCACAGAAGGGCGCAGGGGAAAGGGGTGCGGCCTTGCAGCCCGGCCTGGCCTCCCGCGTGGCCCCGCCCCTGCCCGGGCCCGGCCCCCGCCCCGCCCCGCCCCCGCGCCCTCCGCCATTGGCTGCGCGCCGCCCCCGCCCGGGCCTTGCACTTCCGGGCGGAGCCCTGGCGGCGCCGCGGGTCGACCCCGGGCCTCCCGCCGCCCGCCGCCAGCCACCCGCACCCTAGCGCCCCTTCCGCCGGTGGCCACGCTCGCCGTGCCGGGGCGCCGGGCGGGGGCGGCGGTTCGCGGTCACCGCGTTGCTTTGTGCGGCGGCCGCCGGTGGGCGTCGTCTCCGCGGTGGAGGTGAGCCTCGCCCCCACGGCCCGCGCCGGCGTCCCGGATCCCCAGCCGCCGGGGCCCAGTCGGTGAGTCCCGGTCCCGGCCGCGGGGCGCTTCCTGCTCCGGCGCCCCCACCCTACCCCCTGTCCCGGACGAGGCTCTGCCGCGGGCCTACGGAGGGTCCCCAGGGGTCCCCACCGCTCTCCTGCTCAAGAAGCCGGGCAGGCAGCTGGCACCCAGCACCCGGGAAAGACCGAGCCCCAGACCTGGCCGGGGGCGGAAAGGAGCCTCCAGTGCTGGGGACTCTGGATATCTCGGCCTGGAAAAGATTGCTTCTAGCGTTGGAGGGTAAACCTGAGGGGGATCCTGTGTTTTCTTCCGTGTGACCGTGGGCGAGCCCTTCGGCCACCTGAGCCCGGGTGTCTCCCTTGGGAATGCTGGCTCCCCTGTCTCTGAGGCCAAGGTGAAACGGGAAGTCATGTGCAGTAGGTACTGCAGGAATGCTGGTCCCCAGGGCGACCCAGCTGCCTGGGGCCACAGAGAAAGGCCTGGGTTCGGGCAGCTTGTCCTGATCACAAAGTGGGCAGTTTGTCCAGAGATCTATCTGTCCCTTGCCCGGAGAGAGTGGGACAGGAAGAAATGTGCCCATATTCATTCCTCCCAAGGGAACACGGGAGTCCCTTTCATGTCCCCATTTGTCTCAGAACAGTGCCGATTTCTTACCACATTGTTCTTTATTAGCAGAGACTTCATGGGTAACAGGTTGGTTCTTAGAGACTCAGCAGGAGAACATTCTTCCGGGAGCCCTCAACCCAGTGTGTGACTTGTGCCCACCCTGCCCTCCCAGGCCTCTGATGCCTGGCTCCAGGTGGTGGATGAGCTGCTTGGCATTGCAGCACCAGGGGAAACCGTCACCCCAGCCTGTTCTGAGCGTGATGGTGAAGTCAGAGGGGTTAACACTCTGGCCCAAACCTGTGTTTAAGATGGTGCAGGGCCACAGAGGTGTCCTGCGGGGTGCAGCAGGCCGTGTCATTGAAAGCTCTGAAAGGTTTGCCAGCACTGGAGGGGTTAAGAGTAGCTGGAAGCCTCCTCCGTTGGAGCCCCAGCTCTGCCACTTGTTGGCTGAGTAAAGCTGAGTGGGTTAGTTCAGCCCCCTGCTGTCCCCTCCTTCTCTGTGACCCCAGGAGAATAATGTGCTGGCCCCAGGTGGAGTGTGGGGGCTAAATGAGGGGAGATGGGAAGAAGCCCTAGGATGGGGCCTGTGTCTGGAGCGCACCATGTAGGTGTTCATCATCACTGCATCGCGTCCTTTGCCTCCCGTATGGTCCCCACAAAGCCAGGACCTCGCTCAGTGTCCTCAGGCACAGGGCCTGAGTGTTGAAGCTGGACAGACCCAAGTTTGATTGTCAGCCATCTGCTAGCTTTGAGACCACAGTTTCGTTGTGCTTATCTGTGAAGCGGGCTAAGTGACGTCTCCTGCCCACATAGTTGTGGAATGAAAGGAGGCTGCATGTGGAAGTCCTTTAGCTTGGTTCCAGGGCCACGGTCTGGGCTCCAAAATGATCACTTAGCATCTAGCCAAGAGCCCCACTGCAGATGAATCCGCCAAGAGCCCCACTGCAGATGAATCCCCCAAGGTGGGTACGGCACACTGTCATCAGATTTTTAGATGGTAAAAGAATTTGAGTTAAGTGTTCACAGCGATGCTGACAACCTGATTTTCTCAACTCATAGTAGCAAAGAGTGTGTTGTAGTACTCTGTTCTCTCCCACTGTTCTCCAAGTGATTGTTTCCGAGCTTGTCCTGTCTGCCAGCGAGGCCCGCAGGGAATCAGTAACCTGGCGTTCATGCCACACACTCAGGATTCCCGTTCTGTTCCAGGGCTGCGGTCTCTTCGGCGATGGAGGCAAGCAGGCAGACCCGAGTGTCTCGGCCATACAGGATCAGCGAGTCGTCAAAGGTCTGTGGACAATGCTCACTGCCTATGTCAGGCTGACTCTGGTTATTGGTGTTGCTCATCTCCTTGAGGACTAGAAGAGGTAGAAACAGGCAAGGAGCATACAGTGCAGTAAAATCAGAGGTAGCTCGGGCCACAAGCCATTCGTGACATGATGGCTGGGTGTTTTCATTTTCCATTCTGGCATTTCAGAGCGTCCTCTGTGTCACAGCTTGGCCCAGTTATTCTCTGTATCAATGGCAGGAGGTCAGTGGGACAGGGTAAGAAGTCCCGATTGGCCATGTGTGCTAGCACAGGTCTGTCATCCCAGCACCTGAGGCAGAGGCAGGAGGATCACCAGGAGTTCAAGGCCAGCCTGGGCTACATAGTGAGGTCAAGGCCAGCCTGAACTGCAGAGCAAGACCCTGTCTTTCTCTCTCTCTCTCTCTCTCTCTCTCTCTCACACACACACACACACACACACACACACACACACACACAGAGAGAGAGAGAAAGAACTAAACATGGCCAGCTGGCTGGAGACCTGCTCAGCTGGAATCTGAGCAATCTGAGCTCAGGTCTGGGTAACCCGACCCCAGATGATTCTCAAGAGGATTCGGGGCTGTTGTGGTGCCCACAGCTGCTCCAGGTAGAGACTGGGGGTGTCACTACGGGGACAGTCCCCATTTTCTTATGTCTCCTAGTTACAAACACTCTTGGTGCCCTGTTTTCGGTAAAAGTGTCCTTTTGGAAGATCTTTTTTCAGTACTGAGGATTGAACCCAGGGCCTCTGCACTGAGCTCCACCTCCAACCCTTTTTATTTTATTTTTTAATTTGAAACAGGGTCTTGCTAAGTTACTCATTTCCCCAGGTTGGGCTCCTCCAGCCTCAGCCTCCTGGAGTCCTGGGACGTCAGATACCCTAGAGATTAAATGTTCTCATTCTTTCAGATCACACATTCTCAGTGAGGGGATACACTGTTCCCAGGGGGTGAAGATTGGTTCTTGAGGTCCAGAAGGAATTTTATCCTTTCTCCATAGAGATATACAGACAGCCCCTAGGTAGACAGCAGTGTGCTGGCAGTGGCTAAATTGGGGGGGATGGGGATGGTGGCTCTAAGGACAAAATATCTTGAAAGGCTTCTTAGTGCAAAATAAGAGAGAAACACTGTGCTAGAAAAAGGGAGTCATGAGCAATCGGAGGTTGAGAGGGGACAAGGCTCTGTGGGTGCAAAGAGAAGAAAAATGGGGCTTCGCTTGTGAGAGAGGCCGGTTCCCTGAGAACGCTCTCTGTTGCCAAGGTCTGCTTTATCTTGTGTGAAAACCCAGCAGCTCCGGCTGCACTCTCAAAGGGGCTTTGTTTCCGGCATCGGCCTCAGAGACAGTGTTGCTTTCTAAGTTTGATACCGCTGGAAACCTTTGTCCTTCGCAGCCAGATTCCGAGTTGGTTCCTCTGGGCAGAGCTCTTAGCAATAGGGTTCTCTAGCCCTTGGCTGATTGTGTTTCTGTTCCTAGCACTCTCTGGAAAAGTGTGCCCTTGCATTTCTAGACACAGAGCGCACCATGTAGCCAGCACCTAGATGGAAAGAAATAAGCAGGATGCGGTGGCGCAGCCCTGTAATCCCTGCACTCTGGGCGGCTGAGGCAGGAGGATCGAAAGTTCCGGCTCAGCCTGGGTAACTGAAGGACTTAGTAAGACCCTGGCTCAAAATAAAAAAGAAGAAGGTCTGGGGATGGAGCTCAGTGGGGAGGTTAGGGTTCAATCCCTGTACTGGAAAATTGCAGTGGGGTCAGTGGTGGCCTTGGGTGCTCCTGTCCCTGTCGCTAAGCATGCCCTCCCCCGCAGGTGTACCACTGGGCCGACCACCCCACCACGGTGCTGCAGCGGCTGAATGAGCAGCGGCTCCGAGGCCTCTTCTGTGATGTGGTGCTGGTGGCCGAGGAGCAGCGCGTGCCTGCTCACCGAAACCTGCTGGCTGTGTGCAGCGACTACTTCAACTCCATGTTCACGCTGGGCATGCGCGAGGCCTTTGAGAAGGAGGTGGTGCTGGTAGGTGCCTCACCCATCGGGCTCAAGGCCGTGGTGGACTTCCTGTACGGCGGTGAGCTGGTGCTGGATGGTGGCAACATCGACCACGTGCTGGAAACGGCGCACCTGCTGCAGATCTGGACGGCGGTGGACTTCTGCTGCGAGTACCTGGAGCAGGAGGTGAGCGAGGACAACTACCTGTACCTGCAGGAGCTGGCCTCCATCTACAGCCTCAAGCGGCTGGACGCCTTCATCGATGGCTTTGTGCTGAGCCGCTTTGGCACCCTGTCCTTCACG
Source organism: Heterocephalus glaber (assembly GCF_053883595.1). Taxonomy (NCBI): domain Eukaryota; kingdom Metazoa; phylum Chordata; class Mammalia; order Rodentia; family Bathyergidae; genus Heterocephalus; species Heterocephalus glaber. Next base: position 1,512,847 of record NW_028258137.1, read on the forward strand.
CCCGACTTCCTGCAGAGCGTGTCCATGCAGAAGCTGTGCCTGTACCTGAGCAGCAGCCAGGTGCAGCGCGAGTGTGAGCACGACCTGCTGCAGGCGGCCCTGCAGTGGCTGACACAGCAGCCAGAGCGCGAGGCGCACGCCCGCTGCGTGCTCGAGAACATCCGCTTCCCGCTCATCCCCAAGGGCGACCTGCTGCACCGCGTCAAGCCGGCTGTCTGCGCACTGCTGCCCCGCGAGGCCGGCTGCGAGGACTTTGTGGAGGAGGCCGTGCGCTACCACAGCAGCCTGGCGGCGCAGCCCATCCTGCAGACGGCGCGAACCGCACTGCGCACGGACGGCGAGCGCCTGCTGTTTGTGGGCGGCGAGGTCTCCGAGCGGTGTCTGGAGCTCAGCGACGACACCTGCTACCTGGACTCCAAGAGTGAGCAGTGGGTCAAGGAGACGCCACTGCCAGCCCGGCGGAGCCACCACTGCGTTGCCGTGCTGGGCGGCTTCATCTTCATCGCAGGTGGCAGCTTCTCCCGGGACAACGGAGGGGACGCGGCCTCCAGCCTGCTTTATAGGTATGACCCCCGCTGTAAACAGTGGATCAAGGTGAGACCAAAGCCCATTCTTTCTCTACTCCAGGCGTCTGGGGTCCCCTTCACCCAGCCCCGACCTCCCGCCTCCTCTGGGCCTTGCCAGCTGCCGGCTGTGTGCAAGGTGTGGCAGCCACCCACCTCCCGCCCTGGCTGGGGAGAGGAAGGGCGGCCGTTGCCCGTGGCTCTTGCTCCATTTCCGGGAGCATCCTGTGTTGGTGCTGCAGCACGGCAGCCACCGGCCCTGGTGGCACTGACCCCTTGACATGTGGCCAGTGCAAACGAAGAGGCACGTCTTCCGTTTTCTTTCATTTTAGCTAATTAACATTTAAGTATAAACAGCGACACGAGGCTCTTGCCTACCAGATGGTTGTCCCAGCAAGATTCCTTGTGCAGGGCCCAGGATGTAGCTCAGTGGTGCCGCCGCCTGCCTCGCAAGCGCAAGGACCCGAGTTCGATCCCTGGTACCAAAAAACCAAAGATTCCTCAGGCCTCATCTTCTGTGTGGAGCTCTGCTCCTGCAGGGGTTTCCAAGAGGCACTGGAGCCGGGCATGGTGGCACACACCTGTAGTCCTAGCACTCGGGAGGTGGAGGCAGGAGGTTGGCCTGAGTTCAAGTGCAGCCTGAATTACAGAGCGAGACCCTACCTCAAAAAACAAACAAAAAATGAAAAAGAAAATAGGCAGCAGAGCCTGAGCCTGGCCCTGGCTGTGGGGGGAGCCTGGGCCGGACTGGGACTCGACCCGTGATTGCACCGCAGCCCCTCCCGAGGGTGGCCGGGGCAGGGTGGCCGGGGCGTTGCTCTCTGTGCCTACGCCCTCACCTGGTGTCTATTCCACCCCTGGAGACTGGCGTGGCCTTGAGGTCCGGGGCTGTGGTACAGGTTGACTGGCATGCCCCTGGCTCACGGAAGGGCTCCCCGTCTCCCACAAACCCCTCTCCAGGAAAACCCTGTGTGAGCCTTATACTCACCTCCACGTTGCTGTGGACTGGGGGTTTTCCTGAGCTGAACACTCTGGACGGATTCCAGGTGACCTTTCCCTTTTATTCCCAGAAACCTGAGACAAGGGCTGAGTCACGTGCGTGGAGGAGGCTGCAGCCCCACAGTCCAGCCCCAGAAGCTCCGTGGCGGGGTGGATGTGTGGTCTTGTGCATGTGTCCTGCTGAGATTATTCAAAAAGCAAGAGAGCTGGGGTTGTCTGCTTTTTAATTTTCTGTTCAGTGCCGCTTTCTGCTGCTAACAGGGACAGCCATCATCATCAGTGTTTAAAAATATCTGGAGCTGGGGTGTAGCTCAGTGGTAGAGCATGTGCCTTGTACACACGAGGCCCTGGGCTCCATCCGAAGCCCCATGAAACAAATCTGAAGGAGTGGAAGAAGGGAAAGTTGTTTGTTTTTTTTTTAATTTTTAGAAAACTGCTAAGTTGACAGTTCTGAACTGTGTATCCTGCAGAAACTTAGTCCACGAGGTTGAGCACATGGCCAAACAAGTTTGGGGAACCATGTGTCTGTACCTCCTCCCAAGGCTGTGCATGTCCTAAGGACCCTCGGGGACTCTGCAAAGCCTCTCTGGAGACCCCATCTTTCCTTGGTTTAAGTCCTGTTCCCAAGCTTGCTTGGGCACTGTTACACCCTCCTGGGGCGTGGCTTCCGGGACACGGTTGAGGTCACAGCACCCAAGGGGGACATGTCCCCAGCTTGGGGGGAAGGTACAGGTGTCTCACCTCCGCAGGTGGCCTCCATGAACCAGCGCCGTGTGGATTTCTACCTGGCCTCCATCCAAGACATGCTGGTGGCCGTTGGTGGCCGGAATGAAAACGGAGCGCTGTCTTCCGTAGAGACCTACAGTCCCAAGACCGACTCCTGGTCCTACGTGGCCGGCCTGCCCAGGTGAGTGGGGGCCTGCCCAGGTGAGTGGGGGCCTCTGCAGCTCACTGTTCCAGGGTGATGTGGCATTTGTCCGGTCACCTCCCACATATTCTGGCTTCCACGTTTGGGCAATATTTCCTGGCTTCTCATGCATAGCAGTGGGTGGACCAGGACTGGAGCCGAGCTCCGGCTCAGACCGCCCAAGTGTGGGCATGAGCTCCGCTGCCGAAGGAGGCATCCCCCACTTTCCCAGTCTGCCCCACTCCCGCGGCCAGGGAGCCGAGTGTTGAGCTGTGACTTTAAGGCATTTACTGAAGGCCCCCAGTCTGGGCAGGAGTGGGGCAGTGAGCCTGTTTTAAAGTCACACTTGGGGCGAGTCCCAGCCCCTCAAGCTCTAGGTGACAGGTCCAGGCAGGCGTTCTGGGCAGCCAGGGCGCAGTGCTGCACCCCGCTTGCTGAGCCCTGACTCCCAGTTGGCGCCTCACTGCGGTGCTCCAGGCGATGACGCCCGGGTGGGCCCAAGGGTTTCACCGCTAAGCCAGGGCCGCCGAACGGGCAGGTCGGTGGGGTGAGTATCGGCCCACCTCCGGGTCCCCGCGGTCTTGGGGCTCTGTCACCCCACACCCCAGATGGAGGGGTGGAGCCTGACAGTGCGGTTCCTACACTTTGAGCGCATCAGAGTGAGTGCAGTCCATGTGTGCCCACTGCCGCACGTGGTCCGTAGCTTTCCTCGTGTGTTGCCTGCACTGTAGAAGGGGGCGTCCACCACCTGGAGCCCCACCCAGCCCCTCTGTCCGCCCTGGGCTCGGCTTCCACGCACACTGCCCCCGACCCCAGCCCGATCTGTCCCCACCTCCCGCTCGGTCCCCACTGCCCAGAGCTTCATGATGTGCCTACCTGGGCTTATTTTAACCTTTAGTTCCCATTTATTTTGTTTGCCTTTTTAAAAATTCTTTTTTATTTTTTGGTTTTTGTTTGAACTTTTTTGTTTTTTTGAGACAAAGTCTCACACTGTGGCCCAGGCTGGCCTCGAACTCTCAGTGGTCCTCCTGCCTCAGCCTCCTGAGCACTGGGATTGCAGGCTGCACCCATGCCTGGCTGCCTTTTCATTTTTTTCTCTTTTCCTTTTCAGTAAACATAAGCTTTTAGAGGAGTCTTAGGTGTAGAGAAAATTGAGCAGAGAAAGCCCAGAGTTTCCTCACGCACACGTGCTCGCCTGCCCCTAGCGCCCCACATTGGCAGGGTCCAGGGCTTGTTGCTGGTGAGGGACACTGACTTGTTATTATGAACAGAGACCCCAGTCTCTGCACGTCAGGGTCCACCCGCTGTGCCACACGGTCGTGTGCCCTCCATTAGTGTCACAGAGAAGAGTCCACTGCCCAGACACCCGGCCCACCCCCACCCCCACCCCACCTCGGACCCGTGTGTGCTTTGTCCCTCAGTGTCCTCATGGTTGGACGTGTACTCCGTTCCTTCCTTCCAGAATGATGTCTGATCGGGTGTGTGTGCCTGAATAGCACTGTGTCTCGGTTCCCAGCCACTGTGTGAAGGGTCCCAGCCTGGTCCATGCAGGTGTCCTGGCTAGGGCGCTGGCCACCTGGAGCAGAGTGAGGGTAGGACCCTGGCCAGGTGTCCTGACCGCAGGCCGTGCATTCAGTGGCTGTGTCTGTAGAGTGCTCATGGGATATGGGCGTGGTGGCACACACCTGTAAACCCTCCACTCAGGAGGCTGAGGCAGGAGGATCACCACGAGTTCGAGGCCGGCTTGGACTACATAATGAGACCCTGTCTCAAACCCAGTAAGTGCCATGGAGCACCTGGTCCCTGCTTTTCCTCCTTCGGTCCTCGAAAGCCGGATGGGGCAGGTTGCTCCAATTTGCAGCAGATGAGACTGAGGCCCCAGCCCGGGCAGGTGGAGCTGGCCGGCACTGAGCCCCTGTGTCCTCGGTCCCTGCAGGTTCACCTATGGCCACGCGGGCACCATCTACAAAGACTTCGTGTACATCTCGGGCGGCCACGACTACCAGATCGGTCCGTACCGCAAGAACCTGCTGTGCTATGACCACCGCACAGACGTGTGGGAGGAGCGGCGGCCCATGACCACGGCGCGCGGCTGGCACAGCATGTGCAGCCTGGGCGACAGCATCTTCTCCATCGGCGGCAGTGACGACGACGTGGAGTCCATGGAGCGCTTCGACGTGCTGGGCGTGGAGGCCTACAGCCCTCAGTGCGACCAGTGGACGCGCGTGGCGCCGCTGCTGCATGCCAACAGTGAGTCGGGTGTGGCTGTGTGGCAGGGCCGCATCTACATCCTCGGCGGCTACAGCTGGGAGAACACGGCCTTCGCCAAGACTGTGCAGGTGTACGACCGCGAGGCCGACAAGTGGAGCCGCGGGCCCGACCTGCCCAAGGCCATCGCCGGCGTGTCCGCCTGCGTGTGCGCCCTCAGGCCGCGGCCGGAGAACAAGAAGAAGAAGGGCAAGGGCAGGCGGCTGCAGGACTGCGGCCAGTGACCAAGCCGCCTCCCGCACCCCGGTGTCTCCCGAGCGCCCCGGACGCGCCCACGCTCCTCACCAGCTTCTGTTTACTTCTGTGACTTTTGCTATTTCTACGCCGTCACAGCCATCAGTCACATGGACTTCATGCCGTGTCCTGCTTGAGCAGTCACACCGGGACCCAGGCAGTCAACACCCTGGGCGGCCGCCTTCCACCATGGCCGGCGCACGCGGGCTCCTGGCCACCCCGGGAGTAGCTTGCACCTGAGGGATGCAGTAGTTTCTGTAGTGAGACTCGGGGCCTTGGGGGAACACGTCATTTTGGCTTTGAAAAGTAAGATTCCTGGGCTCCACCTCAGAAGTGTCAGGTATGAAACCACCGGGGAAAGAGCCAGGCATGGCAGCACACACCTGTAATCCCGGCACCCAGGAGGCTGAGGCAGGAGGATCGCCACACATCCAAGTTCAACCTGAACTACATAGTGAGTTCACAACCAGCCTGAACTCATAGGGAGACCCTGTCTCAAAAAACCCAGAATAAGTAAAACTTCAGGGAAGCCCCAAGACTGTATTTCCGCCGGTTTCTTGAGCTCGGAGCACTGGCCATGTTTGGCAGCCGCTGACAAGGCCGTAAGCAAGGACCCAGACCTGGTGGACAGTCGGAGGTAGGACAGGGACTTCCCTCAGGGCGCTGCTGCTGCTGCTTCTGAACGGTCCTTTTTTCGCGGCTAGGAATCTTTCTGAATTCTAAAAGGTAACAGGCAACCAAGAAGGGAAGAGGGAAGTGACACGAAGCTCTTTACAAACCTGAGACTGTAACGTGTGCTTTCACTTGTCCCTGTCCCTAACCTACTCACACCACGGTACGGAGCTCCCCACTCGACATTTACTTCTCAGGAAAGGAAGAGTCCATGTGGCGCCCCCTGGCTGCAGCCCCCAGAGCCGTGAGGGCTCTGCCCACTGGAACAGGCTGGGCCCACAGGGTGGCCGGCGTCCTGGGCCTGTACCTGCTGCTGAGCGCTGCTGAGCACAGGGCAGACTCCTCAGCCAGCCTTCCTGTGTCGCTCCTTCCCTAAGCGACAGGGTCAGGGCCGATGGCCGCCGGGCTCCTCCAGGTGACGGCGTCCCTCCCTCTGCGTCGGCTCTGTTGCCGATGGCAGCTGCACCGCCTACAGAGCGGGCCTCCCCGCCCACCGCCCCTCCCAAGCACCCTGGACCGCGGTGAGAGGCCCCCGACTGACTGGGCACAACACGAGAGCCACGGGGAGGGGGATCGGCTCAGTCCTGAGCGGTGACCTGTACCTCAGCGGAGTCTGCTCACAGGAGAAGATTCGTGGTGAGCGCTGACACCCGAAGAAGCAAAGCCGCTTCCTCTTCCCCTGCTCCTCTGTCCCCCGCGGGGCTCGCTCGGTTTGGATCCTCTGCTGCTCCCTAAGCCAGAAGGGCAGCTGGGGAGACGAAAGCCTCCGTGCACACTGTCGCTGGTGGGGTGAGCAGCGTGTGGGAACCTGTGTCCCCTGCGTGTGGCGGCCCCCAGAGGCTTAGGGACCGCAGTGAGGCTCCGTGCGGCCGGGTGTGTCAAAGGCTCTGAGAAGGCCTGTGTTCACTGCTGGCTGCCTCGCCAGCCTTTCCAAAGGCCCAGCCTGCGCAGTTCATTTCATCCCTAGTCCCAGACCTCCGTGAAAGGTGTTCCGGAGAGATTGGACGGCCTGGAGCCCAGCAGAGGGTGCTGTGGTCAGGCCGTTCACACAGGGTGGCCCTGGCCCCAGGAGAGGCGAGCCCCGAGCTTCAGCCTCACCCGTCCTCCCCATTTTGCTGCTGGGCCTTGCCTGGGGCAGCTCTGGCCGGCTCCTGAGTCTCTGGTGCCTTGTGGGAGAGGCAGCTTGCGGGCCATGAATGTGGCTGGTGATGGGTCAGCTCTGCTACTGGGGCTTCGGAACTGGAAACCCACTGCACTGTGCCATCTGGCCGGGGCGAAATGGTGGGCAGAGTGGTGGCAGGGCAGAAGTGGATGGCCTTTGGGAAGAGGTTGGGCCACGGTGGCAGCCAACTGGTCTGAATGAAAACAGCATGCCACTTTTGGGTTAGACTGTCCATAGTCCCAGCACTCGGGAGGCTGAGGCAGGAGGGTCGCTTAGGGTTGGAGGCCAGCATGGGCTGTGTAGTGAGTTCAAGGCTGGCCTGAACTACACAGCGAGACCCTGTCTCCACAACAACAACAAAATAACCTGTCCGTGCTCTGGGGTTCTTGGAGCTTTGAGAACACCTGGATTGTTTTTCCTCAATCTTTCAAAATCAGGATGGCTTTTATTCAGGTTTTGCTTGCTCTTTTTTTTTAAGAATTAAGAGTACCAGCTTTGTATTAGTTGTGGGCTTGGTCCTCACCTAAGTTAGGACCCTGTTTGCATAAGACATAAACGTGATAATAAAAGGGACAGGGAATGGAAAGCTGAAGGGGGCTGGTTGTCCGCAGGGATCTGCTGCTTCAAATATGTATCAAGGGCCAGATGCGGTAGCACGCACCTGTAGTCCCAGCTACGCAGGAGGCTGAGGCAGAACGATCTGCCTGAGCCCAGGGGTTTGGGGTCAGCCTGGGCAACATAGCAGGAACCACCCCCCAGAAGCGCTCACCTGGCAGTTCCAACATTCTGCCCTTTTATCAAGGCTCCCACCCGGGCCTTTGAGGCCTGGATTTAGGCAGAGCCACAGGTGTGTATCTGTATTCCAAATGCTCGGCCTCCCCTGAACCATTCAGTGACCTCTGGGGAATTTGCAGGGACTCCAGAAGCTAACTCTGAGTTTGGGGTGTGAAGGCAAACGCCAGGGGGCAGTGGTATCCATCCTCTGAGGCCCAGGGCTCTGCCCTGAGTTTGAGGGAATTAACTGGTGGTTCCAGGTGCCCGGCCCTAAGCCAAGAGGGACCTTTCAGCGACATGCAGCGGTGGCCAGGCCTCCTGGTGTCTCCTGCATGCTGCTGCCCACAGGACAGTGGCTGGCATCGGGCCCCAGCTGAATCTTCTGCAGCATACGTGGGGTAGCTGCATAGATGCCTAGACACCTGACCCTGCATCTGCCACACCTGGCTGTTTTTAGAGTTTTTTGAAATGTTTTGATACTTTTTGATACAATTTGCTAATCACCATTTTGTAGTCGCCTGCCAGGGGCCCCACCTCACCCCCTACCTGCCTGCACCCCAGGCTTGTCTGGATGAGCAGTGTCCTGTGGCCTTGGCTTCAGGCATCTCTGTGACTGAGTCTGTCCTAGGCCTGGTGGCCCAGAGGACATGGGACCCCCCCTTCTGAGGGCCCACCCGTGGGCTGCCCACGTGTCCCTGTCTCTTGTGGGCCATTTCTCCATACGTGTATGGCCGGGCCTGGTCTGTTCCCGTCTGCCTTTCTTTTAAATAAAAGCGGCGAACCCCCTGGCACGTGAGAGACACACTGTCCTCAGCAGGAGGGGTTGTTCATTTCTTTTTGTTTACATGGATAAAATCAATGGTTTCTGAGGGGGCTGCGGATGTCAAGAAATTCTCCTTCGCTTGCCTTAAAGAGTTGAATGAGGGGCTGGAGATTTAGCTCAGTAGTTCTGGCACCTGTCTCCCAAGCGCAAGGTTCCGAGTTTGATCCCTGGTACCAAAAAAACCAAACTTGAATGAATGTACCCATCTCTGGTGTAGGGACAGACAGAATGTGCTCTTCCCTGTCAGCTCTCTAAGAAGAGCAACGCCAGCTTGTGGAAGTTACTGGAAAGCCGTGGTCCAGGTTTCTTCGTAAGCAAAGGAGAGTTAGATCCTTTGGTTTAATCATCAGCCACCGTCCCTTTCTAAATTAGTTAATTTGATGATTAAGTAACTCATTGTTTATGTTCTGGTTACTAATGTCACTGAAATCTGGAATTTCCATTTAATTTGTTGCTTTGTTGTATTTGTAATTTTATGACATTCAGAGTTTTTTTGTTTTCCTCTTTTAATTAATTTTCTGCACAATGCTTTTTTTTTCTTTGATTTTAATTACATACAGAATATTCAATTCTTGCAAACACATTAAAATAATGTGCCTGCTAGGGTATGGTTTATTTTATAATTACATTGCTAGTCTCGTGTGGCTGTTGTAATGACCTCTATCTTCTGTGCCTTTATGAAAATGAACCCCTTATATGTGAAGCCCAAATATCATTTTAAAAATGAATCAGATTTCCGTTTAGTTTACGGGAGGGTGGGACATTTTGGTTCTGCTTTTATTATGCTCCTAATTACTATGTTTATCGAGGAATTTCATTCAGATCTTTGATTGCAGCACTAAGTCCCTGTGACCTGAAATGCAAGTGTTGCTGAAATTTGTGTCAGTGGGGTAATTTGATTTGAGGAGGAAAACAGGAGCCAAAGGAAGCATTGTGTCTGACGGGCAATCTGTTTCCTCTGCCTGGAAGGAGCAGGAGCAGTTGTGTGGGCACAGAGGCGCCCTGCCCCCCAAGCCTCGGAGAGGGGCCACCTCCCTCCCTGCCTGCAGGCCTTGGCAAGGCCACCTGCAGACTGGAAACCCAGTAGAATTTGCCATGGGCCACCGGGCCAGGACACTGGCTGCCAGTTGCTAAATTTCTCACCTGGGTCCATTTCTGCTTCTGAAGACTGCGGGAGCGCAGACCTCGGGAGTCACTGTCCCCAGTTCCCTCGACCGTGAGGCCTGGCCCCAGTCGGCTTCGCCCTTGGGTTGTGTCGCATTCTCTGGAGAACACAGGACCTGCGGTGAGGCCTTGGACACAGGTGGCCCCTTTGAGGGAAGTGGCGACAGCACAGAAGAGAGCTGGGAACGAAGTGCTTTGTCCTTCGCTGAGTAGCAGGTTGGATGCCAAGCAGCGCTTAAAGCTTAAAGCGTGATTTCTGGTGCCAAGGAGCCCGGGTGTCAGCTGGGCCCAGCTGGGCACAGCTCTGGTCGCAGTGCAGATGGGACATGCAGGCGGCTCCTCTGGCCGACTGGGAGGACAGTCAGCTGCTCTCTGGCTCCAGCTCCTCGCCCTCCTCTCGGGAGAGACACTGCGCGTGCGGTGGAGAGTGCACTGTGACAAGGGGGCACTGTCAGCCCAAGGCCGGCCGGAGCCTGCCCCGGGGGAGGCCACTGTGGCCTTGGCTGGAGTCCTGAGGCCCAAGGGCCTGCTTTGGGACACCAGAGACGCAGCCACCCTGGCGCTCACCGCCTCTGACCAACCCTGGAAAGACTGGGCCAGGGACAGCAGCGCACAAGCCTGACCCGGGGTCCAGCTGAGCCTGCACCCGGAACCAGGCTTCTGACCCAGGAACTCACCGAAGCTGGCACTTGACATTGGCCTCTAGCGCGAGAGCCAGTGGGGCCACCTGGGTCAGCTTTCAGAGAAGACGTGAAAGGACAGCAGCAAAGGCCTTTTGGGCCACTGCCCTCTTGTTCCCGCAGTGATAGGTTCTGCTTGCAGGACTCATCCTCTCTTCCCTCCAAAGCACCCTTTTCCCCTTGAGCAAGTCTCCTTTTTCTTATTTCTGCCCTAAAATAAATGGTAATTTTTCACATCCAAAAAAAAGACTGCATCCAGACCCACCCTGGGTGGAGGAAGGCAACCCAGGGAACCCCTTGGCCTGGCTCTTTCACCTTGGCCAGACGGAGAGCTTGAAGCCTTGAAGCCACAGTCACCTGCAGGCAGGTGGAGGCCACGCCCACTTCTCAGGGCTCCGCCCATGGCCTTCGATCCCGACCAATCATGACACGCCTCTGCGGAGCCTAGCTGGGTGCCAGGCCCGACACCTAGCTGAAGTCCTGAAGTCCGGGCCCTGCTCTGAAGGCCCCTGTGCCCTCCCTGAGGGTGAAGGCAGTGTGTGTGATATCTACATCACAGGGAGATTTTTTATTTTTAACTGCATGGGCAGAGGAGCAAGAGGCACAGAGAGGGCAGAGAGGCTGGGCGTGGGGAAGTGGGCGAGGTGCGCAGAAGGGCCCGGGTGCCCCAGGGGTAAGGAGGACAGAGCCCGAGGGAGCCACCAGGAATCAGCTACACTCAGGTCTGGTGGCTGAGGGCTCAGCCTTTTCTTTATGTCTTCTGCTTTCGTGGGGAGACATTGGGTCACCCGTGGCACCACTTCTTGTGGAGGGGAGGCCACTGCCATGGGACCTGACACCTGGGGTCAGGCACCCAAGGCCGCATGTCAAGGGCGAGGTCCCCACCTTGCCCCTGCGGGGAAGGGCTGGAGCCTTTGAGCCTGGTGGGAAGGTGAGGTCACCAGGTCTCACCTTAGGAGGGGCTGTGGGACACCAGTGTCCCCTTCCAGCCCACCCCCCAGCCCTGGAGGGGGGATCCCCTGCCCACATGCTGCTGCAGTGCTAACCACCCAGGGACTGAAGCCTCAGCACCATGAGCCAAAATAAACATTTCCTTGTGCATGGGGGTGAGGAGGTACTGGGGATCCAACCCAGGACCTTGGCCCTGAGTACACGCCCAGTCCCCCTTTTTTAAATTTCTGAAACAGGGTCGTGCTAAGTTGCCATAGTGGGATCCAACTTGTGATCCCCCTGCCTCAGCCTCCCAGAATACTGGGATTACAGATGTGCCACCATGCCTGCCACCAGTTCCTCTCTTTAAATTGATTTAACTCAGGTATTTGCTACAGTAATGGAAAGCTGACAACACAGAGCTTCTTTGTTCTTTCTCTTAAAAATTAGCATACAAACTGGGCAGGCGGTGCACGCCTGTAATCTCAGCACTTGGGAGGCTGAGGCAGGAGGATAGCTGCAAGTTGGAGGCATTCTAGGCTACATAGTGAGTTCAAGGCTAGTCCGAACTCCATAAAGAGACCCTGTCTCAAAAATCAACAAAAAATTTAAAGCAGTATCTCAACCCATCTTTGAGTTCTGCTGGTGTCCTGAGAGCTACAAGTCAGACTGCCCTGCCTGGACTCTACTGGGCCTGGAAGCTGGGGTTCAGGGCGGCCTCTGTGCAGGGCCCAGGGTGTCCTCCAGGGGGTGCTGTGGAGCATCTGGCTCAGCGGAGGCAGCCACTTGGCCCACCCTGGTGGACCTAGGCAGCCACTCGGGTGAGCTGAGCTGTCGTGCTTTTGCAAGCCCTCCCAGTGACTTATGCGTGCTGAAGTTGCACACACACTGCTCTCCAGAGGTGGCTGCCCCCCCCCCCGCCTGTCTGGGCTGAGTCCCCGCCCACCAGCCTGCACAGTTTGTTCTGGCCAAGTCTTGAACCTGGGGTTCCCCAAGGTCAAGCACAGGCTGCTGCTGATACCAAAGCTCCCAGCTGGGGAAGGCAGGAAAGGCTGGCATCTCCTCGGCAGGGCCCAAACTGCCCTGTCCCATTGAGGAGGCAGGAAGCCCGGGCCCCTGGAGGAGGCTGCAGCATCTGGGGCTCCATGGCCTCACTGTGTCCTGGAGCGTTTTACAGCCCCACTGTGATAGGGATCCATCCCTCAGGGGGCCTGGCATCCAGGGTGCTAAAATATAGCCTCGCACACAGAGCCTGGTTTCCAGTGCAGCGGTGTCTGGGCCTCTTTCATTCCAGGCTGAACTCAAGAGCCCTAGGTTCCAGCCAGAGCTCATTGCTTACCAGCTTCCAACAAGGCCCCGTCCAGGGCGTCCTGTCAGGGACTGGGAGCTTGGTGATGGGAGCAGCCCAGGGCCGTGAATCAGGGTCCACAGCCTAGAGCTTTCTTCCACTCTGTCACAGCCTCCTGGGCCAGAGGCTTTGCCCGTAACATTTCACCTCCCTCGGCCCTGGCCAGCACTGGCTGGAGGCTGCTCTCTGCAGGGTCTTGTTCCCTAGGTGGAAGCAACCTCAAGAACTTTGAGGTCACAGAATGTCTGGGGATCTCAGGAAGCAATGTCCACTGGGGGACGGAGGGTACACATTTGTGTAACACGGATGCTCCAAGAGTCCCATTTAGAACCAAGCGTAGGGCACACACCTGTAGTCCCAGCATCTGGGAGGCTGAGGCAGGAGGATTGCCATGAGTTGGAGGCTAGGCTACACATGAGTTCAAGACCAGCCTGGATCACATAGCAGGACCCTGTCTCAAAAAACAAAAACAAAAAAACACACCCATTTCACTTTGCTGAAACCAGGATCTCCTGTAGTTCTTTGGCCCTGGACTCCTCCCTGTTTCCTATGTCTGTAACTCGAGGCAGTTCGTGGACATGCAGTCCTGGTAAGTGGGAAGCTGGGGGTTTCTGGGTCCCCCCAGCTCTGATGACTCGGTGACTGTCCTGTCACCCACACCGGAAGCTGCCTCAAAACAGCCAGGGGATGCTCGATGGACTCTGTAGCCCAGACCCCAGGGCCCAGCAGCTCGAGCGCTCAGCTGTCGGTGCTGCAGGTGGTGAACCCTGATCCGGCCGGGGCATCAGCCCGGCGGGGCCACAGCCCTCACTCGGCACTCAGTCCTTACCCCACGGTTCCTGAGTGCGTGTTGCTGGTGGGTTGGAGTAAAGTGGCCTTATCCTACCTGAGAGCCCAGCCTGCCCCCACAGAGTGACGGGGGCCTCTGCTGGGAGCTGCTCGAGCCAGAACGGCCATGTCAGCTCTTGGCCTGAGTCACCAGCCAGCTGGGCAGCAGACAGATGCCAGACTTGCCAGGCTCCATAGTCGAGGGAGCCGTGTGTGTTTGTGTGTGTGTGTGTGTGTGTGTGTGTGTGTGTGCACCGGGGGTTGAACCCAGGACCTTTGCATGGAGCTACATCTGCAACATTTTTTTTTTTTAGAATTTTGAGTCAGGGTCTCGCTAAATCATAAACTTGCGATCCTCCTGCCTCAGCCTCCCATAGTGCTGGGATTACAAGCGTGCAGCACCACACCCAGCTCTGAACCGCTTAAAACCAGTTTATCTCTAAATGCATATCTACATCTGTGTTAGCTTTCCCTCACTGTGGCAGAATACCTGAGACAGATGATAACTTCACAGTAGGAAAGGGTTACTTGACTTACAGTCCCGGAAATCTGCTTTTGGGCTGGTGCCACAGCAGCCTGCTGGGAGCATGAGACAGAGGAAGCCCAGCCTCCGGCAGCTGGAAGGCAGAAAGGAAGAGAGGGAGGCCGCAGGGGCCCGATCTCCCTCCGCGGCCACGCCCCATGGCTACGCCCCTGAGGCCACGCCCCTGGACCTCCCAGGGGTGCTTCCGGCTGCAGGCCAAGCCTTCTACACATGCACCTTGGGGAACAGCCAACGTCCGAACTACCAGCAGGGCAGGGGAGTGCACACCTGTAATCTCAGCACTGGGGAGGCTCAGGCAGGAGGACTGCTATGAGTTCAAAGCCAGCCTGGGCTAGGCAGGGAGACCTTGTCTCCAAAAAAAGTAAATAAAAATAAATAAATAAATAAATAATATTTAGAAAAAAATCTAGAGGTTCTACCCTAAAAAGCCAACAGTGGGGCGGGGATTTAGCTCAGTGGTTCTGGCGCCTGCCTCTCAAGTGCAAGGTCCCAAGTTCAATCCCCAGTACCAAAAAAAAAAAAGCCAACAGTATTCATCTTTCAGTAAAAGTGCTTTTTCCTACTTGCCTTACCCTCTCCCCACATTGAATCTCTTTTCCCTTTGTTTTGGGACAGAATGAACCAAACTGGACTTTTTCAGCAGGATAGAGCCCCAGGCCCCTGCCTCTGGCCCCATCCAGCTTTGGAGGCCCTGACACTAACAGAGCAGCAGCCTGCAGGTGGCAGTGCCCAGTCCTCGCCCAGGAGGCTGCGGTCTCTGGAAGTCAGCTCTGAAATGACCGGGAAGCCCACGCAGCATGGCACCACCAGCAGTGTGGCCTCAGATGCGAGTCGCTTCCACAGCGTTAATCACACAGCAAGCAGAGCAGGGTCATTACTCACCCCATGGCAACTTCGCTTTTGTTATTTCTTTAAACTTCCATTGAAAGACAGCATCTTAAAGTAGAAAGAAACGAATTGTGCCGTAAGCAAGTTTGCCAACAGATGCCACCTGTTGGGAGGCCCCCGAGGGACCGAGGTCCCCCCACCGCTGATTGAACACTCCCGTGCCTCAGGTGACATGCAGGTACCCTGACACCTGCCCTCTCAACATGTATTCTTCAGAAAAGTGCCACTGCTGGCCGAGGGGCAGAGCGAGGAGTGAAGCTAAGGAGGGAGCAGTTGGCACAGAAGCCAGCGGACCTCAGCCCCACGCAGCACCACCATTGGAATAACATTTCCTGTCCCCACCTTTCACATCAGCTGGCGCAGCCCACGACGAAGCACCCCAGCTCTTTCCTGCCTGCCTGTCCTCCGTGGCAACCTATTCAGGGAGGCTTATTCGGAAAGCTCATGCTGTTCTCAAGCTTCAGGTATGGCTGTATCCAGGAGAGCATGTTTCTCCAGCCCGGGACTCAGGGACAGTCTCTTACCTGACCACACATTTATGGACTGATGCCAGAGAAGTCCTGACAACCCAGCCGGGCGAGGTGGCCCATGCCTCTAATCCCAGCACTTGGGGCCTGGCACAGGAGGAGCTCCATCCCCAGCCCTTTTTTATTTTTTTTTATTTTGAGACAGGGTCTCCCTTGCAACCCTTCTGGCCTGTGCCAAAGACTGGTCGCAGGAGGGTGGCTTCACCCCCTGGCTGGGCATGATGTTCCATCCCCGTGTCCCTCTGTCTTACCACCAGTGTTTCCCCCAGGTTCATAGAAAGGAAACCGATCTCAAACTTGGGCTCCTGTGGCCTTCGGGCACCATACCAGCACACTAGAGTGATGTCCTCAAGCTGTCCCAGAAGGCACCCATGCTCCAAGTTGGTGGTTCGGGAACTCAGTGACCCCTGCCCCAGGTGGCTGCACCAGACCTCTGCCCTGCTCCCGAGGTCGCCAATCCTGTAGCTCTGGCTGGAGCCCAGGCACTGACCTTTCTAATCCTTCCAAGGGATGAGGATGACATTCCAGGCTGGGGGCCCAGCCAGTGCAAAGGTCCTGGGGCAGAACCTCCCGGCCCGGTGTGCCAGGAACATGGGGGAGAGGAGGGGAGGAGGAGAAAGCAGAGACAGTCTGTGGGGCCTTGAAGGCCACCTGCTCCCTCCCTGTGCTCTTGAAATCAGCAAGCATGAGCTGAGCCCTGGGGACGGGCCAGGGACTGGGCTGGCATGGAGTCTGCAGTGACAGTGAAGCGCATGGGTGCCCTCCTCGCAAAGTCACCAGCCTCAGGGGGTCGCAGGAACCCCTCTGTCCCCTCCTCTGTGTCATCTGCATCAAGTGCCCTCCTTCACGGGGACCCTGGGGTGACGGGGTAATGCCCCCATGCAACACGTCGTGACAGTGTCTTGTGGATGGTGAAAAGCAGGAACCAACCATACACACTGAGTTCGCACAGCCTGGCCCAGGGCAGTGAGTCCCACTTGTGCACCCAGCTGCTCAGGAGGCTGCAGCAGGGGGATCACTGGAGCCCAGGAGTTCAAAGCCAGCCTGGCCAACATAGCAAGACTGTATTTCAAAAAAAATAAGGGTATCTAGAGTCAGCACATGTGTGCACCCCTGAGTATGTTTCCTATGCAGTTGATGCTCCTCATCCTCATACATCCTGCATCTAGATTAATGCTTGCTTGTGGTATGGATTCTGCCTTAGCTACTTTTCCTGTTGCTGAGACAAAGCACCCAAGAGGAGAGGTTTATTTCAGCTCACAGTGTGTGGAGGGCTCAGTCCACAGTCAGCGGGCTCCCAGGCAGGGCAGCGTGGCAGAGGGGAAACAGTCCAGGGCAGGGCAGGCAGGAGGCAGGGAAGCAGCAGCCTCCCTTTCCCTTTCCTCCCACCAGGGTGCACATCTGTTGGCCGCTGCCACCCACATGCAGGGTGAGGCTTCCCATCACCCACACCCAGAAGTGTGCTAGACCAATCAGTGGTCTTATCCAGCACTGCACACCCATGGTCCCAGCATCACATCCTTAATCCACATTCACACACCCATGATCCAGCCACCTCTGAAAAGCTCCACCTATGAGCATGAGGCTTTGGAGGGACATCTGACACAATCCACAACAGGTTCCTTTCACTTCTTTTTTTTTTTTTGAGACAGGGTCTCCATATGTGTTCCAGGCCGGCCTTGAATTCCTGGCTGTCCTCCTGCCTCAGCCTCCCCCATGCTGGGATTACAGGCGTGTGCCACCACACCAGGCTAGGATTCCTTTCATTTCTGTCCAGTGAACACATAAGCAAATCCATGAATGAGGGATGCATGTAGGGGGTTATCCAAAGGCAGCATAAGGGTCCCTTCAGTACAGACCTGCCCGCTGCTGTCTGTGCCCGAGTCCCATCCCCAGGCCCCGAGGGCCCCATGCTGGGTGTCCAGGCGGCTCCTCGGCCCACCGTGCCCGCCACCCCAGAGGCCCAGCCAGCTTGGCACCTGCCTCGGCTTCACGGGAAGGCTGTGTCACCCCCACATTTGTAGGTGAGAGGAGACTGAAGGAAGGGCCTCACCTGTGTGGCAGAAATGCATGTTCTGCGCCCGGTGACCAAGGCTGAAGAGCGAGCCATTTTCTATGGGCAGAAAGGAGAGGTTGCTGGGTGAGTGGCCGAAGCGTGAGAGGCGAGCGCAGCAGAGTGTGGCCTCCCCTCATCTCCTCACTGCCCCAGAAACAGATGGGAGGCGAGCGGGCTTCTTCACACGCCGGAAACTGAGCCCCAGAAAATCAGCCTGTTCCCCCAGGTCCTGACTGAGTTGAACACTGAACAAAGAACGGAATCCAGACCAGCGGTGTAGCTTACATTTTCCTTTTAAAATTTTCTTTCTGGGGGCTGGGGATGTAGCTGAGTGGTTCCACCACCTGCCTTGCAAGCGCAAGGACCCGAGTTTGATCCCCAGTACCAAAAAAAAAAAATTTTCTTTCTTTTTTGAGACAAGCTCCTACAGTGTAGCCCAGGCTGGCTTAGAATTTGCAGGGATCCTCCTGCCTCAGCCTCCCACGTGTGCCACCTGGCACAAGATTTACTCCCTTTCTTTAGCCGCCCCCCCCATCAGAGTCCTAAAGTGGCTGCATCGGAATGGGATCTGGCGCCTGGCAGGGACGGGATCTGGGAGTTGAAGGAGGCTCACCTGTAACACGTGGACTCTGTGTGCTCCGTCACCAGAAATGGGAGAGCGAGATAAAACAAAAGGGCAGGGCCAGGGATTTAGCTCAGTGCTGCCGCTGCCCGCCTTGCAAGTGCAAGGACGCGAGTTCCATCCCTGGCACCAAAAAAATAAAATAAATAAATACAAGGGCAGCTGGTCCCTCTAGTGCCCTCAGCCATCTGTCCCAGTGCAGGAACGGGGCTGAGGGGTCTTAGTTGCTTTTGCTTTTATCACTAGTTATTATTATTTGTAGTGGGACTGGGAATTGAACCCATGGCCTTTGCATTGAGCTACATCATCCCCCTCACTCATTTTCTTTCCTTTTTTTTGTTTTTGGTACCCAGGATCGAACTCGGGACCCTGTGCTTGCGAGGCAGGTGGCCAAACCACTGAGCTAAATCCCCACCGGGACCCCCCACCCCGTTTTCTTTTGAAACAAGGCCTTACTAAATTGCCCAGGCTGGGCTCAAACTTGTAAATCTTCCTGCCCCAACCTCCCAATCCCAGCTGGGATTACGGCAGTGTACCCGTATACCTGACATCCAGCTGAGTTTGATGTCAATGTTTAAAAATAAACATATTAATGTCTGGGTGTTGTGGCACACACCTGTGATCTCAGCACTCAGGAGGCTGAGGCGGGAGGATCTCTGTGAGTTCCAGAGCAGCCTGGGCTGCACAGTGAGGCCCTGTCTCAAAAGACCAAAAAAAAAAACAAACCCAATACAGAACAACAACAACAAAAAGAGGGGCTGGGGATTTAGCTCAGTGGTTCCGCTGCCTGCCCCACAAGCGAAAGGACCCGAGTTCGATCCCTGGTACCAAAGGAAAAAAAGGAGGAAGGAAGGGGAAGCAAGGCCAGGGCCTGCTGGCTCTGTCTCCCGGTTCAGCCTTGGGGAGCCCGAGCTCTGGGAACCGCTTTGCTGAGTCCCTGGGCCTCTGGTTCTCATCAGTCCACAGACAATGGTTGAAGATGCCCTTCGGGAGCCTGGTCCTGCCGAGCCCTGGGCTGTGGATTCGGCCCGCAGGATCGTGAGGCGCTTCCAGTGCTTCTTGTGCCTCCCAGCAGCGGAGGGAGGCTCAGCTGGCTGCCTCCGTGTCTCTGAGGTGCCTGGGACTCTGCTGCTCCGAGTTGGCCTGGGCGTCCTCCCCTCTCAGGAGCTGTGGAGTTGGCTCCGCAGTGCGGTCTCTGCCTGCTGAGCCTCCGGGCTCAGGCCTCCCCTCAGGCCCGCTGGAGTCACCCACGCCACCGAGGTCCCCTCTGCTTCCTGCTCCCCCACCAGCATCTCTGCCTCCAACTTCTCCAAAATTCGTGCCACTCCATGGTTACCAGGAGCTTGCCAGATGTGCTTCTTTTTTTTTCCTCTTTGTATTATCCTCAAATATTTTAAAGCAGATCCCAACATCAGGTCATTTCATTCTCTACATCTCTCAGAACAAGAAGGGGGCCCAGGTGCAGTGGCGCACACCTGTGCTCTTAGCATTCTGGGAGGCTGAGGCAAGGGGATCTCCAATTCAAGCCCAGTCTGGACAATTTAGCAAATCAGTGGGACCCTGTCTCAAAATAAAATAAAAAAGGGCCAGGGATTTAGCTCATTGGCACCTTGCCTGCCTCGCAAGCGAAAGGTCCTGAGTTCAATGCCTGTTACCACACACAAAAAATAATAATAAATAAATAAAAAATAAAAAAGGACTAGGGACATAGCTCAGTGCAAAGATGCTGCATTCGATTTCCAGTATCAGAAAAAAACAAACAAACAAGAAGTGGTATTTTCTTATAAACCCCAATGCCTCATCACACCTAACACACTTATTGTTAAATAATTCCTTGGTGCACTCTAGGCCTTACCTAGCCTGGGGCAGATGCTTAGGAATCCCTTTTTTTGGGTACTGGTTTTGACTCAGTGTCCACATAAGAAATAGCCTGCATTTGGCAAGTCTTTTTAAAAATTCTGACAGCTGGGCCAGGGATTTAGCTCAATGCTGCCGCCGCCTGCCTTGCAAGCAAGGTCCTGAGTTCGATCCCCAGTACTCCCCCCAAAAAAATTTCTGACAGCTGTCATTTACCTCATACTCCCCATTTTGTTTTTTTGTACCGGGGATTGAACTCGAGTCCTTGCCCTTTCGCAGCAGGCGGGGAAACCACTGAGCTAAATCCCCAGCCCACATTCCCCCTTTTGAATACGATGTGCTCTGAAGATACTGCTTGCTGATCAGCCATCTGGTACATGTCCGTTTACTAGAGGACCAGGTTTAATATAAACACAGAAGATGGCAGAAAGGATTCAGTAGGTGGCCTACAGGGGCTGCTTAGAGAATCTTTTCTTTGGTACCAGGGATTGAACTCAGGACCTTGCGCTTTCGAGGCAGGCAGTGACACCACTGAGCTAAATCCCTGGCCCTTGGTAAATCTATTTTTTAAGTCTCACTCTGTGCCCCTTACAAAGGGCACAGTCTCAGTCTCACTGGCTTCCTTCCGTTCCAGCCTAACGTGGAGAAGCCAATAGTGATTGCCTTGCTGGGATTTGTGAGAATTGAGGAGGATGTTCATTCAACAGATGTTTTTTGAGTAGCTGCTGAGTACCTAGCACTGATCTAGGTGCTGAGAAATTTCAGGAACAGGAGTACGAAGTGGCTCCCCAGAGCTTGGATCCAGGCGGGAGGGCAGACCATACACTCATAAAACCAGATCAGTGGCCGAGTGTAGCAGCACAGGCCTGTAAGCCCAGTACTTTGGGAGGCTGAGGCAGAAGGATGCCAAGTTCAAGCCCAGCCTGGGCCACACTGCAGCTTAGCAACAACATATCTCAAAGGGGGTGGAGCGGGGCTGGAAATGAGCCAGGGCAAAGGCCTCCCCTGTACTGCGAAGAGAAACAAATCTTAAAGGAAAATGACAAAGTTGTATGTGCAGTCAAATCAATGGATTTTTTGGTGGTCTTTATACATTTGCCAGTATTTATGTTTATTGATTTATGGGGCTGCAAGCGCAAGGACCAGAATTAGATCCCTGGTACCAAAAAAAAAAAAAAAGAATATTTAGGGACCTCGGGTCAAACTCAGGGCCTTCCAGTCGCCAGGCAGGCGCGGTGCCTCTGAGCCACATCCCCGGCCTTGGCCTTGAAAGCTTGAATTTTATCCTTGGCAACAAACCTTGTGGAGTGCAGAACTCTCCCTGTGCTAACATCGCCTTCCTTCTAAGGGTTCTGGGAACAATGATGGTGGCTTCTACCATGAAACCCTCGGTGTGTGCCAGACTTCTGGCTAAGGGACTGACACAAATCCTCGTTACCATGCTTGTTTTCACTAGAACCGCCCCCAGCCGTTCTTGGTCCCATTTTACAGATGAGGAAAGCGAGGTCCTGAGAGGTTAGATACCCACTCCAGGTCACACTGCTGTGCCACTCCTCTGTATTGTCAGAGTTCCAGAAAAGATTTTTCTGGGTACCACAGGCTAAACTGAAATACTCTACCATCTTGGGCCAAGAACTCCCGAGGGCATGATTGTAGTGTAATCCTAGCACTTGGGAGGCTGAGATAGGAGGATCACCTCAAGTTTGAGGCCAGCCTGAACTACACAGTGAGACCCTGTCTGAAGAAAAAAAAAAAATTAAGAGTAGGTCTTGTGGTACAAACCTGTTACTCAAGCACTGAGGAACGCTGAGGCATGAGGATCACAAGTTCTAATACTGCCTGGACAATTTAGAGACTTTGTTTCAAAAAAAAAAAAAAAAAAGTGGGGCCAGCGTGGTGGCACATGCCTATAATCCCAGCACTCAGGAGGCTGAGGCAGGAGAATCTTGCAAATTCCAGGACAGCCTGGGCTACATTGTGAGTTCAGGGTCAGCCTGAACTGCATCGCAAGACCCTGTCTCAAGAAACAAAAAGTGGGGAGAGCTGAGGATATAGCTCAGAGTGAAGGCCCAGTATCACCAAAAAAGGGGGGAGGGGGACTAGGTCTTGTTTATTACAATTTTTATTTTTCGCTCAAGCAACATTACGATAAAGTCAGAATGCAGTACTGAAAGTCACCAGTCTCTGTCGTGTGTGGATCTTATTTTTCTGTGGTAGTAACCACAGCGGGCCAGAATGATATAAGACAATAACAATATCATAATAATAATAACATAGTATTTGCCTCATCTTTTTGCTGTAAAAAATTTCGGACAGAGAAACCTTAGCGGACTGTTGTTAACCTTTTGCTACATTTGCACCTGCGCTCTCTGTCCCGTCCTGTGACAGTTCATTTTTGTTGAGTCACTAAAGGCTTGGCAGGCATTGTGAGATTCACTCTTTAATTTCCGGCAAGCACATTCTGACAATAAAGACACAGTGTCCTGTTTACACTTTTAAGTTGCCCATAATTCACTAAGCAGCTATATCCGATCCACATACGAAGCTCTCCAAAAGAAATAGGAAAACGGCCTTAAAAGACAGCGAGAGCTGGCATGGTGGCTGACGTCTGAGATCCCAGCTGGCAGGAGGCTGGAAAAAAGAAAAGGCAAAACAAAAGCCAAGGAAGGAGAGGCTAGGGACAGCAGGGTGCCGCCTCGCAGGCAGGGACCTGGGTCCCAACAAACCGAGAACCACAGCGGTCCTCGGGGCGGCTTTTCTGGGAGGGAGAGCCTCGGGCAACTGCGGGGTCTCGGAGCTGCAACTGCAGCTTTAGAACCTCGAGACCCTTTTCCTTCCTCCCTCCTCACTGCCGTCGGGACGGACGCACCGTAATTCCGTCCTTTTGTCCTTCCCACTGGAACAGTCGCTCCGGTTCTTGGAGTCCAGGTCTGCGGCTCCAGAAGGCGCTCGCGGACCCGCGCGCGGTTCGGTTCAGTTCAACCTTGCAAGAAGCCGAGGTCGCACACATCTCCCGAGCCCCTCACGGCATTCTCGTGCGTGGAGCACCTGGCTCCCGACCCTCGCCCGGGAGGACACCAAGGCTCGCTCAGAAGTAAGCGGCCCGGGCCGGCGAGCGCGGGGTCGGCCGCCAGCCCCTCCCCTTTCCTTTGCCGGTGGGGGGACCGAGCTGCACCGCGCTCCTCCTCGCTCCTCCCGAGGCAAGCTCCCTCCCGCGCCGCCCGGCCGGGCTGCACCCAAGTAGACGGCTGAAGGAAGCGGCGACGCGAAGCTGGGCGGCTCCTGCTGAGCGCCGACCCCGGCCCGGCTCCGCGCGCTCTCGGGAGCTCTCTTCAGTCTGCGTTTCCTTCCCGCCGTCCGTCCGGCGAGAGGCTGGGCCCACACCCGGCGCCCGCAAGAGGGCGTCCACGCGAGCGAATGAATGAGCGCGTGAACGCGGGGGCACCCAGCACCTTCAGGTCTCTCCGGCGGCCCCCGCCTACAGGCCCTGGGAGGCTCGTGGGCCCCGGGCCGACCCCCGGAGACTGCTCCGGGCTCCAACGCCCCGGGACAGGACGGCGGCCGCCTGGCGGGCTCGGCCTGGGGCTGGGGATGGGCCCATGCAGCGCCGCGGGGCGGGAAGGTCATGCGGCCGGATACGCCCACTTGCTGGCACGCAGGCGCAGAGCGCGCCCCTGCCCCACGGCGCCGCCAGTGCGCAAGCGCGGCGGCCGACGCGAGCGTCTGTGCGGCGAGAAGATGGCGGCGGCGGGGAACGCGGCGTGAGGAGCCGGAGCAGCGCCGAGTCCCATTGAAACGGGGCGCCATGGCCCTCCACGGCCCGCAGGTAGCCAGACCGTGCTCCGGCCGCCTGGCCCGAGCTCCTGGCGGCGGGCGGGATGGCGGGGGTTGGGATGTGGGTATGCTGCAGGCCTAGGCCCCTGCCGCGCCCCTCGCTGCTGCTCGAGCGCCGCCCGCCGGAGGCCTCGGGGTCCCAGGGCGGCGGGGAGAGGTTCCGCGTCCTGCGGGCAGCGGCTGAGGCCGGACACGCGCGGGCCGGGGCGGGGGCCGCGGGATCGGGTGCAGGCGCCTCACGCCCCCGGACGCTCAGGCCGCGTCTCCACGCGGGGTGGCGCGGTGCCTGGCGTTCAGCCGAGTCGCGGAGCTGCAGCCTGAGGCTGCCGTGCTGGAGAAAACTCTAGACGACTCGGGGGCCGCACTCGCACGTGCACTGGTGACAGCGTTCGCGCAGATGCGCCGGGAGACCGGACCGGGCAGGCACTCAGGCCTCAGGGTCCTCTAAGGCAGCCCCCGGGCAGAGGAGCCGCCGGGGAGGCGCTGCGAGTGGAGTGGAGCTCCCGCGTCTTCCCCTCCCCAGATCGCAAGGGTTCTGGAGGAAAGTCCGCATCATGCGGTTATTATTACTAGTCGGGTTTGCCTTACTGTAGGTTTGTGGACGTCGAATCCCTAGAAACTGTTGCACACTCTTATATACTGGAGAAATAAAGTAGCTATTTGGAAAACTGGTGGCGGGTAAAACTAACCTTTCACACGTACATTGTTTTTTTGTTGTTGTCAGGGCAGATAAAGCTAACCTGATCAGATGTCTTCTAAATAATGATTTTAATATCTAGCTAATGCATGTTATGAAATCTAAAACTCGAAAGCAACTTTTAAAAATTTAGGTCTTACAGGAAATTACAACGTTATTAAATTTGTGGTACTTAACCTTAGTTTGCATACGAAGGTCTCCTGTCTTTGTTCACTTGTACATTTACTTAAGTGTTTAGTGTAGAGGGGTTTTTTTGGATCAGAAAGGCATTTAGTAGTTGTTGAAAACTTTTTACAAATGTGTTACTGAGAGATTTTTTCTTTTGAGATTTTTGCTTAGCTTTTTAATTAGCTTATTTTATTGCTATAAACAAGTATAACAGTCTGTGAACTAATTTGCGATTGTGAGATGAAGAAAGCATTTTTAGGCATAATTCACCTTATTTAATAAGCACAAGTTACAAAGAAAAGTGGTTTGAAATGTTAATGGTGATAATATGTACATTTTATGTAATTGTAATTTCTTTTGTGTTGATTGTCCCAGTATTTATTTTATACAACCATATTGCATATACACATTTTTAGAAAATTAGGTTTTGCCAAATGTTAGCTGAACATTATTAACAGCACTTTGTGTTTAGTTATTTAGAGTGTGATTGGAAATGTTTTTAAAGTCTAGCATGGAGAAGGGAGCAAAGAAAATAGTTTAGTTTCTCACAGTTTTACTCTTAAAATAATATTGAAAATATAATCGAATCATATATGACAAACTTGGCTCTTTTTTTTTGAAACAGGGCTGATTATATAGTCCAGGCTGGCCCTGAATTCACTGTGTAGCCTAGGCTGGCCTCCATTCCTGGCAGTTGTGGTGTCTCAGCCTTCTGAGTGCTGAGATTACAAGCCATGCCACCTGGCCTGGCTGGGCCTGAGCATTTTAATAAACTTGTGTTATCCGGTTGCACGGCGTCTGCTAAATGTCTTGCAGTGTGCCTCTCTATCTCTTTTCTGTCTTCCTTCTTACTGGGGGTTGAACCCGAGGCTTTGGCACTGATCTATATCTCTTAAAGTTTATTTTGAGACAGAGTCTTGCTAAATCACCTAGACTGGACTCAAACTGGGGGGCTGCCTGTCTCAGACTCCCAGAGTGCTGGGAAAACAGGCTTGTGCCACCACACTTGGCCAGGTCTTGTTAGTCTTTTTTTTTTTTTTTTTTTTTTTGGTACCAGGGATCGAACTTGGGACCTTGCGCTTGCGAGGCAGGCGCTGGAACCACTGAGCTAAATCCCCGGCCCAAGTCTTGTTAGTCTTAACAGGGCCTGATTAATTCTCCAAGCATTGACTCTACTGTGTGCTCAGTGCAGTGATGTGCAGCCTGCTTGTTCACTGTTGGAAAACAAGGTAATAGTAGGCCGTTTTGTCTGGACACAGGGCCTCACTGTGCAGCCCAGGCCGGCCTTGTCCTCCCAGTGCTGTGATTATAGATGTGCACCCAGCTGGCCTCTGAAGGCCCCATTTTAGGGTTAACTTGCTAAGGTTATAATTTGCAAATTTTATTGTTTCCATATTATTAGAAATGATCAGTTGAGTCCCATTCCCAGGGCTGAAGTGCTGTGGTAAAAACTGGTAAGGAGCTGGGCATGGTGGCTCACACCCTAACTCAAGCTACTTGGAAACGAGGCAGGAGGATCACAAGTTCCTGGCCAGCCTGGACAACTTAGTGAGACCCCTTTTCCAAAAATACAGGGCCGGGGGTGTGGCTCATTGGTACAGTGCCCTGGGTTACATCCTCAGCACCACATGGAAATAAAACCCCCCAAGTATTTCAGATGCCCTTCTCTTTCATCATTCTACACTTGATCTTAGCCAAAAGGCCGAGAAGCGATTCTTTCATCATTCTAACCAACACAAGTGGTGGTCTTTGGCAGTTGAAATGTCACTACATTGCTAATTTATGAGGATTTTTTTCTTTTTTTTTGGTCAGAAGGGAACTCATTAAATGATTTGGGATAATAAATTTGGAGCTACCAGTTTTGCCTTATGCTTGGGAAACTAGTTGAGATCATTGAAGTCATTTACAATCTTTTTTTGTTTTTTTTTTGTTACGGGGATCAGACTCAGGACCTTTCACTTGGGAAGCAGGCGATGGAACCACTGAGCTAAATCCCCGGCTCAAAGTCATTTACAGTCATTGCAGGCTCCACAAGACTGCTTCCTGCACCCACGTTGGGTGTCAGCGCACTGGGTTCTGTCCTCTCTTTCCCCAGACGCCCCTTCTGTGCGGGTTTCAGTGGAGTGTTACTGTGTCATTGGATGGCTAAGCCATGGCTCAGCTTGGTCCTCAGGAGACACCAGTGAGCAGCTGAAGGAAATGATTGGAAACAATGACAGGATCATTGGAGACAGTGTTCTTTTTTTTTTTTTGGTACCGGAGATCGAACTTAGGTCTTTGCGCCTGCACAGCAGGCTGCAAAACCACTGAGTTAAATCCCCAGCCCTTGGAGACAATCTTCTTTTCTATAGTGACAGTAAAATATTTAAACAGGTCACAAGACCATGTATAATACTAAAAATAAAGGTCTGCGAGCTGGTGGTCATCGAGTGGCTTCCTGAGCTCAGCTGGGCAGGGCCGCTGTGTCCGGGGCCCCATTCACACTCCTCAGCCTGGCTCAGGGCTGCATAGCACCTGAGCCCCACCAGGTCCTGAGCCCTTCTCCAGGGAAGATGTTAGCACACGCGTATCAGCTTCTTTGTGCAGGGCTAATGGGATTTAAACAGCAGTTTTTCTGGGGAAACTCGGGGAAAGGGGTTCCAGAGCTTGGTAATGGTCGAGTGCCAGCCCTAAGTGGCATGTTTACTTTGTGCTGCACTGAGAACACTGTAGGGCTCAAGTCATTGAGAAAAGTTGTATCCTCTGCACTCGGATCCGTAACGTCAGGGTTACTGTTGTGCTGTACAGATTTCGGGTATGCAAGTACATGCTGCTAACAGGTGTGGGCTGTCAGGTGGCACAGTGAATGTGGTTGCGAGGACACTTCTCACCAGTGTGTACTGAGTTGTGAAGAGTAGTACTCTGGGGACCTGCTTTGGAATTTGCAGTTAGGCTGTTTCATCACTGTTTCCTCTCACAGGCGTGAGAGTCACTGTCTCCAATGAAACTCAGTTCTGTTTGAAGTGGAATTTGCTGGCCTTGGGCTATTGGATCACTGCCATTCGTCACTGTAGTGCCCTGCAGCAGTGTAGATGTTCACTTCCAAAGACATGCCTGTGCTTGGCCTGCGGGTCTCCCAGAAGGCCCTTCTGTCCGCTTCTGTCAGTGCAGGTTGGGTGGCCTAGCCTGGGATGGAAAGGGGCCCAGTGGGCTTGCTTTTAGGGCTTGTTTCAAGGGCCAGAGCCTATAATGTGGTACAAGTCTGGATGCAGAGCCTGTGGGTGCAGGCTTTCCCGAGCCCTTGTCTTCTGCTGTTGGAGAGCTCCTGGGCAGTGACCTCTCTCATCTGCAGACCTGGGAGGCTAGAAGCAGCCTGCCCCACCACGCCCTGCCCCAGAGGCCCTGTCTGGCAATGAGAAGGTGGGTGATGCCCCAGCCGCCCCTGTTCTTGTGCGGACCCTCATGGCTTGCCTTCTGCCCTCAGTTCGCTTTCTTGGCATCTGCTCATGGGCCACGCTGAGCCATGCCGCTGCCTTCAAGGGTCTCATGCCTGTGAAAGGCAGGTGCTCCCGCTCTTGCACTGCCGTGCCTGCTGTTAGACCTGGCCGCCCCATCTTCTTCATTTCTGTTGTGTATGGACATAGCGATAGGCCCTTGCTTTTTTCTGGTAAAGTAGTTGTAAAATTATCAGAAGGTTTACTGTGATAGTTCAAAACTATATTCTCATAGGAACTATTCTGAAAAAAATGTTTGTATGTGAATCGAGTAATATTGGATGGATTAGGTGTGCTTTGCTGTGAGAAACTGGATATAGAGAAAAACAAGCATTAAAACTGCACAAAACATAGGCTAGACTGTTGCCCAGTGGTAGAGTGCTAGTCTAGCAAGTAGGCCTTGGGTTCCATGCCCTATAGGAGGGAAAAAAAGAAAAAGCTGAGCATGGTGGCCCAAACCTGTCATCCCAGTACTCGGGAGGCTGAGGCAGGAGGATTGCAAGTTTGAGCCCAGCCCGGGCAGTTTGAAATGCAGCCTGTCTCAAAATAAAAAGGGCTGAGGGTGAAGATCAGTTGAAGGCCCTGGGTCCAATTCCCATTGCCACCCAAGCAAACAACGACAAAAGCCCAGGCCACATTTAGACCTGCTACCCTTGGCACTTTGGCTGGGGTGGGAGAGGAACTACCTTGTGACTAGCTCACCCAGGCCCTTGGGTCTCTGAGGTCTGGCTGGGTGAGGCGTGGGCGGGCAGCTTTACATTCACAGGGATGGAAGTTTACCATCGCTGTAAGCACTGCTGTAAGCACCCCTGTAAGCACTGCGAGGACTTTCATGTTTTCAATACGGAGTAGCCGTGATGCACGCATGTAATCCCAGCACTCAGGAGGCTGAGGCAGGAGGAGCACCCTGAGTTTGAGGCCAGCCTGGGCTACATAGCGGGGCCCTGTCTCAAAACAAAAACATGGAATAAAGTCAAATTTACGTTTTGCAAGCCATGGACCTTATGAACTAGAAGTGGCCTAAGGAGTTAAGTTTGCATTGTTTAATTGTTCTCACATAAACACAGTAATGTCCTTTGCTGCAGATACGAGCAATACATTTGAATTTTATTGTATTAATTTAAATTTGGGACCAATTGTGAATATATTTGGTATTCTCATAGCTGTCAAGAGGCTTTCTAGCACCCCCCCCCTTTAGCATTTTTCCTTTATGAGGCAGGCAGTTTATAACTCAGAAGCAAAGCAAGGCTTCTCCTAAGAGACTTCTATCCTATATCATTAAAATACGTACTTGGCGGGTGAGGGATTTAGCTCAGTGGCGCCTTGCCTGCCTCACAAGTGCAAGGTCCTGAGTTTGATCCCCGTACCAAAAAAAAAAAGTACTTGGCCAGACATGGTGGTATATACCTATAATCCCAGCACTTGGGGGGCTGATGCAGGCGGATCTTGAGTTGGAGATCATCCTGGGCTATATAGGCAGTTAGTTCAGAGACAGGGTGAGCTACATAGAGAGACCTTGTCTCAAAAAATCAGAACCAAAAGCACATACTTTCCCTATTCTTTTTTTTTTCTTTTTTGAGCCAGGGTCTTGCTATATATTTCAGGTGGGCCTTGAACTCACTATGTACCTCTCAGGCCTGCCTCAAACTCAGAATGATCCTCCTCCCTCAGCTACCCTTGTCTGAGATTACAGGGGTGCATCACCATGCTAGGCTTCTCCTTGTACTTTTTTTTTTGGTACCGGGGATCAAACTTGGGTCCTTGTGCTTGGGCAGCAGGTGGCGAAACCACTGAGCTAAATCCCTGGCCCCTCTCCTTGTTCTTTTACAAGATGTCAGCCTTTTTTCTTTTCATGGGGAATGTTGAGGCTTTGAAGTAAATAGAACAGAGCTTAGAAATAAAGTTTAATTTTAGTTTTTGGAGTTTCTTGCACAATGCTGTGAAAATACAATTTCTTGATATAAAAATTTTTTTTTTTGGTACTGCAAATCAAACTCAGGGCCTCTTGCTTGCCAGGCAGGCACTGTGTTGCTGAGCTACATTCCTGGCCCTCTTGATGTAATTTTTTGTCATGCTTCTGGGATCAAACCCAGGACCTGCAACACACTAGGAATATGCTCTGCTGCTGGGCTACACCCCAGCCTGTCTCTCGATAATGTCTTTAAATTTTTTAAGACTATTTTTTAGACTAGCAAAATTGAGAGGAAGATGCATTTTCCAGATACCCCCCTTCTCTTGATATTTTAAGTAATAATTTTTCTTAGCTGGCTGCCAAGACCATGTATGTTGAAGACCCGAAATAGGCCTTCTGGATAGATCTGATTGTCATATTTACCCTAAACACTGTTGCAGTGATTAGCACTTGCAGACTGCTGCACTGTGTACAGACTGCGCGTCTGTACAGTGCCGCGGTTTGACTCTGAGGGAGCCTGTAGTGTGTGGTCACCACCATCACAGAGCGAATAGGGTGAGGGACACCAGGGCACATCCAGGACTTAGAGCAGGGCTGGCGACGTGTAGAGCCTGTGCCTTTTCTCCTTTGCTGAGTTGCTTTCTGGAAGAGACAGTAAAGGACACAGGGTTTGTACTGTGATTTCCTTGAAGTGGTTTCTAAGTGAACATCTGTCAAGTGGAGGGATGAATAAAAGACTTAAATGTTTAAAGACTAAGGTTACTATTACTCAGTCCTGTGTGGGGTACATTTTGATAAAAGTCCTTCCTGATTTTATTCTTAATTGAAAAATAAAGACAGCCGGGGATTTAGCTCAGTGGTTTCACTGCCTGCTGAGCAAGCACAAGGACCTGAGTTTGATCCCCGGTACCAAAAAAAACAACAAAAAAAAAAACCAAGAAAAAAGACATAACTATTTGTAAATCATGCAAACAATACAGAACATTTGGAGTAGAGAGAATCAGTTGTTCTCTGACAGCCCTGACTCCCCCGCCCCGCCTGCCCGATGTGGCTCTGCTGCGTTTGGTTGTCCCTGTCCTGCTCTTCCACAGTCTGTGCTGACAGCCTCTGCCTGGGGCTGTTCAGATGAGTCTTGTTTTCAGAATGCCTACGCCATTTACCCAAATGGACAGATACTCTTGAGGTTAAAGGCTTGTGAGTGGCAGGAATACAGAGGGTGTGGAAATGCCATCAAGACATTTCTGAGTAATAAAATGTTATTTAAATAATTAACAGTTGGTGGGGATTTAGCTCAGTGGCACTGCCCGGCACCTGGCTCGTACGTGGGAGGTCCTGAGTTTGATCCCCGGTACCAAAAAAAAAATTGTGACAGTTTTTTTCAAAGACTCTCAACCCCGTGGCTGAGTTAACAAATCTGACCTCAAACTTGCAGTCCTCCTGCCTTAGCCTCCCAGAGTGCTGGGATTACAGGTGTGACCACCATGCCGGGTATCTGCTCTGATGCTTTTTTTTTTCCCCTTCTGTACTAGGGATTGAACTCAGGACCTTGTGCTTGCCAGGCAGGTGCAGCACCACTGAGCTACATCCGAGGTCTGCTCTGATGTTTGTATTGGACAAGAAGGTGATTCCCATTCAAAGTTTGTTTTTTTTTTAAGAGTCATTGAACCTTTGCTAGCAAGCTCTCTACCACTATCCCATTGAGTTATATCCCTAGCCCCCGCCCCCCAATTATTTTGATTTTGAGACAGGGCCTCACTAAATTAGGCTGGCCTTCAACTTGAGATCTGCCTGCCTCAGCCTTCTAAATAGCTGAGATTACATGTTTGCAATACTGCTCTCAGTCCCTTCCAAATTCTTTTAAGTCCATTCCCTAAAGTGCCCGAAGGAAGGAACTTTTATTGGTTGGAAAGATTGATAGATCATGTGATGTTTCTCTGTCTTCTCCACAGCCATGTTTTCTTCCCTCACTTTGATTATGTCAAAGTGCTGCAGTGGCACAAAATATATTGCCCAACTCAGGTCCCTCCCCATGTTTAACCACCTCTGGCTGTGGCACATGCAGGTCAGGTGAGGTCTTCAAGGGTAGCATTCTATTTTGTGTGGAATTTATTTTAACTGTTTAAAGAAAGACTTTTTCATGGCTGTGCATTAGGAATATAGAGTCAGAAAGAGTTCTTATGCTTCAGTAGTTCATTAAAGTAGTAGGGAGAGAAACAGGCCAGTGGGTGTGTGAATCCAGTTCTAGGGTGGTAGTTCCTGTGTGAACAACATGGTCAAAAAGTCATTCAGTGGCTTGTCCATCCATCCGTCCATCTGTCCGTCTGTCCATCCATCCATCTGCCCATCTGTCCATCCATCCAGTAGTTCCTTCAGGGCTTTGAGGGTGGAGTGATGAGGAAAACCAGGCTTTGTTTCTCATGCGAACTTATGGTCTGGCAAGGTGAACCATTGCTGATCCTGTAATCACAGAGACGCGTTCCACACTCAGAAATATGTTCTGAAGGAAGGAAGGAAGTGCCACTTGCTAGTGTACTCCAGGGAAGAAGAGAGGCACTTCCCTGGGAGAGTGTGCTCGTTGGTGCCAGGTCTTGGGGCTGGAGGGGACTGTGGTGCTGCAGAGTGCTCAGGAGAACCTCTGTGTCTCTAGCTCTGGGCTGGAGGGGAGGGCCAGGCTGGGTTGGTCCTGATCCAAGAAAGACTCGGAAGAGTGGATGGCACAGCATTTTCGAGTTGGCAGTCAGATTGCAGTTTGGGATGGTTCTGTGCCAAACACAGGCTGGACTCCAGGAAGGTCACAGTGTATCAGGAGACCAGCGAGGAGGATTCTTGAACTTCTAAACTGGTTGTGTATGGCGTGGTGAGCAGCTGGGAGCTGTCTCTTATAGAAAGGTGACACTTGGGCAGAGTCTTGTGGGCGGAGCCCTGGAGGAGAGTGTGCAGGGGAGCGGGTGTCTCCCGGTCTCCTCATTCGCCTGCGGAGCGTTTGGGAAGCAGAGACCAGTTTGGGCTGAAATGCTGCACGCTGCACGAGTGAAGTATGAGACTGGAGGTGGACAGGAGCGGTCGGGAGCCTTGAGAGATAAGTTTTCACCTGTTTGCAGGTGGGGCTCTGTGGGAAACCACAGATTGGAGGAGCCAGGCTGGTTGTGGGGCTCTTACTGCGTGAAATGATTGTGAAGGGGTCTGATTGGGGTCTTTGGTGAGTTGTCAGGTGCTTGCTTTTTCAGACCCTCTTCTAGATCGAGAATCTGTGCTGCTCACCTTAGTACCTCTGACGTCTCGATTCCCATAACTTTGAGGAAAGAAAGTAGGGCATTTCTTTTGATGATTTCTAGATTGATGCAAGGTAAGTGGCCCT
Source organism: Heterocephalus glaber (assembly GCF_053883595.1). Taxonomy (NCBI): domain Eukaryota; kingdom Metazoa; phylum Chordata; class Mammalia; order Rodentia; family Bathyergidae; genus Heterocephalus; species Heterocephalus glaber. The sequence continues at coordinate 1,546,135 of NW_028258137.1, forward strand.
TGCATGTCCTCCGGGGTAATTGGATGAGTAGATAGGGAAGGTGGGGTTTTTTTGTACTGGGGATCGAACTCCAGTCCTTGGGCTTGCAGGGCAGGTGGCGGAACCACTGAGCTAAATCCCCGGCCCTGCGGTGTTTTGAGACATTATCCCTCTTTGTTTTTTGGAAATCAGAATACCTTAAAGGTAAGAATTTCTTCTCTGTTTTCTTTTTGTTTTAATTTTAAAATTGTTTATTTATTTATTTATTTTGGTACCAGGGATTGAACTTGGGTCCTTGCGCTTGTGAGGCAGGTGGCAGAACCACTGAGCTAAATCTCAGGCCCTATTTGGTTTTTTTGAGTCAGGGTCTTGCTGTGCAGTTCGGTCAGGCCTCAAGCTTGTGGTGATCCTCCTGCTTCCACCTCCTGAGCGCCTCCCCTGACTATTGTTCTAGAAAACAGTGTTAAGAAAAGTGTATCCCTGTAATATCCCATGACTCTGAGATGATTTCTGTTAATATTTTAAAATGTTTCAGTACTTTCGGAAGTAAATTTTTTAAAAATTGGAGTCATTGTATATAACTTTTAATGTGAGGTCCTTGGGCACTGTGGCCAGCATCAGCATTGGCACCCATGTCCTGAGTAAGAGGCTTGGGAACCGCACCCCAGGTCAGTGCTGGAACAACTCCCAGGTTACCTCATCCGGACGGAAGTTCCAGGGCCTCCGTGTGGCTCTGGGTACAGCTTCTTTCCTCTAACCTGCTGAGTCCTTTCCTCAGGAATAGGGATAAGTGAGCTGTATTTCAGTCAAAATGTTTTAAAGTCTCCAGTCTAGATTAGCAGTGAACAACAGCAACAAAAGTATATAGGGTAGGGCCGGGGATTTAGCTCAGTGGTTCCGCTGCCTGCCTTGCAAGCGGAAAGTCCCAAGTTTGATCCCTGGTACCAAAAAAAAAAAAGTATATAGGCTTATCCCTCTGGGTGATCTGTGATTTAACACTGAGTGGAGCTGTGGAACGGTTGTAAGCAGAACCAGTGTGAGAAACCTGAGTTTGCCTGTTGAAATCCAACATGCTGGTTCTTCAGCGTGGGATTTCAATTGTTTGAAGTTAATTAGGTAATTGATTAATGAATTCTTTTTCAGCAAATATTTATCTACCACTTGCTTTCTGTCCGGGCCTTGTTGGGGTTTATAAGTTGCAAAGCACGTTAAAAAACAAACACAGATTTGTTCCCTAGGCCTAGCTAGTTGGTCGCTCTGTCCTCATCTTGAGTAGGACCCCAGACCTCACCCTCGCTCACGGTGACCATGACATTGCAACTAACCTTTCCTGGAGCCTTGTGGTCACCGTCTCCAAGGATGTGTGCACAGCACTAAGCCAGTTTGCCATCACATTCTCACCCCCTTTTTTGTTGCTTATGCTGGATTTGTCAGCTAAGGAATTCTCCTCTCTGTGTTTTCACAAATTGGTGCTAAAGTGATTGCTCTTGGTCCCACTTTGCTTCCTAACTCTGCTCTTCCCTGCCATGATGACACTGTAAATTTATGCCAGGAGTGCAGACTTCCGTCTTCATCTGGGATTATAGTTCTAGTCAGTGAGGAAAGAGAAGCTCTTTTCTTGTTTTGAAAAGTGTTCTCTCCAGTTTTGACTGGCAGCTTCTTTGGGGAATGTGGCTTGAACTGGGCCCCCAACAACCCTACAGCAGTAGCCTGGCATTCACTAGTCTTGGACCCACTTGCTGTGTTTGCCAGGGCACCTGTTAGATGTATTAGCTTTCTTTTTTCTTTGGTACGGGGATCGAACTCGACCTTGTGCTTGTGTGGCAGGCACTGTGCTGCTAAGCTAAATCCCTGGCCCTATTAGTTTTCTTTTTTTTTTGGTACCAGGGATCCAACCTTGTGCTTGTGAGGCAGGTGAGGAAGGCAATGAAACCACTGAGCTCTTTTTAAAATGGACACAAAGTAAAGTACATCATTGTTTTGTTTCTTTGAAGTGGCTTCTTTTTAATCACTTTTGTATGAAGAAGGGAAAGGAATCCCATGAATTGGGTGTGCCTGGCTTCACCTTTGCCTCCGGTCCTGTGGACTTCAGCTCCCCATGCACCCTGTCTGGCTTTAGCTGCTGGTGCTGGCCCTGCCTCAGAGATGGGGCATGCGCCAGGCAAGCAGCTGTGGACAAGCCTGAGGGATCCCTGGCCTTCGGGGTCTGGTTGGTGGGCAGGGAGTATTCTGGAGTCTGGCGTGGTCTAGCTCCTGCAGCATCCCATCTGCCCAGCACAGTGGGCATGCAGGGGTTTGCCCAGCATGTGAGCTGCTTGACACAGGGACCAGGGGAAGGGAGTAACAGACATTTGGCTGTCTCCAGGTCTGTTTCTAGGAATAAGGGTCAGGACCATGGCTTGCACAGCTGTGGGGGACAGCGAGGCTTCTGTGGGAACTTGCAGTGGTGTGAGCTGATGAAGAGGTGACTGCTTTCTGTGCGCATTCTGTATTAAGGGCAGCTCTCTGTCCTGTGAGGTGCCTTGAAGCCAGGTGATAAGTTCCTTAGACTGATTCCTCTGGCTGTTTCTTTCTTTTTTTTTTTTTTTTTTTTGGTACCAGGGATCAAACTCGGCACCTTGTTCTTGCAAGGGAGGCGCCAGAACTACTGAGCTAAATCCCCGGCCCAAAGGCTTGTGTGAAGGTGGCCACACAGATTTCTGTGTAAGACTCCAATGCCCTGCTCAGAAGCTGGCCACTGACTTTTTCTTTTTGTGGTACCGGGAATCGAACTCGGGTCCTTGCGCTTGCAGGGCAGGTGGTGGAACCACTGAGCTAAATCCCTGACCCCCTCTGGCTGTTTCTCCACAGTGTAGACCTGAGATCTGAGGCAGGTGCTCTAGGAGAGGGTGTCAGTGCTGGAGCCCTTGTGGGTCCAGCTGGTGGCACAGTAGTGGTCTGAGCTGACCTGGCTGGAGCAAGTGCAGTTAGCTCTGCATCTGGACCACGGAGTTGTCGCCTTCCAGCGAGCAGCCCGATCACACCAGTGGTAGCGTGCTGTTCATTTGCCCTCACCCTTGGCGCTGTAGGTAGCTGGGTCATCATTCTACTGGTTGTGTCCTGAGCTCAGCTGTGTGCCAGGGCCGACGCAGGAACAAGTCTGCAGCGTGTGGCTTCTCAGGGAGCCCTTAGCAGCCTGTCCACTGCACGCTGCTCACACTTGCTGCCCTCTTGCCTTGCTTTCTCTAGAGTGTGTACCGCCTTCTGCACCCTGTGATCTCTTGTGCTACCACAGGTTTTCCTTTGTTGTTTGCCTGCCCATAATGTGTTTAATGAGGGCAGGGATTTTTGTTTGTTCTGTCCACCACTATGGTGCCAGGCCTAGAGAAGCTAAGTGCAGTACTTTTTCATTCATTTGCTTTTGTGCTGCTGGGGCGCCCAGCCCATAGTAAGTATTTATGGTCGAATAAGCTTAAGAAAGCTATACCACAGTTGGTGTTTCCAGAAGCCCCACGTGAGTCAGGTATAGGAAGGAGGTTAGATAAATGCCTCACGGTCCACATCCAGAGCGAGTGTGTGCACACTCCTGTTGTCCCACCACCCTGGGAGGCTGAGGCCCAGCCTGGACAGCTCTCTAGAGGCCTGGTCCCAAACCAAAGGGGCTGGGGATGGAGCTCTGTGTGGAAATCCCTGGGTCATTTCCCAGCACCCACAACAAAGACAAAAAGCCAGAGTGAGTAGTGCCTTAGGAGAGTCCTGGGGAGAGGGAACCTTAGCTCAGGTTTGTTAGGAAGATGGTGCACCCAGCCGAGCCTCTCTCTGTGCACACCTCAACGAGAGAGGCTCGAGCCGGGCTCAGGCCCAACTCAGGTGGAGCAGGGGCACTCTGGACAGTGAGCCATCCCAGGGAGGCTGGAGGGAGCGCCGGTGGGCCCTTGAGAAGTGAGGTGGGTGGTATCCAGTGCGGGGCGGGGGGGGGGGGGCTCAGTCCCCTGTCCTTGGAGTGATGCCTTTCCTCGGTAACAAGAGGGGGCTGTACCACACGTATTTAGGGAAGTGTCTTCCCTCACTTTTGTATTGTGAATATTTTTCTATCAAATGTTTTCCTTCAGGGTTTTTTTGTTTTGTTTTGGTTTGGGTTTTTGAGATCAGGTCTTGCTGTGTAGTTCAGACTGGGCTTGAGCTTGCAGTGATCCTCCTGCCTCAGTCTCCCAGGTGCTGGGATTGCAGGTGTGAGTCACCACACCTGGCTCTTCAGTATTACTTTTAAGGACTGCAGAGTACTCACAAATTTATTTTAGTTTCACGTGCTAAAAACAGATGTCTGGGATGTTTTGCATTCATCTTTTAGTTGTCTCAGAATTATTTCACAGAATATTAAGACATCATTGTAAACTGAAATTTATTATTTGTGGAGTAAAGGGAGGGCTATATTTTGCTAAATGATATTAACAAAGTAAACAATCAAAAACAAGTTATACATATGAAATACTTGAAAAATAGGGGGTTCCATTTTTGAAATACTCCAGGGTGCCAGGGATTTAGCTCAGTGGCTCCGCCGCCTGCCTTGAAAGCACAAGGTCCCAAGTTCAATCCCCAGTACCAAAACCAAACCAAACAAAACTCCACTGGGTGTGTTGGCGCATGCCTGTAATCCTAGCCCGTGGGAGGCTGAGGCAGGGGAATGACTGAGTTTGAGGCCAGCCTGGGGTACTTTCTTAGCAAGACTCTTTCTAAAAACCAAAACAAAGAAACAAAAACTCAGTGAAATGCCTTGTGTTTGGTGAAGGCTATTTTAACTACCACTATAGATATTGAGGAAGTAAGCAAAGCATTCCTCCCCTGAGTATGGCAGTAACTCAGGTGTGAGAAACAGTAGGAGCACCTTAGAAGATGTAATTAAGTCCTGAATTACGAGGTGCATTTGGGAAGTTCTAGTGGTAACTTAGAAAATGGACGTGGCCCAGATGCCAGCTTTGAGAAGGCAGGAAGATTTGGACAAATGGTATGAGGTTAGATTTCACATTAACCTGATCTTGCTTGTGTGGTCCTCAGGCTGCTGCTGCTGAACTGTGTTAGATGCTTTAAAATAAAACAACCCTGGTTTCTCTCTGGGGACTTATTGGCTCATGAAACTAGAATTCCAGAGGTAGGTCAGCTTCCGAGCTGGTTTGGTTTAACCGTTTAGTGGTGTCTTTGAGGACCTGATTCTTCTCATCTTTTTACCTCTCTTATGCTGGCTTTAGCAGTTAGCGGCTTCACCACTCTTTGCAGCCTCCATCACACCAGCCAGCCAGAGCAGGAGGTGAGCATGTGTCCTAGCCCCCTAAGTGGCAGGTGTCCTGAGCTTTGTGCACTTTGGGTCCCTCTTGGTTTTCTTTCTTTCTTTCTTTTTTTTTTTGAGACAGGGTCTCACGATGTAGTTTAGGCTAGCCTCAGACTTCCTGCCTCAGCCTCTCGTGCTGGGATTACGGGCGTGTGCTGCCACGCTCAGCTAGGAACCCCCTTGAAGTGAGCCACATGGCTGGGAAGGACTGCCGGTGGCGCCCTCTGCCCCTTGACTTGGGTGACCGCTGTACGGCTAGGGGGAGGGGAGGCGGCTGCACTCCAGCACCACCCCTCCCCCGTCCTTGCTCCTCAGCTCCTCAACGAGGCGTCCTGTGTGGTGATGCCTTGCATTGGCTCCAGTCCTCCTCAGCGGTTACTGCTGCTGTTCTGTGTGTGCCTTGAGCCAGTCCCTGCTCCAATCCTGGCCTTCCCATTTTCTGATGGCTTTTCTGAATCTCAAGGGTTTTTACCCTCATCATTCAGTTAGTAGGTGTTTATTAGATTCTACATTTTGTGCTTCCTTGAATGAGATCCAGAACAGACACAGGTCCGTCCTGTAGGTGGTGAGAGTGAGTGTGGGTATGAACAGTGCTCCACAGAAGTAGAGCGTGGGAGGCTTCCTGAGCAGGGATGCCTAGATTGAGTCTTGTGTGCGAGGTGTGCGTTTGTGAGCACGTGTGCTGTCTGCTGAGGTGTGAAGCGGAGTAGTGAGTAGGTGGAGAAACTGTGACCTCAGGTGCCCTAAGAGATGGGCTGGGTGGGGAGACTCCCTCTATGCTATGTGCCTTACAAGTAGGAGTCACCGATGTCCTTCCTGCTCTGTACCCATTGTCCCAGAGTCATCAGTGGGGATCTTGTCGCTTTGAAATGTACCCCAGGTTTGGGTGGATATGT